>NC_081143.1:11192343-11531093 GCF_958295425.1 Solea solea | reverse complement strand
GTTTATTCATCGTCAACCTGGTGATGGACTAGTTGACAGATGAGGTCAGATAGAGTCTCTGTGGAGTATTTTGTTTGCAGATGATATCGTAATCTGAAGTGGGAGTAGGGGACAGGTGGAAGAGAGCCGGGAGAGATAGAAAGTAGGTTAACACATTAAATTATAAAAGATTCCATAATATGTTAGTGATGTTCACAATATCTATTTATTTTATTTAGTATGTATATTCACGTCCAACAAGGATTTAAACACACAGACGGAATAAGTGGACATAAAATAAAAGCTCTACACCACACCAGACACAAACACTAGAACAGGTGAACGTCACACGGTGCACCCTGGGAAATGATTATTCTGGGCCATAATAATAAATTGTACAGATAACCTAAACAGAGTACCAGCATCTTGTGAGAAGTGCTGGTATGCAAATAAAAGTGCCAGTGCCCAAAATAGAAAAATTGCCGGTACTGCGTAATGGACGGTTTCTGCCCACTTCAAGCACTGGTCTGCACATTCAAAATAGCGGCACAAGACGACCACGTTTCTGGTCCTTTGAATTATCAGAGAGGGGACAAAGTAAATTAAATAAAAAGGATGAAGATGCACATGTTATGTTTATGTTTGCAATTTTCGCACATGGATTAGTTCATTGTTCATGCAAGTAAATGGTCAAAAGACATTGTATAGACAACTATTTAAAAAAAAAAAAACATATACCAATAACATACTATTGTGAAGATATGTGTGTATTCTTTGATGACCACAGTTTTGCCATTCACTCACACATTCATATACTATACCTACTGTATGTGTCTTCCCCAGGGACACAGTGACATGCAGACTAGGAATTGAACCCACAAACTTCGCTCTTTCATTGAGTCACCGTCGCCCCGGTACAGAAATGTACTTGGTCTAACTGGTACAAACTTGTCTCTCATAAAGGTGCACTCTTTTAGTGTGTGTATCTTAATAATCGGTGTACTGCACTACATTTGTACGATTATAAAGAGAGACACGTTTTTCTTTTCATGTAAAAGTGCCACATTAAAATGATCATAGGTTACATTCTGGTGACGCCGTGGAAATTGTCCTGCCATGACTCTCCCTCCCTCCATCCCTTCATTTCAGGTAAATTGTCTTTCACACCAATTTTCTAAAACCATTATAAGAAGAAAATGCCATTTATAAGAAGAAAAAAAGAAAGAAAAATGTCCCCACTTGAAAAGGTGTCAGGTGTCCGTCACTTGACCATTAGCACAGACCATTAGCCCACCCGCCTCCTTCAGGCAATAAGTGGGTAATGGTTCTGTCAGTTATCAGCGTGTCACCTGGAACTGTGAAATAACATCAAGAATGGAAAAATATGAATCATCCAACACGTTATCATCCACCACAGCCTTTTATAACTCTCTTTGTATAACTGGTTCTTGTCAAACAGAGTTTTTGACTGCGCTGTACGAGCCTCGGGAACGGATATCCACCCTGAGCCACACAGGCTCCCTCTCTGTGGAAACTGCCAGTGGTCTCATGTTCGTCAATTACCAAAAAACACCTAATGAAGTGTTCACCTGCTCAAGTCTATCAGTATCTTAAGACAATTTTCAATGTTTTATTCCTCCCATACCTGACCAGGAGCTAACGTTTGTGTCACTTTGTCATCGACTCACTCTCCCGCACTAAAGTCCACCGAGAAAATTAGCGTTTTTAGCTCACAGGGACATGGGATTAGATTAGATTAGATTAGATTAGATTCGATTAGAAAAGATTAGATAGATCTCACGGTGGGGAAATTCACTTGTTACAGCAGCAAAAGGTAACAAGTGCAAAATAAAAAACGATAGATGATGCACAATATACGAACTATGTAAAGTGGCGTAAAAAAAAAAGTGCAGCAGCAAAGGATTATTGCACATGTATATACTTCATACTGAGAGGAAAGAGTGGAACTCATTTGTTAACGTAGTGTCATACCAAACATTTACCTGCATATAATGTGGTTTTTCGTGAAGCTGCTTTTCAGAAACCCAGGCTTGTGCTTCTTTCCAGCTGTGATGTTATTGTATATATAATGTCGTCTATGTACAGTGCCTTGAGATAATGTACGTTGGGATTTTGCACCGTACAACTACACTTGAATGGAATTGAATTGAATTGAATGGAGGCTGCAGCCTATGGAAATCATAGCACTGTGATACTGGTGAGGAGTGACGTGTAACAGCTATCTGCATGTGTTGCATTCACACCTGTTGATCTGAGGTACACACACGTGTTCATCTCAACTGAGACTACATTCACCTGCTGTTTTTATGCATGTGCTGGAATGTGAAGACACAAACACAGACTCAACACACGCCCAACAAACAGTAACTGCAATGTAGATCAGTTTCCCAGAGAAGGAAAAGGAAAGCATGCACTCACGCTATACTGAATCTATTCGTTCTGTGCCACAGTTTTCAGTTTTTCAAGGTATTGTCTGCTTCCTGTATACACAGTGGTGTTTTCTAATTAGCGAACATGTCGGGCTACGTTCTTATAAAAATAGTTCCCTCAGAGGAAGGGAAACTCTTTGAAAATCTCCCAGATTGCCGCTGTGGTCTCCAGCTGAATTAACCCTACATGTCATTAATGATAAGATGCAAAAACAGCAGATATGGAGAACAAAGGAAATCTTTGCTTCTGGCTTCTTCTTTTTTTTTTTTTTAGATTCTTTCTTTTCTGCTATCACTGATGTATTATTTTTACTGTGACATAAACTGAGTTTGTGTGTCGGTGCAGTTTCACTGCTATCTGCCTCCGTATGTTGGAGTAAGTTCTAGGAGTCCACGCGGGCTTTGTCTTCATTGCTCCCTCGCTTGCCCTTTGATAAGATCCAACCCCGGTTTGCAGGCTCCACAGCGCGGCAGATAGTTTTTGCTTCGCTTGACTTACGCTATAGTGCTGGCCTGAGAGACACAGATGCATCATGGGAGCTGGTGACAGAAATAACCACCTTCAAATAAAAACTGTTGATAACAAGACTGTTCTTTTTTTTTTTTCCCCCTTTGCTATTTGTTCAAAACAGTGTAGGATTCCATGAGCCTGAAATATTTTTAGAGATCTAGTCAAGCCCTAATTAGGTGTTAGGAACTGTCTTCATGCAGCAAACAACGTTGTGGGTGTGCTCCAAGGAGAACGTCATCTGAATTCTGCTGTTCTCTTTCATTTTTAGACCCATCATTAGGCACCATACAGCATCATTCAAAATGACAGCAGGTGTTTTCATCAGTTACGTCCTGTTACGTTGTGTACATGTCTGTAAACAAGACAAAAACTAACCATGGGAACAGCTGCGTATACCAGCGACACAAAGTCAGCGTAGCATGAGCTTAGAGAAACTGCATTGCACAACCCGAGCCACCCTCAGACCAAACTTCTTGTGATCCATTATGGATACGCACATACAAGGGAATACATCTTTCAGTCACTCTTTATGCATCTCCTCCCATGTTGTTGGACCGATCTCTCATTATCCTCCCACGATTGCACATGTATGATCAGGAAAAGCAGTCTTTTTTACATGCCATGCCATGTTTTCAAGTGCACAATGTGACAGATAAATTAATTATGCTCTGAAACGAGCATAAACACCCCCCCCCCCCCCCCCCCCCCTGCTTTTGACAAATTATTAATCTTCTTGCTGAAGGAAAATGGCTGTGAGCTTCTCTCGACTCTCAGAAACTATGCATCCAAAATGGCTGGAGGTCTTAGAGCTTTTGCAGCTGCTTTACAGACGGTTGTTATGGTAACTATGGTAAGTCATCAGAGCCGGGTAGGATGCCTGTGCTTATGTGAAATGGCTGCACTTGAAACTTTTTAGGGGGAAAGGGGAAGTCCACCGCGTAATATGACAGATTTATCTCAGCACACTGCAAAGGTTATTCCTGCCACGGTCTCTAGGTCCAGCTGAGGAGATAAAGATGACAGGCTCACAATCTCCTACCTGCCATGCAGACTCCTTGATTGGTTTATCAATTGACCTTGCAGCACTTTATTGATCCTGAAGCTCTTTCTTTAATGCTGTGTCGCTTTCTCAAAGCAGAAACTTATGTTGTACTACTCGAAAGATAAAGCAGTCAAATGAAGAGCCTCTGCTACAAAGTCCTATCTTCCACTTGAACAGTTCAACTCAGGCCACTTTAAATAAATAGCTCAACGTGATAGTTAAGTCCAAAAAGTAATCCATTCATTTCGACACCACTGATTTTGAGAGGGATTTCTCTTGATTTGCAATGCATTGTTGTTCAACACCCACTGAACTTAAAATTCATTTATTGAGCATCCTACCGTAAGTCTACTTTAGTGGCTTGAAATAAACAAGCAGGTGAAAAACAGGTCATTCATACGGAATATAGATGGTCTGTTAATCCCATCACTCTGCAAACAGTTTGATTTGAAATAAACAGATGAAAAGCAGCAATCATTGAGAAATCGAAGAACCTAAGATGTGCCCCCATTGTTCTTTCTTTATATATGTATTATTTGTTTTAAATATAAAAATGTCCACACCTTAAATTAAGTTTAACTCCAATAAGTAATAAAGTACTCCATGCTAATGTTAAAAATATAATCCTTCTATGATCTTCAGTCTCTCAGCTAAAGAGTTTTTTCCATCACTAATAACGTCTGTATGTCCACTCAATCTTTAAATTTCAATAATCTCAAATAATAAAAAAAACACTCCATTGGTGTGCTCTCTATAATCTGCTTCATGAATAATCTTCATAAAACAATTCTTAGTTAAAACTGGAATATTTCTACACATAATACACAACATATTTTCAAGGTTTTTTTTGTTTGATTACTAAATACCATAGATTTACTTTTCTTTATTTCAATCAAACCATTTTTTGTGTGCTTTTGCTAAGGTTTTTAAACTATTACCCAAACTAACAATTTGACCTATTCCCATACTGACTCTCTCAGTATTGTATTTATTATTTCAATTCAATATTCAATAAAATAATTACATTTTTGAACAAAAACTTTCTCCAGTATTTTTAGAAAAAAGGGTGAAACTTTGACACTGGTCTGTAATTGGTAGAGTTAAGTTTATCTCCAGTTTTAAATACTGCAATGACCTTTGTTGTTTTCATTCTTTTAGGAATTGTCCCTGTTTTCTTTCTTGCTTGCCGTGCTGGCAGCTTGAGACTGTGTATGAAAGATGAGCGATAGAAAACGTATGAAAGCGGGAATGAATGGAGCAATAGCAGCTTTGAGTGGGCATCGAGAATTAGAAAAGCGTTATAGATACAAACCATTTACTCTGTGCCACTCTTTTCTTTTTACACGCATTTTGTAAACTCATTTTTTAGCCAAGGTTTTTTATTATTAATAATTGTATGTTTACATGGATTCATCGAAAATAATAACGGTTCAGAAATGATTCATACGCTGCTTTTACACCATCTACGTGAACCCATGTTCATGTTCCTTTCCATTTAAATTCCCACTGTTAGTGTTCCATTAGATTTGCTGTATTAATACACTTGTTTGCATGAAAAGTCACTAGAATTCAGTCCATGTCGCAGATAAAGCTATCGCTTTAAAATTATTTTGGTAAAATTTGCGTATAAACGTCAGGATTTGAAATGCATCATCCAATTCAGCTGTGTCAATAAACTGGTCATCCCTGTAATACTTCCAAGTATTTTGATTTAACTGAACGTATATGAAACTCGATCCACTCCATATTCAAAACCGTCCCTTTTTATGTTCATTGACTTCCTGTCTTGAAAGGATTTCCTCTTCCTTGTCCACATAACTGTGCTCTTTCATGACAGTCCAGAGAGTCTATTATTGTATTTACACTGAACGTCAAATCACTTATTGGTGTTCTCCCCAGGAGCAGGAGAGCACCAATAAGTGATTGCAGCCTGCAGCATGGAAGTTCCCCCAGGTCGCCCTGAGGCTCGGCAGCTGGAGTCTCCATGGTCGTACCCGCGCAGACCTTCTGCTCCAGCACGGGGGTTGTTAAACTCCTCCATTAATTTCAGTCTTGCAGGGAAAATGATAAGTGATTTGATCTTTTCATTCCTTAAGTTCCAGTCTATATTTGCCTCACCAAATACTTATGCTGTGAAATCTTCATCAAAGTAAATCCTGCCGTCCTTCAGTTTGAAATCGTCTCTCAACACAGGGACTGCCAGCCATCGGTGGGAGTAAAGAAGGGCCTAAGAGAAACATCTGGAAGTAAGAAAAAACATAAAACAAAGGGAGAACAGTGTGTGAACAAGTCCTGAAGAACAGATGAATAAAAAAAGGGGCTTTAGTTGTGAGAAATTCTCAAGAGATGGTAAAATAGCAGCGGGGTGAGATGTGCGCCAACATGGAGAAAAGGGAACTAGGGAGATCCAGACACATGATGGATGGAATAAATAAGAGAGATGACTTCACTTAGGGGAAAATGAAGGGATGATGTGCTTCACGTAGGGAAAGATTGAGATAGAGAGCATGAGAGGGAGCTTGAAGAGCACAGTGATGGAAAGAGACTGTAAAGGGGGAAGGATGAAGCTGTCTGGAGTCTGGTCCAGAAGAGGCTCAGTGCTGCAGTCTCCTCTGTGCCCTTGTTGGGACGATAACACAAACAGCCACAGCACATTGTCGTAGGCTGTAAACACAACTTATGTTACACCTTAAAGTGAAAGTTAAGGGTTTTTGTATGAAGTACTGACACATAAAGAGTGCTGCCTGAAATGGTGAATAGAAATATTTAAGCTACTTGAAAAGGCTCAACTAATACATTTAATGTCAACTAAAATCCATGATATTGTAAGAATATGTTTACGGTGAAAAATATCAATAAGTGCTCTAAACACTGGCATATCACAAGAAGTTAATATTCAGGAAATAAAAGCTACAATTTCAACCATAAATTTACTCGCTTACTAGCTTTTGTCCTTTTTTGGAAAGATACATTATATTTCTAATATTTAACATTTATATAAATATTTCTGTTGTTCTCAAGAGTTTTAATTGTGCTGGGTGTTTGAGTCTTTACTGTCAAACTTACCAGAACACAAAAACAAACTCCTGTCGTGTCCTCTTATAGTCTCTCAATGTCTATGTGACAGTCACAACAACCCACTTCTTCTTCATTTTCCCATTGCACTACACTACATTGAGCAGCAGGTGAGATGGCTTGTTGTTTTGTGTACCCTCCCTTTTTTCTAATTTTCTTTTTTCACTCTCCATTGTCTCTTTTTGTATTTACAGTCTCTGTAGCAATCGCTTTCTCTTATTTGATATCACATCAACACATTACATATGAAACCGTCTTTAAAGGTTGTCACTGTCTATTCAATAAAAGCCTATTTGAAACATGTCTTACTCTCCTGCAACACAGTTCACCGATGAAATGTGTGTTTTAAGCTCACAGGAACAAGGAGCTCATCTAATCTACTACAGCCTTATTTGATAGGTTGTGTCACTTGGGTTGATCAGAACTAAGTATTTCAAAGTAGGGCATCTAAAATTCCTAATGGAGGCAGTAGTGGATGAACAATTCCTGTGTGTTGTGACGGTAAATCAGATTAAGAAAAAGGCTGTTTAACTGTCATATAAAGTAGTGAAAACTGTGACTCAAAACGCTGTTTCCATGTGAATAAAAACATCAATAGGATAAAAAAAAGCCCTTATATACAATGTACAACCTCTTATAACCACATTTAAAACAGTCTAAATATCCCTTTAATTACCTCCCTTACACCCAGTGCTGGCCTAAATGTAGGCAGTGTTAAAAGTATTTAATCTGCATGTGTGGTATTGGTCACTTATTACATTCGAAGTGATTACACATCTGTTCACTCTATGTTTGTTGTCTGTTGTCTGCAATGCTTATAAAGAGGCAGCCATATCCATTCAAGGCTGGAGAGAATGATTTCCTCCCCCGTAGCATGTTTTGACATGTGCATAATGATGCGTCTGTGTAGGACACATGCACTTGCGCTGCTGATGTCGGACGTGTTACCCTTAAGTGCTCGACCTGATGGAAACAGATAATGGTCACTGTCGCATTCAGACACTAATGTGTTTCACTGAGCGCCAGATCTGCAAGGCCAACCCTTTTCTTCTTCTCAGAATCAACACATGGTTGTGTTGATTCAAGGCGGAACCCTCTGTGGAACATGAGCGCACACTTTTGTAATTAAAAGACATAAAACAATGTATTCATGATACGAGGGTGTACCAAATCTGAAGGGATAGTTCAGGTAATTTGGAAATGTGTTTGCCCAAAGTGTACCTACTGGCCAGGAGCCAGCTCGCGCCAGGGATGATGCCAGGGGCCACACAGCTAGAAGGTCACCGGTTCAAATCCCAGTTTGACTGAGGGCCTTTCTGTTTGGAATGTGTTCTCCCCGTGTGCATGTGGGTTCTTTTCGGGTACTCTGGTTTCCTCCTACAGTCCAAAAGTGTGCAGATAGATAGATAGATAGATAGATAGATAGATAGATAGACAACTTTGGAATTTCTGTTTTATAGCTGCAAAATATCAGAGATGGTAGATATGTGCCAAATAAACAAGTAGAGAGAAAAAAATGATATATATTAATATAATCCAATATGAAAGAAGATAAAAAGAGCTATACAAAGAGCAACTAAAATATTAGAAGACAATGTAAATGTTCAACATATAAAACTCTACAAAATACAACATAAGCTTTAATATTTTAGGATTAAAGTTCATCTGCTTCAGCATTTCATCTGTTGACCACTCCTTTTCCCCAACTGACACATTGCTCGTGTTGTTAAAGGGAAAACAAGGCAACAGATCACAGCTGAGCTTCCTGTGTCAGATGCGTTCCAACCCCCCGACTCTTCATTTCAACCCATCGTTTGTTTCTATGTGTGATCTGTATAATTATTGCATCATCTCAAAGTGTATTTATCCACTTACCCTTAAGTGGAAAGCTTAATTTTCCCGCGCTGTCAGGCTTGTTTGTGTGGAAGGTTTCAGGTGATTTATTTTTCTGGCTTTGTCATTTTCACTTGACATAACTTCCCATAAACAGCTCTTTTGCCAATTGACAAAGTAATTGCTTAGCTGTTGACACGTTACTGAGGGGCGGGGGTGTCTAATCACTTCTAGATAATTATCAGTTCCAGCTGCCGTTTTGTTGTCGACTACCCTGACTCTTGTCTCCAGGCTACTGAAAGCTTGTTTTCAGCCGTATGTGTGTGTGTGTGTGTGAGTGTGACACTATCAATACTACAGCAGCGATTCATTTTGCAATCAAATTCAAAGAGAGCTGTCTTGTTCTGAATGGAACGTGTAAAGTGGGAAACTGTCAGCGCTAAAATGCTAAGAGTCTGAGCAGCGAGACACTTTTAATTGAACTTCTGAATCTCCTTTTTTTTTTAACTTTTATGTGTCACTTTGACGCTACCAGACTCATTTTTTTGGAATGAATTGTCAAACAAGATTATGTGTTTAAAGAGAAATGAAAACTTAGTTCATCTGATTCATCTCTTTCTTTTCTCTGTGCGTTCTGTTAAGTTAGTTTTTTTTAACAAATTTAACTTGGATGAGTAAGGAGTAAAGACCGGAATGAAACGTCATTCTAAATCCATCATATATGGCTGTCGGTGCTTTGTTTGCTAATAATTACTCTCGTTCTGCATGAATTAAACACTCCCCTTCATAACCTCCATTTAATCTGGCCTTACATATACTGTGTAGTATATGTAAGGCAATATGGTGTTGTATCAGTTACTGAGATAATTCTAGTCACTATTGGCTGTCCTATGCACAGTCATTACCCAAAGGTAATTAAAGGCATAGTTCAGATATTTTGAAGCATGATTAAAGGAGGCACTGATACTATATTCTATAGTATTAGTGCACGGGAGTGAGCGGTTTACAAAGTGACATAAACTCCAGTTTCAAGTTGAAAAATTAGGTGAAATTATTTTAGAAATTCAAGATAATTGCTGTTTTTCATTATCCCATAATAGGCCACCATTTTGGACCACCATGTTTTACAGGAGCCCACAGTGGACAAAGTGAATATGTTTTGATGTTAACCGAAGGCCACAAAGGTTCAACAACAAACTTGTAAGGGAAGAGTAAGGTGTGAGATATTCAACTGGTGAAGATAGATAGATGCAATTTTACACACTGTATTTTTCCAGATTATCTTTATTTGTATGCTAAAGTTTGACCGTGTTACTCTGTGTTTTAGGACATGAGAGAAATTAAGTTATGCTAATAACGTGTTTTTCGCCATAGTTGGGTAATTGCCATGGCAACGTGGCTAATGCAAGGGCACGGTGACACTTCAATTCAATAATTGCCAAGTAAACAAGCATTTAGTTGACACGTCAACAACTGACTTTTCACGTCAAGTTCTTCTGTAGTGACTCTTTTTTCTTAAATGTACCAATTTGTACGTCAATTACAACTGACTGAAGAGCATGAGCAGCTGTGGGAAAGCATGTAAATAAACACTGTTTTCCAGTGTCTTTTCTTTGCTAGGAAAACATTTTATGGCAAAGTGTTGTTTTCTTTTGGTTGGTGTAGTGCTTTTTTTCTTTTCATTAAAATACGCTGGTCCAGGAAGCATATGGCAACATTCTGAGGCATGCATGAATGCAATCTAATGAGACTCCAGCCTATCTCCTGAGTCTTTTTTTTTTTTTTACTAGAATCAGTCATATAATGTTGATTTAATAATTGATAGTAAGTTGTATTTCATCTCACAGGAGTGTTTTGTAGTCAGACCTCGGACTACAAATGGAATGCACCAGTTATACCAGGTTTGAATGGGGCTATAGCTGCCTCTTAGATTAGAGGTGAAATATCTGTAACTACATTTCTGAGGAAATTATCGTAAGAGTAGGAACACAGGTTATGTAACATGAACAGTATT
This sequence comes from Solea solea, assembly GCF_958295425.1. Taxonomy (NCBI): domain Eukaryota; kingdom Metazoa; phylum Chordata; class Actinopteri; order Pleuronectiformes; family Soleidae; genus Solea; species Solea solea. The sequence continues at coordinate 11,520,189 of NC_081143.1, read as the reverse complement.
TTTTTTTTTTTTCCATTACCATGTGGGTTATTTGACACGGGTTACTGCCTTCCCCTGGCAACAGAGTTGTGATGGTCCTCTCTGGAGAGGAGTATCGCGCCTGATCTCTGCTGATTTCATGGCACACTTGGCCTTCATGTTTTGTGATCCACTCTGAGGACTTCAGTGCTTAACAGTGTCCGCCTGCTGATTATCGCTCCAAAAAGCAACGCTGTGAACACAGACTTTTGGATCCGACTTTTCCACAGGGGCGTTGATGGCAGCATGTTCAATCTGAAAAAAAGAGAAGAAGTTTTGTATGCAGCATTAGTTTAACACTGCTAATTATATAAATTACTTCCTCCCAGCATGCTAATCTATCGCTCCCAGAACCTAAATGTTGTTGGTGGGAATTCAATTTAGATATTTTGTTCAAGGCCTGAAGTGATGCAGGCCACATTGGTTTCATTTAGAGTAAACAAACAACTGAGCTAATGTTCTCTGACCTGTATTTGAACTAGAATATGACACTGAAGCAGGTCAAACAACAGGTCAGGTAACAAGTGCAGATATACCATCACAGATGATTACATTACAGTACACAATTACATAAAGGGAAAGCTCCAGTGTGTTTTGAGAGTGAGATGGAAGAGAGAAAGTGTGACTTAACGTATGCCCCTCCATTATCCAGGATAGTTGTTTAGGAATCTCACACACATTTGTAAGCAGCAGAAAAAAATGATGATGATTTCACTGCCTCAAATACTTTGCTTTGATTTCCTTCTAAAGTGTGATGTTAAATTCCATGTCTCTACAGGTGATCCTGATTCTCACCAAGCTGTATGACTTCCATATTGGCAGCGTCACAGAGAGCACTCTTTGGAGGTGAGTACAGACAGAATTATACATTCATGACATATTTATGTCAGTCTCTTTGAGCACTTTACCTAGAGCTCGGAGAGCCAGAGATGAGAATTAGCTTTGCATGATGATGCTCTGATTGGTTGGATGTCTCCATCATTTTGATGTTGATGGTTGTATAATTGCCCACTCCTTCATTCACTTCAAGTATCAGTGTCTTTTCCCATCTCTCTGCAGTAACTATCTTGTTCTCACCAGCTCCTCTGGGCCTATTAACAGTATAGCACTTTAAGGGCCCCAGGGAAAAGGAACCTGGGGCCAATTACACAACCTCTAACTACCATTGTCTTGCTTTGAAAATTATGAAGAAGTCATTAAATTGTGAAGCTTTTGGCAGCAAGCTTAAGATGAGGCCTTGTTTATGCGCTTCCTGTCATGAAATAGCAGGTTATAGAGTTCTGTTGTTGACCAATAGTGGTCAACTATTAATACCTATATAATACCTTGGAAATTGTAATTGGAGCTGAGAATGATGTCACACCTGAGTTAAGTGCATTCCGCCTTGCGCAAGTCTTCACATAACATGATGTTATAGCTAACTACCAAACACATCTATTTTACCTGATATTCTTATTATATGGTATTTAATTCACACACAAAAAAACACATGACACAAAAAAGACAGAAGCGCTAAAAAAAAATGAGTGTTTAATGTTTTAATATAAACATTAAACAATGTTTATACTAGCAGCAGTCATATTGAATTGTGAAAATGTGCCAAAAATGGGATTGGAATTACAAATGCAAGGGGTGCTCCAATTTAAACTTCTTACTTCCTACTGAGTACTGTATATAACAGTGGCATAAACGCTGTGTCAGAAAAACAGTTGAATGAAGCTGCACTGCTGTTACTTCCTCATTGTCTTGCTTGTCAAGTTGAAATTATTTGTCTGAAGAACTTAAGACCATGGCTGCAACCATTACTTGGGTAAAATCATTGCTTCTCTTGTCTTATTTCAGCTTCTTTAAAGTGAATCTTTTCTGGTTTCTTGGCTCCATATAAAATATAACTTTCACAGACTCACTGTACACGCATGTACAACATATTATACAAACCTACACACACAAAACCTTACACACATAAAATCATACATTCAATCTGTCCAAACTGATAAAATACATAGAGTTGTTTTTCTTGACTCAGATAACCTACACATACATGTATACATAAAGTATCTTGAGTATAGCCTGATAAGTGAGAACATTAGATGTAACTTTTGCCCACCTTGGATACTTCAACAATTCTAAGAGCATCATTATAAGACAAATCTTAAGACAAAACAAGACAGTTGGAAACATCTTTCGGCTCACCAGCCTTGTCCACGTTGCTTGACATGTTGGAATGCACCTGGTCATGCCTTGTCAGACACTACACTCAGGTCAGTTGGTGCAGGAGGATATTTTCCATTATTTTCTTCAGTTTTAACTGTTGTACCTCACTAACACACACACCTCTGAAGCTATGTTGTAAAGTGTAAAAACACACAAGTAAAAAAAAAAAGATGTGTAACACATCCCTGCTGAGTTGAAACTGCATGCAACCTATTTTCACATCTGAATAGGTTGTATAACAGTCTGTTATTCCTTTGCTTCAGTTGGGAGATGATCGCATACACAGGAAACCTGCTCCCTGGCTATTTTGGACAGTTTTTTTAAGAGACTTTTAGGTATTTGATCATGCTCCAAAATCCCTCCCCCATACTGCAATATTGTCATCTTGACATAGCAACTGTAACTAAGCAAGTAGGTGTCCAAGCTTGGGAATTCTCAATCTGAAGTACTGGTACAAGCAAAAGTGAAGAGTTAAGTTAAGAAGTGTTTAAAACCTGTAATATCCTAAATGTCATTTAGGTTGGTGTTTGTGTAAGTCTATGAGAAAAAATGCCTATTTCTCACTTGATTTGTAACAGTTGTGTTTGGTTGATTATTTCTTTGTTGTAACAATGCTTATTGGCACAACAGCGTAAAGCGTTGTAACGCCTGTTTATTTCTCTTTGAAATTTTGCCACATTTGTAAGGAACATACATTTGTGGGTTGAGCAGCAGAGTTGAGTATGTGGGTTGCGCCCATGAAAAACTTGCCAACTCTTCCCTGCCAATGACAAACAGCTTATTTTGCAATTGTCTCTTGGATGATTGAAGTCTGAAGAAACAAGACATATTGGCAATTTATTCATTTAACAAACAAGGGCCTCAGTAGCATGTGTAAGAACCACACACAGCCACAACAGCCTGAATAAGCCAACAACGTATCATACTTGAAATATCTCCTCTGATTTATCACAAATTTGGCCAGTGTAGTTTTAAGACTTCACTTTGTCATTAAAAGCTGTTGAAGGTTATTTAAAGGGTGTGTTTCTGGTGTTTTGTCGTGGTGATGTTTCACCAGGTAACAGGAAGTTTGCTAGATTTCTAAAGTACATCTTTCAATCTGTACCAAGATTCACAAGTTTGATCAGAGTCCCAGCTTTTACACAAATACACATCTTTATTGAACCAGGTAAAAGACCCATTGACAAGTTCAGTCCGAACATGTGGAACAGTCAAAGGAAAGATGTCACTGAAGCGTAAGGGGTCGTGGTGTTGCAGAAAGATACATACATAGGAGGGAACTTATCCAAGAAGAGCCATATAAATCTGAGTCAGTCAGTGTGTGTATATCTGCGTACACGCAACAAAGGCCAGCCAGATCTCAGATATAGTTCACAGTGATGTGTGAAGTGATTGCAACCAGTTATGAAATGCAGGGCACAGTGCTCGACAGAATTCAAAGACTGGAGACATTTGGCTGGAGCACTCGTATACAAGAAGTCACCATAACCAATCAAAGGTAAGACGGTGGCTGATGCAAGAAGTTTCTGAGATCTGAGGGAGACTTATGGAAGATTTATTTCGATAGTAGAGGCCAAGCTTCACTTTCAGTTTTCATATCAGGTGTACAATGTGTGCTTTAAATGAAAGCCATTGATCAATAATGCCCAGATACTATAGTAGCTGGAAACTAATTCTATCGATTTGGTTTGAGCAGTTAAGATTCAACAGTATCAAATGCCTTTGACAAATAGATAAAAAAGGGCTGCACAGTGTTGTTTAGAATCCAGAGCCTTAATAAAAAGTGTGGTAACACTTTAGATTAGGGAACATACATACACAACATATTCATCATTAATTAGTTGCTTATTAGCATGCATATTAGTAACATATTGGCTCTTCATTTTGAAGTACTTATTAATGCCTTATTCTGCATGGCCTTATTATACAACCAGTAAGCTATTAACTAAGAGTTTTCCCTCAATAACCTCAGAATTATTGCTTATTAGTAGTAAGAAAGGAAGTTGTTGTATATGAATTACAATCTCAATATGCTTTGCTTAGTATGAAACTTTATAAGGTGGTAGTAAAAATGTTGTTGAAATTTAAGAATTTCTTCAGTTGATTACTGATTAATTTAATTATTTTTTTAAGTTTTCACCAGGATACATAAATTAGAAATTGGCAGTAATAAGTATAAAAGTGGTCTTCCAGACTTTTGCAATTTTTTATGCTATGTGAACCTCAGAGGTAGAGACAGGTGTAAAGTGCAAAGTACAGATTTTCGAATTATTGTTTTCTGTTGGAAATGTTTTTTATTTAAATCAGGGTTTAAATATTTGTGTACAAATCTGCTTGTTCTTTAAGGTAATTCAGCATTGCTGATCAGTTAATCCGATTAATATAATCTTTGACTAAGAAATTTGGAAGTTGATTTGCTGGTGAAGAGTCAGAAGAAGACTTCACTGACGTACAACTCTGACTTGCTACATTTGTTTTGCAGCTGTCGAAAATGGAGCCAGTCTATCTCTGTCTTACTTTACCTTCCCCTGGCCGAGGCAGCAGCCCTGTCTTTAAGAACATTCTTTTCTGGAAAAAAACTAAAGATTGTTTCGCCCCTTTCACCCTCAATTAATAAAAGGGTGCACATTTATTAATGAGTCTCAAGAATTCATGATAGAAGTACCTCCAAGCCAGTTCGACATCGTCAAAAAAAAACAAAATACTACTTGAAGTTAGACAAATCATGTACAAAGGCTTGCTCATTAAAATGTTTCAGTCTTTGTCTTTTATGTAGAATTTGAGGCTTCGTTTTAGGAAGTTTGAAATTCCTATTAGTGAACGACAGCAAAAATGATCACTTAGGTCATTTGCAAAAACATCTATGCCAGTTTACTTATGGGGGACACTTGTTATAATAAGATCAAGCTGGGATATTTTATGTTACGTCGAGTTTGACTGTCTCATACTGATTTCCGGCTGTCTGACGATACAGTCAACCAGTCAAGATTTAGATCCCCCACTAGAAGACGCTCATTTGAGATTAACCCTGCAACAAGAAGGTGAGGGCCTCACTGCAGGCTGAGGGAGGTCTATAACAGCCCATGACTGTGAGGGACTGACCCTCAAGTTTCAGGGCAAGAAATTCAAATAGTCAACTAATAGACATAGAGTATAGGAGGGAAGCATGAAACGTTTTTTTGAAGATTGCCTGACAGTAGAAGTACAAGTGGGATAAAAAGTACTGACAATTTATCGTCATTATTTGACTTGACCAGGTGGAACAGTAAAGCATCATTGAGTGTAAAACTCTTTTTTTTAGGACAGAAATACACAATAGCTGAACCAGCTTAAAATGATTTAAAACTGAGATGGAGCACATTTTTGTGTACCATCACAGTTTTGACGTATAGTTCCAGTTCACCAAAACAAAACATACCAGGAACAGCATGAGTATGAGTTTCATTGTCACCGTCTCAAGGCAGATTTCTAGTGTTAAAAGACTTTTGAAGCAGCAGCTCTACAGGTGGCAGCGTGACAAAGCCACAGGACCTGGCAGCTAGCAGCTAACAGACTACAGTCGCTAAAAGGCTAATCAATGTCAGGCAGCCTGACATAGCGGTAGGGCCTAGCGACTAGCAGCTAACAGGCTACAACACCTAACAGGCTAATCAGCAGCTGTTAGCATGTTGGCTTGTCATCCAGCTCACAGCAGCTCACCTTGGCATGAGGATCCAGAACAGCAGCCAGCAGCTAACAGACTACAGTAGCTTAAAGGCTAATCAATGTCAGGCAGCCTGACATAGCGGCAGGGCCTAGCGACTAGCAGCTAACAGGCTACAACACCTAACAGGCTAATCAGCAGCCGTTAGCATGTTGGCTTGTCATCCAGCTCACAGCAGCTCACCTCGGCATGAGGATCCAGAACAGCAGCCAGCATCAACAGACAGCCCCAGAGTGGGGACTCCTCGCACCGGCATGGAGATAGACCGGCTACAGCACCCGATGGGGTCGACGAGGATGGCAGAAGAGACAGAAGAGACAGCATGAACACTCCATCAGCCTATAGCACAGAACCCGTCATGCAAAATCGTTGGACATCCACTTAGAGCACTTTCATCCCCGTGTAAGCAGCAGACTGAGGACAGCATGCAGGATTCTCCAGGACCCCCCATGCTCTGTTCCCAGAGATTGAGTGGCTCCCCTCAGGACGCTGGCTCTGCTATCCAGGATGCAGGACACAGAGGAGAGCGACCTTTGTCCGCGGGGCTGTTCAAGGTAGAGAAGCCTTTGAGTTGAGGCTTGACACCTCCCTGCACTGAAACCCGCCCTTGTTGCTGCCCTTGTTGCTGCCCAATTCCACCCGCAACAACCCTCACACTCATCTCACTATTCACCCAATCCCCCTGGGGACAAACAAAGTTTTGTGATTTTGAATTTGAAACTTATTATGTCAATTAAGAGTCACGGCCAGAAGAATTGTGCTCTTGCTACCAGGATAAGGTCGTGCTCACCCAAATTTGCTGAGCATGGTCTTCAGACTTGTCTAGTCTCTGGTAGATCAGCAGTGTCAACATTCTGAGTTATCCTCTGCCCCACTGCAATTTCTTTGCAACCCCAATAAGTGATGATTGGAATCACATACATAAATCGTGGCATGGCCATCGGAGCTAAACACACCGTGACAGTTCAACTCTGCAGGGAAGACACAATCAGGTGAAGTAACTTATCCATGGTGTGAGAGAACGGGGGGACATATCGCTTGGGTTGGAGATCAGTGTTACTGGCTGCACTCCCATCCCTGTCACTCACCCACGAGCCTGCTCTGAGGGGAGCAGCTGTCTGTCCACGCCTGAAATTCCACTTTCCAATTTAACACACATTAAAGAGAATTTGAGATACGGAGGATAGAAGTAGATGAAATTGAGGGAAGGCCATTTGATAAAGGGGTGAGAGGAGCAGTAAACATGAAAGGAAGTCTAGCACACGACTACTTTTTTTTTAGACATCCCTTGGCAGCAAGTAGGAACCTGACAGTCTCATGTCAGCTCGGGTCTATGATTTGTCTCTCTGTTGCTGGCTAATTGAGATCACAGCTCTGATGGAGTTTGAAGAAGAGCAGCTGGAGAGAGTCTTTATCACTTCAAAACATCACAAACGGCAGCTCTAACACGGCCGCTCCCCCCCCCCCCCCCCCCTCTATTTTGGCAAAGGTCAGAGCAGTGGCAAAGCATCAAACTATTGTCCAGTCAGTCTGTCAATTTTAATGAACACCATGACCTTAAACAATGATAGCTGATCAGTCAGGCTGTGCATAGTTTTTAAAGGAACCGTATGTGTGTGTGTGTGTGTGACGTGGAGTGGACTGAAATGAATGTGACTCATTTGTTGACAATAAATCAACCCACCAAAACAATTGGTCAAAGTTGTTCAGACTCTCTCTTCTCTGGAGTATTGTCCTTCTGTGGATGAGACATGTATCAAATGAGACAAGCCTTGTACCCATTTGCTTGTTTTCAAACTTGGGTAAATGAATGCCAACAACAAAGTCTGGTTATTTTTACCCTCCTTTCGCCATACAAATGTGACATATCCTACAAAAACAGGCCCAGCTGTTGTTTTCTCAGCTCTATGCAAGGAGTTAATTGACTGAGCTGTGCTCACAGTATGTTCCTGGAGTACCGTGTGCTATGAGATGATGTCGATCTGTTTTTGTACCACTGCATTTTAAAGTAGAAAAAGTACAGTCCTTTTGTCTTTATTCTGTGTTCCAACAACTTTGAGTCGGCTCTTGCTCTAATTAGAAATACACATTTTTATTATTAGAGATGTACGATGCACAGGACTACATGGCGGTGAAGTGGTCACCGGTTTGAATCCCAGTTCAACTATGCTCGCAGTATCGGTGGCGCCTTTTAAATCACTTCTTGAAACCCATTTTCATAGACTGACATCCTTGTGACTTTGTATTTTATTTGTTTAGTATTAATTTATGTATTTCTCATGGTACTTTTATTTCTTCTTGTAACTTTGGTCATTTGTCTACTGTTGTTGGATCACTTTTAATTCAACTGGTGGGGTAAATTACTTATAGGCAGCTTTGAAATTTCAGGCGGCTCCATGTGGACGTTCTTTCTTGAGCGAAAGGTTTTGCTATAATTAAGTGAACTCAGCGTCTCCTTTGATTAGTGTCCGTGAGCTTGACAGGCAGATGTCAACAGGCTCCATAACATGCAGTGACTGATATGGAAGACAAATAAAAAAAAAAAAAAATGACATTGAAGTTTATTTCAACTTGGTAACTGGGTGGGAGGCTGCAACTGGGTCACTTAGTGTCAGCCACAACTGGCATTGCTGACGTGAGTTTGTCTTGCTCACAGCCGCTTCATAAATAGTGTCACCATCCAGATACTCTACAGGGGTCTCAACTCAAATGACCTGGGGGCCACTGAGCATCTTGTCTGGCCGGTAGGGGGCCAGTGAAGTGAAAAAAAATTCCAACTTTTTGGGGGGCTGTTCAGGGGGGCTGGTGTTGATAGGGACCTATATATTGTTAACAATAAAAAAAATATATATGTATATTAAGCAAAAGTAATTTATTACTCAAAACAAACAAAAAACAAACATACAGAAGTAACTTCATATTGAGTGGTGGGCCACATGAAATTGATTGGAGCCGCAAGTTTGAGACACAAACCTATCATTGTACATTTAAATCCTATTCCATGTAGTCCTATAATGGTATTGTACATATACAAGTGTTGTTGTGTTTGGATTCTCTATTCAGACCATGAACATCCAAGTAATCCCATCTTGTGTAGTCCGCACACTCCCCATCTGTCCTGGTTGATTTGATCACATGCAGATTGCTCTAAGTATGAATAAATCCCATTTCTACACCGCCAACTACAAATCCAGCAAGCCCCTCGGCTGCTAACAGCATGAGGAATAAGGTGAGGCACCTGCTGAGGGTGATGAACCTGAGGAAAGCTGCAGGACCTCATGGCGTCTGTAGATCCTCTACAGTGAATGCCTCTATCAATAACAACCTCTATCAGCAGAAACCGGTCTGGGCTCACATCATTCAAGCCTCACACCTGTGTTAGACACACACCAGTTTGTGTACACAGCTAACAACTCTCCATGCTGCCCTCCCTCTTCTGGAGCAGCCGGCGAGCTATGATATGTGAGGCTGCTGTTTGTGAACTTAAGCTTGACGTTTAACACCATCCTTCCTCAAAGACTCATATTTATTCTCATATAGACATCGTTTTTCTACAAATTCTGTTGTAGTGATTGACAATAAAGACATTCTGGTTCTGATTCTTGAGCTGCATGGACACAGTCTGTCCTCAGGACGGATTAGAGACTGCCTCTTCATGTCACGTCCTCTGACCTGCTTCGGTTTGAGGTTTTTTTTCTTAACTGGGATCGGCACTCGTGTGTGAATTTATTCGTCGTGGCAGGGCGTTTGTCTGCAGTGGCTCCAGTGGAAATGTTGCAGCTCCCGGCTGAAGTGGTGTTATCTATGCGGTCTGAGATCAATCAATATGTGTGAAAATGAAGAACTCTCCCTCATTGTATTACTCTGTCAATGTGAAACGCTTTACCACCAATGGACATAAACTTTTTTTTTTTTTTTTTTCCTCGCGGGAAACTTTGCTGTGGTCCTTGTCACGTTTGTGCTACAGATACCAAATGATCAGGTGTTTGAGTCAACGTATTGTGATTCAATTGCTCTTATTTATGTCTTCAGCAAATGAATGACAGAGCATTCCTTTCGCTCGTCTTCCACTTGTAATGATATTTGGCATGAAATAAATCTTCGTAATGAGGTTAACTCCCTGAAATGAGTGTCACAGAAGATGACAGTGATTATCAAGTATCAGACAACTAGAGGGAAGTGTTTTTATTATAGCAGTCGGTTTATTAAAGCAGTGTTTCACAGACTGTTTAAGTATGGCAAACATCACGTCCCAGTTCATAAAATAAATCACGACAAAAGTAAATATATGCATATTTATTACTTTTTTTTTTGCTGCCAATTCCCTAAAACCTAATATTATTTTGAATAGATGGATCAGCAATGTCTAAGGAGCATGAGTTTGATAAATAAATATCCACTTAATGTGTGTAGCATGTGAAAGACTTAATAAATCATATTTATGAATGAGGCAGATTAATCATATTTATATGCAAACATTGTAAACATCTCTGCTACAGATGAACATTTACAGTTTCTGACCAATTTTCGTACAAGTGTGTGAGAGTAAATGTTCCACGTAAGCTCCATGTGCTGGGTTAATTAAACGTGTGTTTGAGCACTTAAATATAAATTGTATTTATTTTTTATTTATCACGTTAAAGTGACAGACAATAATTGATCCTAAGGGGTACTACTATAGGGGAATGGTGACTGCATGAGACTGCAGCATGAATTTCAAACAGGTCATTACGGCTTGAATGGGAAGTTTACACCCCACGCTATAAATATTATATAATTTTTTTTATAATAAGTGACGGCCCTATCCTCAAGAGCATATAATGTCTTTTTATTTTTATTTTTATATTTTTTTAATGTTCAAATTTCATGAAAAAATAGACAATGAAGTATGGCACTACAGAGTATAGTGCACAGTATATATACACTATATATAAAAGTATTCTATAAAGCAAACAATCTTCACTTTTGATATAAGTACGGTATAGACAGACATTCAATGTTAGTTAAAACACTGTCAAAGGAGAAAAAAAGTAATATATGATTTGCGGGGTCAACATTGTTGGAGAGGATTCCCTCACCTAAATACAGAAAACCATTACACACAGAGAGAGAGAGACAGAAAGAGAGACAGGAGACGAGACAGATCACCTGGCAACGACCTCATCCAGGAGTGACATCCTCTCAAATTGCATCATTTTGCTGAGCATGCTCACAGGCTGTGTGATATTTCACAGGTCAGTGCCTATAATAAGGGGCCTTCTCTCTCACAGAGACCCACCTGATGTCTGTGACCTTTTCCAATTGGACTTAGTATTTCCCCTCAAAGCGTCACCAAGCTGGGCTCCCCAGAACTTTTTAAAAGCCCCTCTGTGACAGCGCTCAGTGGAGGATGTGACTGACCCAGCTGCTGTCAGCTAGTCCTAATATCACACTATATATATATATACATGAACAATATTTGAAAAATATGGAAAAGTAAGTTAACGCTACTGTGTATACTATGTATATATGATATCTGAGCAAATCAGTTAGACTACATGTTATTTGGACGAGGAAATCTGTATTTAAACTGTGTGTACACATGTCTTTACACACAATTCTAGGAATTCATCAATATGGTGCTTATGTATATTACATTTAAATAATGCCTTGACTAAAGTGAAATCATTTATCATCATAATCAGATCCATTTGACTCAGTTCACTCAGTTTACAGTGGAGTATATGATATGAGAATGTTCATATCCTTTACCTCTGCATCACTCGGCCTACTAACGATATTACCAAGTGTCACTGTTGGGCACGTAACAAAAAAGAATCAAGATATTTCTCGACTCAGGGGAAACTGAGGTTGGGAAGCACATTTTATCACAAATACTACCCCTATTCTAGTAATACAAAGCTGAATGCAAATCGGTGAAGTATTCCTTTAAATATTGGGTTCTTATCATTTCAGTCACTGATCTTTGTGACTAATTTACTTCTGGGTTTTAGGCAGTATTACATGACTGAATATATTCTAATACCCTAATATGTGAACAAAGTACGAGGGTATTTATGATTGATGAACAGTAATTTTAGCACCTACACTATCAAAAAGCTGAACTATCCCTTTAAAGTGCTGGATTGAAATGTGGCCTGAGCACACTCTGACCTTAAAGGTGACATCGAATGCTTGTATCGCACATATATGTTAGTTATGGAGGTCTACTTACATATATTAACTTGTTTTCATGGTTAAAAACCTCCTAGTCGCTGCAAACGAGCCGATCAAAATATCTCCTCACTGACGCTCTGCTGTTTCAGACCAAAATCACACCCCCAGAAAGTGGACTGTGCTGTGATTGGCCAGCCAACGAGAGCTTTCCCACTGTCCTGTGATTGGCCAGGTACCTGGAAGTGACGTAATTGTTAGGCCAGCTCTCAGATACACAGCTCCCCCTCTGGCACGGTGGATGCTCTGCATCTCAGCAGCTCTTCTTCTGCGGTTGAATGTACACAACCGGATGTGCCCGGACTAGTGCCCGCACCAGGAGGCGCTACGGTGGTGAGAGGAGTGGTGAGGTTTTCTGATGACATCATCAGCATAGGGAAGTGCCGATCCGCTTCGCAGAGCCCAGGAAAACAATAAAACCCTATTTTCTCAGCAGTGGCTGAACTGTTTGTTCTGAAACTTTAGGGTTTCATAAACGAGGTAATGACGCAGATACATACACAAACGCAGCGTTAATTAGAGCTTCCGGTCTATGTTGCCTTTAAGGTTAGCACCGGTGGCAAATCATGTTTGCAGAAAATACGGCCAAAGCAAAGCAATAAAAACAATATTTATCTGAAGTCCTTCAAACACAGCAATTAATAGAAAAACAAAAACTGGATCACTGGTCATTTACCAGCATCCAGTCTTGATCTAAATATTTGCAAATGCGGCTGTACATATCAAACATTTTTATGTTAACTTTTAAAAGCCAGACCTTGAGAAAAATACTAAATATCATGTACTCTAAAATTATTTTCACATGATTTACTGCAACCTCTTTGTTTTCCCTCGGTGCTTTACCTTGCAGTTAAGGCATAAATCAACCTTGGTGTTATGGAAGAGGTCATTTACTGCGTTCCCTTCTCACAATATTTAAATTCCTTCCTTTTTAATTACACACTCTTGGGCTTTTTTCCTTCATATCCTGAGGCACACACTTCTTTTTTTTCTTCCTGTCATAACAGCAAATGGTGGATTCCATCATGAGACTTTACGTCTGAAGGCTAAATATGTTTACTGTGCTTCAAGGGCGTCTCTCTGGCGTGTTTTGCCTTTCCCTAATCAGATCCGTCTCATCAGACATCCTGTGATTAAAAATGTAGTTTGTATACATGTGCTTAACAAATGCCCCACCTATTAATGTGCACCTACAGTATCTTAAGAACGTCTTCACTGCCTTATCTTAGTGTAAGGCGGCCTTATCCAACAGGAAATGGAAGTTTGAAGTTTGTATTCTTAAGATATCACAGGCACAATTAATATTAGATCCACAATACTGTCCACATGTTGTTATTATAAACGATTACAATAATAATAGCTGCATCTCTAATGATTTGACATAAAGACAGAAGAGGTAGAGAACACACGGCAAATGTACAAAATGTCCTGTTTGTCAACAGACAGCAGTGGCTAAGCCTGAGAGTAAAGCTTATCTGAACTGACACAAATGTTTCCGTGGAAGACAGAATTCTGACATCACTTCCCCGAAGTGTCGCGCTGGACGGAGGTGGCTGGTGATGTGGCTGCTGGCGTGGCTGACAAAGCCACTGTAGGTACATGTGTTTGTTTATTTCCAATTGCAGTCAGTGCCACCGCCAGAGGTTCATATGTTCTGCGATCATAGACTGCATAAAAACTGGATGTATTATTATTTATTTTGGATGAGTCTAACTGGTAACTGTCCAGGGTGTGACTCTTGTGGCCCTCATGTGGAGGATAAAGCGGTAGAAGAAGGACAGATGGAGTCTAACTGGGAGGTAAAAGTTTGTTGAATAGTCATCAGGGCTGCTTAAATAAGTCAGTTTGGGTGGAAGTCTACTGAAAATGACTGATTTATAACATAAATAAACCTACCTAATTGATTAATAACATAAATAAACCTTACGAGTTAATGATCTCAGTCGCTACTTTAATTTCTTCTTCAGTAAAACATGATGTAAATATTGTAAATTACGTTCCCAAACAGAAGAGGAAGTATAGCACATTATGTGGGTTGGGCACCGGTGCCATTTATAATGAAAGTCATTTTACTTTTACAGCTTAAGCACAAAGTGCTGTCCAAATAAAAAGTAATATAGAATACAACTAAGAAGACTTGGGTTAACACCTATGAAATAATGTGCACAAATAGAAACAAATCTCATTAAAATAGGACATTGAAGTTATTAATTATTTTGTAATTAATAAAAACATTTTTAAAATAAATATGAAAGTTTAGAAAACCCACACAGTAAAAATGCTAGCGTTAAAGTAAGAGCCCATTTAACACAACTTAGAACCTAATCCTAAAAAAAATGTCAAATTTAACTTTTCAAGTGTTAAAGTAACACAGTATGAGTTAAATACAATCTGACAGTAGTTTAGATTGTTTATTTGTTTAGATTGAATTATTATAGCAATACATTCATTATTCCAGAATGTATTTGGTCCTAATTGGAACCATTTTATTCTAAGTTTAACAGCAAAGTTTTCTGTGCCTGTAAATCGTACAAAAACAAGAGCCAGAGTTATAAAAATGTGGATAAAACTCTAAAAGGGAACTATAACATAAACATTGAAAATGAACATGAAAACTTTTGTACAACCAAGGCAAATGCTACTAAAAATGAAGAATAGAATTGCTATAAAATAAAAAGAAAATAAGGAGTCTGGTTACAGCTAACGGCTCGTGAATTGTGTTATTTGTCATATCACAGAAGGAAAGTTTTTAGTAATTAGTACTTTTCATGTATCTGAACTTTACTTTGTTATTTAGTTTCACTTTCACTACATTTTCCTCTTACTATCTCTGTTACTCGTTACTACCAAATAAAATCAGGGGAAGAACAGTTTGTATTTATATTACATTTTTCACCCATTCACACATCGTTCACTCACATTCACACGCCACAACATGGGTTTAAGTGTGAGGAATTAAACCCGCAACCTTCCAGATGAAAGACAACTGGCCCTACCACTGAGCCACCATGGCTCAATCCTAACGCCTCACTTTTCTAATACTTTTACTTCTAAAACTTAATCACATTTTATACCAGAAAATGACTTTTGATACTTAAGTACAATACGTGTCATGGACTTCGGTCTGGGCACGGACCAAGTTATGGTTCTATCCGGATGCGTAACCAACTTGTGATATATTTATGACAAAAATGTAATAATCTTCATTGTTTTGTTTTTTTTTTTTCTCTCCCGACGGTCGTGGCTACAGACTGAAGTAGAAGTAGAAAAGAAAGGCACTTATTATTTATTGTATTAACAGAGAATTTGGTCATGTTTTCTTTTACTTGCAATGTCGGCCACAAGTTCATTGTGCTAGCTACAGGACTCATTTTATGGCACGGACAACGATTACTACATCATATTAAAAGTATCCTATAGAAATGATAAGAAAATGTGCACTGTTGATTTATTTACAGGTGTTGGATGCAATTGAGACATTATGAGGTTCGGACGTCTGCTGCGAGGACATTTTAGTCACCGGACCTCTTTGAATTTTAATTGAGTACCCCGGCCCTAACACTTACTTGGCGAGGCGTTCCTCTCTGTGAAACGCTGGCTGAGAAGGAGGCGATGATTTAAAGCTGTTGTCTCCATTGACAAGCGTGTGAAGGGTGTGAATCCAAAGGAGTTATGTCAGATATAAATCATGATGACATTGTGACACCACTGGAAAACAAATATATATACAGTGTATAGAGATCTGTGCACTATAGGAGGCAGAGTTAAATAAGAGAGATGTTATTTTTCACAGTTTCCATTTTAGCACTTCAAACAGTTTTATAAAGTAAACCGTTTCTCTTTTTTTTTCTCGGAGTATCTCCGCGTTTCCAAATGCCACGGGATAAATACGTTGGAGGAAATGAGGTGTGAAAGTACACCTGACCCCCGCGTCTGTGTTCTACACCTCTAACAACCTCCCAGTAGGTCTGCACTCACAGAAAGTGGGACAGTGGATTAGATACAGTTCAGAGAGAATATACACCTCACTTATAAGGTGGTTGGTTTTATAAATATAGCAAATATTTCTCACAGTATGGACGAACAAAAGTGGTCCAATGAAATGACGCCTTATTAAAAAGAAGTCAAGCACACACCTGGTTTTATTGATAAATAGTTAGATGGTTATTAAGTGGAGTGAGTTGAAAATATGTAAACTCTGCCTTTATCTTCAAAATGTGCTCTTACAGCAAACTAGTTGACTTAATAGATTTCTTTCATATTTCTTCTTTTTTTTTGCTTCTTTACTTTTCCTCCAAAATACACTACTTTATTATTCCTCATGTTTTTCTATATGCAACAATGTCCACTTGCCTTTAAAGATTCACAGCTTTCCTTATGTTTTTATCATCCGAAACTGTCCATTTATGTCTGTGAATGCTATGAAGACACCAGGGCTGTTTTTTTTCTTATTTATTATTCGTAAACAAAGATTTCAACTTCACACCCTTGAAATATGCATAAATGTTGCATTGGCCTCATGATTTCCGGTCACTAAAGTGTTTCTGGAGAAAAAGCACGGTGACATCGACATTTCTCAAATGATTCTCATTGACTTTGGGATCTTAAATATATAAAGTGTCATGTATTTATTTATTTTTTTTTGTATTTTCTTCTTGCGGTCTTCTTTGATTGTGTACTCAAAGTTAGTTTCTTTACTGTTTTAAAGTAATAAAGACACAAAAGTGGAGATCTAATGTATGTTTACTAAAGTGAACATTATTACCATTTTTATATGGAAGAAATAAAAACTTTAAATTAAAGAGAAGTACAGAACATTATATTAGAATATTAGATAATAATTTGTCATTATAAACTTTTCAAAACTCACAATGATGTAATTGCATAATCTACAGTTTACTCCTAAAGATGTCTTGTATTATTTACATGACATGTCATGCAACACCCGATTCCCCCTTGTGTTATTTCACTGCTATGAAAACAAGGAATATTGAATAGATGTTTGTTTGATTTATTCCAGTTTTGAAAGATGGAGTGTTGTAAAATAAGCAAAAAGAATAATGCAATGCAACAGTGTCTGTATTTCCCAAATACTAATCCAATAAAATAATGAAATGTAGTCAATCACTGCAGACGGTGAAGCTCAGCTCAGTGGTGAATCAGTATTTACACAGCAATGAGCTCAGTTGTGTGTTAAAGGAGTTCAATCTGATTTATTTGAAGGCAGACGTAGAGACGTAAGTCAGAGCCTCGGTGTCCCACATCACCAAGCTTGGGTTTTAGTTTCAGCATCAGGTGAAATACAAACTACAGGCTGCTCGTGCACTGCAGCACCAGCCTGATCCACGTATAAGGTGGATATACAGTCAGTAAGTCTCCTCCATAACTGACACCTGCTTCGTATTTGCTAACGCTTGAGACCATTGCCTCAACTGTTTCAAACAACAAATCCACTAATGACGAAGCGTACTCGCTGCCTCATCGGCCAAACACATGCTTGATGCCTGAATGCTGAGAAAATGCAACAGTAACCTGGGAGCTGCTTATGAAGCGCTCCTCTGTGAAATGTCATGAACACATGAACGGCTTGGGGTTGTGTTGTTACTGGTATGTTGCAGTGATTATAGAGTGTGTCATGCGAACTCTCTGAACTATCAATTTGAAAAGAATAGATGTCGTTCGTTTTCAGGCTTTTGTGAAACAGGATTTAATAGTTTATGGATTCAGTATTTTTTTTTTTTTCTCTCTTCCTCTTATGCATTCATTTTGGAGGAGGAACTACTTAAAAATCAAACAAAAAAAAAATGAGTATGGGTTTACATATTTAATCTTTATGGAGGAAGGAAGCCTCATTTAGATTGAAATCTCGCCCCAAGAGAGACCAGGGAACAAAGAACAATCAAAGACAAACAACACACACAGATACAATACAGAGAAAAATAGATGAGGGGAAACAGTTACAAGAGTCATAAAATACTTCAGATAGAAAAACGACATCTGATAATAAAACTTAATTGAATTTTAAAAGCCGTCTGAAGCTCATTCCCTTCTTAAATTGACTGCAGCGGCAGAAATGCCCATGCATGCATACATACATACTTTGATAAGATAAGATAATCCTTTATTAGTCCCACGATGGGGACATTTACGGTATTACAGTAGCAAAGACAGTACAGGTAATAAATAATAAATGTGCATTTCCACATCTATGAATGTTGCAGTGTTATATAAGCACATATAAACAAATAAATCACTCACACATGCAGTTGTGACACCTGTCTGCAGGGATTGTGCAATATTGCACTTATAATACTGAAAGTAGACTTTCCTTTTATGTGTTTTATTTCCACCATTTTCATTCAGAATCTATTTGTATTTGTTATATTTTGCAATTTATTTGACTTTTGCACTAAGTAAATGCACTTTGTTATGTGTTACAATGACAATAACGATATTCTATTCTATT
The DNA here is from genome assembly GCF_958295425.1 of Solea solea. Classification (NCBI taxonomy): domain Eukaryota; kingdom Metazoa; phylum Chordata; class Actinopteri; order Pleuronectiformes; family Soleidae; genus Solea; species Solea solea. The sequence goes on along the minus strand of NC_081143.1, from coordinate 11,501,575 downwards.
CATATATCTTTATACATGTTGGACCTCTGAACACATGAATCCACCACCTTTGACAAATACTTTCACCACCTTCACCTTCAACCTTCTTTTAGCACATGGACGTCCATTTCCCCGTGACCTCAGCATGTCAGATATGATCACTAACGACACTCCAGAGGCCTCGTTGGACTTGAACTTACCAGCCACTGTGGTGCCACTGCCACTCTTTAGAAGACACTCTGTAATCGTCTCTCCACAGATTTTTTTTTTTTTTTTTTTTTTTTCTTTCAGGACCTGAATAATGAAGCAAAGTCACTTCTGGTTGTTCTTTGCCCACCAGACTTGTGTGGCTGACAGATGCACACACTGCAGAGGAGGTGCGTGTGTGCCGGAGTGAGAGATAAGCTTCTGGTTGTTTTAACCTCAGGATGAGGCAGAGAGGAAGTGGAAAAAAACAACAGGCCCTGTACGATGACTAAGTCATAAGACGATATATGGATCGGGTCAGTGGTCGACGTTTGTGGTGAAAAAGAGGACGATGTGACGAGCAGATTCTTTTGTTACCTCAAAAAGTCCTTTTGTACCTCATTAAAAAGTCATCATGTCTGGGAGGATTTTTTTTTTTTCTTTTTTAAACTTTCATACTTTATTTAAAGATTTATTCGGTTCAAAAGCACTCCAGACAGCGGTGGGCAGGCATGAGAAAGATATATGCTGTCATTGTTGAAGGGGAACACGGACAGGGAGTGGGTGACACGACAAATGTTGTCACGGAGAGCGATCTTTGGAAGTCAGCATTTCTGTCCCACTCTGGCTGCTCCATCCTCCACCACTGCGTTTGTCTGACATGGTGCAATGATGCGGTCAAGGCTATAGTTGGTAAGGCCTGATGATACCATGTTTTTATATTCTTATTGTTTCTGTATATCACCTCCTCTGCTCTTTCTTCTTTCTGCTTTGCTTGTTTACATGGATCACGCTCACACATGGTTGTTGTTTGAAATGCGGTGCTTTACGCCACTGGATCGTCTTGTGTAGACTTTACATGCAGCTAGCAACCACATTTTTCACACATCACACAATCTTGCTTTTTTTTACTCCCCTTTCATTGTATATCCCACTATTACAGAAACAGGGATTTTTGGATACTTCACAAAATAACCTAATATATTTAAAGTCAGTTTGGCATGTCGCTTGCTGTTAAACAGCCTTTTCTGTCTGGAGACTAGAAACTACTCCACTTGATACCTGACACAGGACACGCTGGTCCACTGGTACCTCATTTTGGTAAATTTATGTCACTAAGTTTGTCATAAAACCCATTTGAACTTACTGAAGGAGGAAGCAGTGGATCAGCAACTCGTGTTTGTAGTGATATAAAATCGATGATTTTCTGTATGGACTTTGTGACTCAGGGTTCCTTTGTTGACATCAAATTCAAGTACTTTTCAAGGACTTTTCAGGTCCAATTACAAAAATCCAAGGACTAAATCAAGCCGCTTCGCCTGATCTTACTTGCTTATTGTTCTGCATGGAATCTTGCGTCAACAGTGGAGAGAAACAGTGTGCAGTGACCACAGCACCACTAGTAATTATGACTCGATGTTTGTTCTGCGTACGTACAACAAGCAATGCAGGGCACATGTATGTTGAGCTAACGGGAGCAGCTAAGGTGATGCATTCAAAGACCCTGGTAAATGTCATCACTGCTGCTTGATCTACAGCAGGTTGAGCTCAGAAGAGCAGCTTTAACATGCATTCAAGAAACCTTGTAAATGTCATCACTTCTGCAAACACACTAACTTAATGTGTGCTGCTGCTGCCAGAGTGTGATAATCGATGAGAAGACCATGAATTAGGTGTAGAAATGCAGTCATTGATAAAACATATAAAACAGTATTTTTCTAAGTGGCAAACATCTCTTTTTCCTTGTGTTTCACTGAGAGCAAGCCTCCATGTATCAGTATTAGCATTATTCCTTTAATACACATTCATGTACACACACACACACACACATAGATATGCACATAAGCATTCTTCTTTTTCCGTCTTTTGAAGTCACATATTTTTTTTCTCTTCCTGCTTCACCGTCTCCTGTTCTTGTGGGTTGTGTTTTTTTTACACCAACAACTCTCCCACAGAAACACCTACACAGATACAATATCTTTCCATCTCAATGTGGCAATTCTCCAAAGTCATTTTCAATTATGGTTCAGTGGATTTTGCATTAGAGCAGTGATTTGCGGCAGTTGCCTCAGGTGAAAACAGGGGAAGATGTGTGTGTGTGTGTGTGTGTGTGTGTGTGTGCTACCTTTGAGCATGACTTCTGGTGTGTACGCGTCAGTAGGTGCATGAGTGTTCACAAGAATGCATCCCAGAGCGTGTCTATGTTCCAAAGATAAACTGAATGACATTGCGTGTATTATGGGATATATTGTACTTGCTGATGGTAGCAAGTGATTATTGAATCCTGCAGCTGAAGTCTGCCGTCTCTGCTCCTGACGTTGAGATGACATGTAGTATCACCATTTTTATTCACCGACAAATATCAGAATGTTGTTTTTTTTTTTTTGGGGGGGGGGGGACGGGTTTATGATGCTGAAGATTTTCATTTCTGTCTCTGGACTCACAATAATTCCATTAGTGGGTGAAATCTGATTTGCAGCACTGCATTACATGCCAGTTTTGGCAAGTGAGACTGGGATATCACACTCCCCTCTGTCTACACCACTGTGTTTTTTAATGAATTCTTGTTAAATATCACATCTGCTGGCTGCACATCCTTAACACTGGCACTGTTTATGAGTAAATACTTTTCATGTCACGTCACAGGAGTGTTGAAACTGATTTCACACCCTACTGGGAGGCATTGATGGAAATCAAAACGTGTGTCCCATGACGGAGTATTATGGCCATACGGAAGAAAAGAAAGTACACTTTTGAGAATAAAGTGTCTCTTCTGGCTTTATTAAAGGGCCCAACTCATTATGGCATATTGATTCTTATGAAAACCAGAAGCTGTATGGCATTGCGACATAAACAGTATCAGCTGTCACAATTCAGCATACTGTCTGTTTGGAGAGACAGACAAGAAAGCGGGAATTTAATGTACATGTTGTTTTGATGTGAACAGGGACAGTATATTTGTCGAAGGCTCAAATGGAAAAACTCCATATTTCCAGATGTTGCCTTTGGGCTCAACTTCTTCCTAATCAAACTCACAAAATACAGTACATCATAGTAATTGATAGTGTTCAGAAATCTAATATTATTGATGTGTGAAAGGGAATTTTCCGAAAATAAAATTCATATCATATCATTTATCATGTCATGTCATATACCTATAGTCTAGTTGTTGTTGTTATTAGTATAACATTATTTCTACCTGACTGTTTTCACTAATGCCTAGATAAGTGTTTTGGAGTAAAGCACTTAAAAAACAATTGGATGAATAAAGCTGCAGGAAAACAGACTAATTGCAGAGAGCAGTCTCCATTCATTCATTCATTCATTAGTGCTCTCTGCTGCTCAGCCTCACAGAGAGACTGAAGCTTTTCCTCTCATGCTTCACGTGAAACAGCCTCAGGACACAGACCAGAGAGGTCAGTGGTCACTGCAGGAGCCCACAGACAAATATTACACAACACTACAGTCTTCACAGTGAATGGTTCTGTTACAGTGAACAAGGATATTTAGGAAATCTGCATATCTAGACATGGAAGTATTGACAGACCGGTTAGAAATAGATTATTTCTAACTGAGATTATTAGGTAACTGATATCACACAACCAAGGTAACGCAGTCTGGCAGGAAATGATGCTGTTCACCTCTACAGATGTATATACTAGACAACAACTCTGAAACGCTGTCTTCATCACAAAAGTGAAGTGAGCTGAAGAAAATGGAGCACTGGAAACAAACACTAGCAATATATTTTGTGGTTACCGCTTGGTAAATCATGGACTCAGACTAGATTTACCAAAAACACTTACCGTTCCAAAGCCAGATTGTGTCCATTTGTTTCCCTCCAGGCTCTATCAGTGACTTTCTGGAGTAAGGTGAAAGGAAGTTAATCAGAAAGTTAAGGATGTCAGGAAACTGCAGGTCGGGAATAATGTCCTCGCCACCTATTTACAAACTTGTAAAAAGTAAGTCGGGGGAATTATAAGGTTCAGATATATACAGTCTCTCAAGTTTTGAGATATGAGTCGATCACATTTAAAGTGTGCAGTGAATTTTGACACACTGAATCCAACAAAGGTTCATGTGACGTCCAGAGGTCCATAGGATGAAAGAAAGGACAACATTCAAATTGGTAATGTTATACTTATATATCCTTTTTATTATTGACAATGTCCAAAAATAAATGGTCAATAATGAAGGACGTCATGTTTAATTACATGGTTAAAGGTGACATCGAATGCTTGTATCACACATATATGTTAGTTATGGAGGTCTACTTACATATATTAACATGTTTTCATGATTAAAAACCTCCTAATCGCTGCAAACGAGCCGATCAAAAATATCTCCTCACTGACGCTCTCGTCAGCCGCGCTGTTTCAGACCAAACAGTTGCTGTGATTGGCCAGCCAACGAGAGCTTTAAAACTGTCCTGTGATTGGCCAGGTACCTGGAAGTGACGTAATAGATAGGCCAGCTCTCAGATACACAGCTCCCCCTCTGGCACGGTGGATGCTCTGCATCTCAGCAGCTACAACGAGACTAGTTCTTCTTCTTCTTCTGCGGTTGAATGTACGCAACCGGATGTGCCCGGACTAGTGCCCGCACCGGGAGGCGCTACGGTGGTGAGGATTTCTGATGACGACATCAAATTAAGGAAGTGTCGATCCGCTTCGCAGAGCCCAGGAAAACAATACAACACTATTTTCTCAGCAGTGGCTGAACTGTTTGTTCTGAAACTTTAGGGTTTCATAAACGAGGTAATGACGCAGATACACACACAAACGCAGCGTTAATTGGAGCTTCCGGTCTATGTCACCTTTAATGTAATACAATGTGGGTATTATTGAGGGTCATTCTAAATAATGGAATTATTTAGAATGACAAAAATTGATTTTGTGCTCACCCTATGCTGAGATTGGCACCAGCGCTCCTCATGAGGAGGATAAAGTGGTGGAAGATGAGATGAAGGACAGGGAACATTCATGAACGTTCATAGTGATGTGCCAGATTGTAGCCATAGGCTTATTTCCTTCTATAGTCCCTATGGGCAGGTTGATGGCACATAAAACACATACATGCACAATATTACAATCACAACAGTAAGAAGAGCAATGTAAAGTGTTGGTGAGAAATGCCATTTATAGTGCAGTGTAAATTGCTTTTGTCTGTTATTGCATGCAGTTTATTTTGTATCTTGTATGTAGAGACCACACATATAGCATATTGTTCATTATGCTGTGTATTGCAGATATACATTTGGATGTGTCCACAGTCATGGTTTGCCCTCAGCCATTTCTTCAGTTGTACAGCTGAAGTTTTCACTGACTGAAGGTGATAAACTATCCCATAATAATGTGCTGCTTTTAAATGACACAGCATTCTGTCTGAATGTTCCTGTATTTGATGTCATCCCTCATCCTGCAGGGTTACACTTTATAATAAGGCTACATAAATTAAAAGTAACTGTTAATGAATGATTAAACTAAACATGTATCAATGTTATTCAGGTGCATTAAGGTATTAATGCATACATTGTTCTACTGTTAGCATCTCTTAACTGTCAATGGGAGCATTACCTAAGCTTTATAATTAAGCATTTCTTAACCAATATTACCTTTTTATTAATGCTCCTTGTGACCCTTATTGTAAAGCGTCAAATGCATCCTTTAACTATGACTTTATAAATGTATGGTGGTATAGAATAAATGTTTCTTTACACTATCTAAGCATTTATAAACCATTGTTAACTTGTATTAATGCTCCTCATGGCGTTGTGTGAACTATTGCTCAACAAAGACTTAAAAAATAGGTTAGCAATTAAAAGTCATACAAGAGCACAATTTACCATTTATTAACCATGTTAATCTTTAGTAATGTGACCCTTGTTTCCAGCTTTAAAAGGGACACAATGGACATTAATAGAAGGTAGTGATGGTTAATAAATGCTTAATTAAAATAAAGATAATCTGCACCCCTTTACATTTATGAAGTCATAGTTCAGGGATGCACATTTTACACTTTACAAGGAGCATTAACAAAGGCAAAGTATGCTTAAGTAATGCTTAATAAAGTTAAGTAATAATTGTTTTGTTGAAATGATACAAGGTGTCACCTTAACTTAATTTAATTTTCACCTTAACAGACACAGACATCTTTAATAATTGTTAACTAAAGAGAGGCATTTAGAGTTCATTGAAGCTTTCAATTGAAGCTTTTGAATTGTGTAATGCTGTATATGAAGTAATAACTTTAAGAACAGAATAAGATTAATAAATGGATAGTAAAAAACATTAAAAAATAATGTACCCTTATCACAAAGTGTTACCCATGCAGACAGACTTAAAAGTTTTAAAGTTATTAAAATGTTACACCTTGCATTTCAGAATAATGTTACACTTTTACCACCTGTGAGTGACCACCTCATTATACAGTAATCTATACTGTAAGTGAAAAATCATTAATTAGGAAAAGGGGGGTTTTATTGCAGCACCATCACTCAGAGACGTATTATTTTTATTTGCACTTTTAATGTCATGTCTGGTCAATTGATCGGTGCGAGCATAAAGGTGGCAGGCTCTGATTCTGCAGAAGTACTCATTAAAATGCCTCGTTGAGTGTGTACAAGTGATAAAATCCCCAAAAGAAATGGTGTTTTACGCCATCTAGTGGAGCAGCCAGTAGTACAGTGCTGACGTTCACTGACTATTGTTGCTAGATTTTTTTATCCAAAATGTCATAACTTGCACAAAAAGCTGCAAAAAAAAAACATACAAATGATACAAAATGTATAATCTTCAATGATTTCTTGCCAATTTTCTAGCCACTTGACACAGGGTGAAAGGTCACAACGCTAACATACATATTTATGTTTTCAATAACATGCATACAATTTAAGTTTACCAGACCATCTCTTGGAAATTATTCATTTAGCGATTCAGAATAATATTAGGTTTTACAGAAAATGAGTTACTACATTATGCACATATTTGCTCTTGTCATGATTTATGGGGTTATCTGGGTTATGGGTTTGGGTACAAAGTAGGTCACCATATAGAAAGTTTGGGAAACACCGATTTTGAATGTCCAATTATCTTCATCTGTGTGTTTCAGAGAAAGGCTCTCATTCGAAGCGAGATCAGAACCGGAACGACCTACTAGCCACCGCAACACAGTGTAGTGATTTTGATGGCCATTTTATTCAAAAACTATTACAATAGTGTGACAATAGACAAAACATTTCACTAAATGGAGGTGCTGTTAAACTGACGGGGCTGTAACTTACATGCAAACAGAACATGCTTGAAAGAGAAAGAGAAAACAGTTGAAAACCCCAAAGAAAACACAGACAGAGCATCATTTAAAGCCAGGATCAGCTCTGTACTGCTGCCACATAAATATATGTAACTGAAGAAAGTCGATGTATTGTAAGTGCAAAGGGAGAAAAAAAAAAAAAATGAAGGTTAATGTTCAGTTTGCCCAAATCTCCCCTATTCATTGTCAACCTTTTCCTGGTGTTTTGTTCTGTCAACAGATCTCTTTAGTTCTCCTCATGGTCACCTAAACTTCCCTGGATTGTATCCAGAGCGTGTGAATGGAGGACCTGTGGCTGGAGCGGAATTTGTTATTCCCCCAGAGAGTCTGAGTCCCTGGAACAAAAGACTGCAACAATTCAGACGACTGCAGCTGAAATGTCTGCAACGCGTTCAGGCGTCACTACCTCTGACCCTTCCTGCGCTGCATAGAACGCTTCAGTTCACCGGTGTTCAGAAAGGAAAAAAAAAGTACATCCGTCAGGGAGCGTTCAGAGTCTTGAGGCCTGATTTTGCCGCAGGATTCTCTGCTCATAGACCTTTTCCTCTCCGTGTCTCTCGGTTTCTGAGCTTCCACAAGTGTCTTTTCCACAAGTTGAGTTGTTGCTGTTTCACTTTCGATTATGACAACCACCATATGATTATTTCATCTCCGGAGCCATGATGAATATTGATTTAATTTGTCTTTTTTGCGGCGAGTTTAGAGTGAGAAGAGTGAGATCAACAGCATTTCTTTTCCTTGCAACAGACTTCATTTCTTTTTAATCCCCGCGTATGCTGCAGGGCGATGTGTTTTGTGTGAGGCTGACAAACACACGATTTGGTCGGCGTTTTCATCCCTCTGTCTTTGAAGCACATGGCTTTTTTCTCCATACCCAGAACATGGTCAGCGGTTTTGTAAAACACAACAACACTGTTCTTGCCTACTGGCAGCCATTTGGCAAAAGCTCACAAACATCTCTTAATGCAGTTTCCCACTGTGCATGTTTGATGTTCACACACTGCACTGTACTCCCTGTTTTCATGGCCCCATAAGCAAATGTACACCTCCAATTTGCACATGAAAACACCTCCACTGTGTGACTGTGTAGATATAGCATGTTGCACACTTGCACTACATATTCATTGTTGTTGATTTTGTTTTTCTGGTTGCTTTCATTTTTTTTCCTGCACTTACATTTAATTCCTTAGGGAAAGTATTCATCTGCATTTGACCCACCCTAGAATTAGGAGCAGTGGGCTGCCACACTGAGTAGTGCCCGGGGAGCATTGGGGATTGGGTACCTTGCTCAGGGGTACCCAAGCCCTTTTTTGGCCAGGTGGGGATTTGAACTGGCGACCTTTCCACTTGGCCACGGGCTGCCCATATATTATATTATATTATATTATATTATATTATATTATATTATATATCTTACTGTAAAATTGTCTACCTTCTTGCGTACATGTCTAATCTTATATTTTCTATTTCTTATATTCAAGAATTGTCTGAAACTGTCCAGCTGTAATCATTTCCCGTCTATCTGTCCAAATAGCATCATGGTGTTTTTGGATTTGTTTAAATAGAAAGCAACTTTACCACAATTTGCAATTTTTGAAAATGGAATTGCTGAACCAATATTATGTTACCAATTCACATGACAGCAGGGCATGTGGACCACCAAGCCCAGGAATCAAATCATTGACCTTCAGGTTGAAAGACGATTCACCCTACCACTTACCCACTGTCACACCACATTAAAATATTGGGTGTCCTTTAGAACAGCATTAAAACCACACACTTGTGACAGGAGCACCCCGTGTTGTGTATCATTTGGAGTATTTCTAATAAAAGTGTTAAACCCATGGTAGCTTTGCCGAAATAGTGCATTTTATGAAAGTACAAAGCAAATGTCAACACTATTAAACAATGGCTTTTAAACAAATGTGAGCTAATAATAATACATACATTTTTTTTACAGCAAATAGCTGTTTGTGTACTTGTATTGAAATTGTCATAACCTATAAGCAGTCTCTTTTGGACGTTTCCATGTTCACGTCACAGAGCAGCTAGAATCAGCCATGAAGACTCTGATGAGTTAAGTTGAAGGGATTTATTTGAATAAACTGTACGACATCAAGACAGGCATATACATGCTCTGATGCTACCTCCAATTCTGAAGCTCAGTCCTCAAGATGACACATATAATATTCGTTCTAACGGTCTTTAAAATATTTACTAGAATCCGGCCATGATTGCATTGTATGTATGTGTGAGTGAAAGGGTGAATGGCTTAACTGTAGTGTAAAGGCTGTTTGAGTGGGCATCAAGGCGAGAAAGGAGCTGTATAATCACATCCTTTCAGATCTGTTGTACACCGGATGGGAAGAGACATTCAAATCAAACAAATATGGAGGACTAAAAACAGCTCCTGATGTGGAACTGTGTTCTGCTACTTGTAGAGGGCCTCTTGGTCTTGCTCACTTTGTTTGAAGAACTTTGACTCAAATACTTGTGTATTACATTATTATTATGATACATGATACATTCCTTTAGGAGTGCAGCTAAGTATGGTTTGGAAGGTGTTTCTTCGAGGCAATGTTGAGTAAAGAAGTAGCCTTCCAATGTTTTGTGGTCGAGTGTGCTCCTGAGATAGTGCACCTCCAAGAACACAGTACTTCTAAGTCCGATTCATGGTCACAGACTTACTGTCCTCCAAAGGTCTGATTCAACTCCCTGAATGTATTTTACTGATAAGTCACAAAAATCTACTTTTTTTCCACTGCAAGCCTGACACAGACATTATTTCCACATGTAGGCTCATCTCTGTCTCAGCAGAAGTAGAAAAGTGTTGCCTGAACACTCGCTGAGGTACTGGAGGTACTTTTCTTCCCCCCTTCCCTTTTACATACATAGTGAAATGAGATGGTAAAGTGAGGAGTAAAGAATGTGAGCAATGGAAGAAACACCCACCAGTAAATTGGGGCAGTGGTCACGAAAGGGTGGACTGAGACTGCTTCTGACTGTACCTGTACCTAGAATACGCTAGAATTCATTGCCATTTAACATTAGACACGCCCCTTCACTTCCTGTCCGTCTTCTTCTCCTTGGCCTTTCACGCAGTGTGAGTTATTGGCTATTTGCAGAACTGCTGTTTAGTCTGTTCTTAATGGCCCTGAGATTGCGTTTGTTTCACTTATCTTCAATGTATTTTCATTCATTTATTTATTTGTACGTACTTTGGAGTGAAGACACGCAAGAAAATTAACTTGGACCAATTATAAAATCACCAAAAATCTGCGTTTTTAGTTTGTTAAGTTTGTTTGTAATTTGTTTCACTGAAGTAAATCCAAGCAAAGGATTGCAAACCAGAAAATCACAAAATAACACATTTACACTCACAGATGGAGGCGGCAGTGGGCCAACGACTCCTGTGTGCAGCGATGTGAAATCACCAATTTCCTCAATGGAGTTTGGTACAGTGAGTCTGTGTGTTCTGCGAAACACTAAACCCATTCTGCAGATATCGCAGACATTACTGGGCATGTCTTTTTATTGGCCAAGTGTCCTCACTGGCAGCCATGTGTTGCAGTAAGAGTGATGAGACTCCATGTCTCAAGATTGTCCTTGATGCAGGGGACACATTTCAGCGTAATCAGCACTTATTCAACCACACATTCTACCACTCGTCCAAAAACGCGAACTATCCCCTTAATGACTTATCAATACACAGTCTCACTTAAATAGTGCTTATGCGTGACAACCTGAGTTCTGCCTCTCAAGCCGTGTTAAGTTTACACATTCTTGTTATTCTAAGTCTTATTTGAATGATATTATGTTCTGTTATTTCTTGCTCTTTAACATATTTCATTATTTCATTCAAATGTGCATATTCATTAAAAAACAGGGATGAGTCTTATTTTGGAGACTTTCCTCTCGTAGGCAGCTTTTACTGATGAAAGCACACGACAGAACAGTTTCTCATCAGCATTGTAATTGCCGATTAATTTTCCTCTTCGGTGTGTCGCATATAACAAATTGCAGTGACCCTCTGTACAGCAGGAAACCTGCAAATATAACTCACACACACACACTCTGTGAGGCTCAGTAGGGGTGCAGACTAATTGCATTATGTTATATGGGACATTGTGCAAGGATCATTAAATTGAAATAGTAATATCTGGTTTCAGTGCAACTGTAAGTGAACATGATGTGCTTGTAGGTGTTGTCAGCACCGTGGTGGATACTGTACACTATGTATGTACTGTACATGTGCAGTGCATGCAGTCGCTCAGTGGTAGAGCGAGTCGTCTTTCAACAGGGAAGGTTGTGGGTTCGATTAGCAGCCCCATGAGTCTACGTGCCGAGGTGTCCTTGGGCAAGACACTTTAACCCCCGAGTTACTCTTGCCAACTGTGCGTGAATGGGTATGAAAGATGTGTGCTGCATATATGCGCTGTGTGAATGTGTGAGTGGATGGGTGTGAATGGGAAAACTGTAGTGTGAAGCCGCTTTGAGCGATCATCAAGACTAGAAGAGCACTATATGCATGTGTATATGTATGTACATGAACAAAAGATTAGAAACATTCAATGAGACATTCAAGTAAAGTGCCTGAACTAACCCTGCATAATAATTGTTATTATTATTGTTATTATTATTGTAGTGGCTTAAGGGCGTGTTTCCACTTGCTCGACTCGTGACGTCATAACCAGGGAAAATGCTGAACAATGCTGAACTGTAGATCAGTTAAAACGACTTAACAATTCTGAAAACATGGGTTTATCTCCAACATTTCGCAAAGGAAATGTCTATAATCTCATCATTTAACAGAGGAGTCTGGTGTATTTAGAGACAGCACTGCTGAACGCCTGCGATCAAGCGCGGCGAGCTGAATGAGAACCTTTTTTCAGCACAATCTCGGGTCGGGTGTTCTCGTCACTCCCACCCGGGTTTTCATCAGCATCCATTCTGTATTTATTTCTCCTTAGCACACACTTTCTCCTATGTGCTGTGCCGCACTCACTCAGCGCCGCTGCTTGTAAACTGCGTTTGGAGTGAGAAACTCCGAGAGGAAAACAGGATAGTTTATTTGTGATGCAGCTCATGAAATAAAATGCAGAAGAATCGTTGTCATTTAGAAATGAGATCACGTAGTTGTGAACCCGGATCGCGATTTTTGAACGATTTATCGCGCAGCCCTATTATGTCCCATGTGTTGTGCATTTGTACATATGTATGTACTGTATGCATACATACATGTACTACATGTTTGTAAGTGCGTATGTGCTTGTGTGTCCATGAATAATTGAATATAAGTACTGGTTTTTAAAGATACAATAATTCATTGTTTTTCCTACCACGGGGAAATGTGTTGTTACAGCAGCACAGGGGATTGTAAACGTAGACAATAAAGATATAATATAAACAAGGAATTAAAAATTACACACGGAGTTGCATCTACAGTGTATGTACTTGAAAATATTGCACATACATCAGTGGTTATTGCACAGATACGATCGTAGGTGCATGGGACTGGGACTCAGGGATATCAGGAAGGGACGGCCTGTGGTACTTCTCCTTCACGCACTCGGTGTCTGTCACTGGTTGCTGAAGTCGCTGCCCTGTACTGTGATGGGGCTGGGACTTGGACTGAGCTGGCCCTTTAAAAAAGTTGAAGTATATTTAGTATAACAATATTTAATATCAAATTTAGATTTTGACAGAATATGCGATGATATAAAATATTGTGAACATTCACCAAGTGAGAGTGAGAGACAGTTTCTTTCCTCATAACACAAATAAAAGCACTTACAGGATGAGTATCTCTTTGGAATGATGCAGCTCTAAACTATTATCAGTGGTACAATGACATACAGTATGTGAACATCATCTCTGCAAGGTTTGACTTAGATCAAGTGAAGCAAAACACAATTAGAGAGGTTTTAGTGCAGAAAGTACAGACGAGGTCTCATGTATAAAACTACTTGTTTCATTTTTATATCACTATTAGTGTTCTATAATAAAAAAAAAATTCTATATATCTATAATTCTATAATTATAAAAATAATGTATGTACGACTGAGCTGTATCCCAGTATGCAGGCCTGTATGACACCTCATTTCATTCATTAGAACCAATAGAATGACGTTAACATCGCCAAAATGAGATTGACAGCACTGTCATTCAATCAGAATCCGCCGGGATGTGACAGGGACAGGCTGCTGCCTTTGTGTATTGTACTGCTTCCCCCAGGTCCTAACATCTGTAAGAGACGCCCGGAACGATTTGAGTGTAACACAGAACGTCCGTCTGACCACATAGAGCATTGTTTTTGCTGTAATATTAACCGTTTTTTGACGGAGAAACATCAGAGGTTTTTACAGCAGTCGTTCGGCCGAGCGATTTCTGTTGTCTTTGTTCTTTGGCTTTTATCTCTGTGGTGCTTTGGGATAGAGTGTTTTGACGTATATCCTCAGAATCGGTGGAGTCTCTGCTTTCGTTTGAGTAAAGTGGCGCGGCGTTAGATCCAGAAATGTGGCGAGTGGGTTGACACAGCGTTGCCGTACGTGCAGTAATTCATTTAGTTGTTATTTGAGTCTAACCCTAACCTAACCTGACCCTAACACTAACCCTAACCCAGATTGGGGGACATTAGGGTTTAAAGGTTAAGGCCCAAATAGGAAAAAGTGATGTTTAAGAGAGCATGCTAACCCCATTTTTTTTTTATACACCCATTAGCTGTAAGCGTATCTTGTGAGACTTTTCAACACATTAACTGTATCATTTGAATAAAACTAGCTCCATCTTTAAGGGATAGTTCAGGATTTTTGGAAGTGCGGTTGTATGAGAACTCATAGTCGGCACTGATTGTCCATGTCCCCAGTCCTAATTTCCAATCCTTTTCCGAGCAAGGAGAGTTGCAAAGGCAAACAAAATGTTTCTGATAAAGAGTGAAATACAGTGCGACAGAGCAGTTCAATACAGGAGCAGACTGTATAAGTCAGGTCCACCTTATCTATGTGCCAGTCATCATATATTTCCTTTATGTACGGGCAGATCTTAGGCAGCCTGTACTCTAATAAATCCGCTGAAGGACCTGAACCAAATTAGAGCAAGGTGAGGATCTGAGGTTGACCCATTTACAGACGAGCCAATGCACCATCCCATAATTCATCACATATATCCATTTCAAGCTCATCTGGCTCGTCCTCTTGTGTTTATTTGAGTGTCATTTTAGAAACGTGAGCTAAGTGATGTGCATCGGGATGTGTCGCGATACAAATAAAACTGAGTTGCATTTTGAAAAAACTTGTAAGCACACTGTCTATTTTGTAAATCTCTCAGCTTTGAGATGTATCAGTGGGACCACTCTTGTGATTTGGATTCATTATTTTGCCATTTTCCCCTAATAAATTCAGCTCATTTCCATACTGATAAGCTTCAGGAGTGGAGTGAAATGGTTCTGGTGGTTGTCCGACGTTGATCACATTGTTAAAGAGTAAGACCCTGTGCTGACCTGCTGTTAATAACTATCCTGAGTGATCAAATCACAAGTGTTCAGGCCTGAACTCATTAAATTGTGTCATGAATTCATCTTTAGATCTGATCACAAAGGCCACATTCGAGGTGGTCTCCTGCTCTCTCTCTCTCTCTCTCTGACATAAATGAGCACATTCTCTCACAGAATCAGATTCATCTTTATTGTCATATTTTATTGTCATATTTTTATTGTCATATTTCTTGTGGCTTTCAATATATAGCAAATCCATCTTCAGGGCAGCTGAGAGACTTCCTCAGCTGAAATCCTCTGCTGTAAATGACAAATATTTTTCTTCTCTACACTCTGTCGACACAACTGTTTTCATGTATTCATTGCTGCGGATACTTCAACTCAACAAGTCACCCTAGGTGTGGAGTGTGTGGATTCTATGCTGGTCTCAAGTGGTCACAGGACAGGTCTTTTTTACCTACACTGTATGTGTTATCTCCAATTAACTCCTTATCATATGCATTATGGTGATGGCACCAGTGCTTACTGCTGTTAAGACAAAGAAAGAAACAAAAACATGTCCCTGTATGTGTGAATGTATGAAGTCTCCTCTCAGGAGGCCGATATGCAGTTTCACCGCCTCTGCTCCAGATCAGGATCAATGTCAGTGCAATTCTACCCTCCTCTGATCTCTAATATGCTGCAGAAATTATGCTTTCTGTCTGACTCATTACTGTGCTTTGTAATCATAGCAACCGCTGAGTCTCTCTGAGCTATTTGGGAATGAATTTGAATGTGAACATTCGCTGCAATTCCTCCGAAACTATGTTCCCATTGAAGTAGTACAAAGCAGTGGGATCTGATATAAAAAAAGAGAAGGAATGTAGAAATGGTTGTCCTCTTCACTTTCCTCATAACACAATGTCATCGACTGCACATCCAAATGAGAGCTGTGACACAGTTATGGATGGGTGCTTCTCTCCCCACAGAGAGAACTATTTGAAAATCCCCCTCTCAAGAATGCGGCTTTGATCGAAAAAGCAGCGGAGCCCAGTAAATGCTATAATATTCTTCTTGAAGGCAGATTTGGTAGTTACTAGTGATGATGGATTCATGTGGAGTTTCTGGGGACTAGGCTGGCTAACAGGCTCATTCCCACTGTTAAATTATTAAAGCCCACAGGGTTCAGGAACATCCACATGTTTTTGGCGCTCATTGTATTTTATTTCATAGTAGTTGTCAGAAGAGAATTAATTATTTACAGTGCCACGTCCCCAGATATTTCCCAATGGTTTGTGTTTGCTGGCAGCTATAGATGATTGGTTAACCTTTGCTTGTTCTATTGGCACAGGTTTCACTCCCACACAGTGCAAATGCACACAGTATATAAAGTATACGGCACACCAGCCTCTCTCGGCTTATTGCTCTACTGTAGGGCATGGTATTACATTGTTTTTCATCATTGTTCCGTGTCGCTAATCCTAGTTTACCCCACCATGAATGTCCATCAACAGTTTTTTTTTCCCTACCAAGTTCTTTGCCTGCCCCTTCATTGTATTTTCCCTTTATTTTAGATCCACTGACTACGGCTCCACATATCAGCGGATGAATGACAAAGTTGGATCCAAGACCGTCTTGAGTTACCTTTATGTCTGTCCGACTAACAGGAGAAAGGTGAGACCTTGCATTTTGTTCCCCTTTATTGCCTCAAACAAACTACATTTCTGTGTTCCAAATAGTCATATAAAGCAATGTTCAAAAAAAGAATAATATAAAGGTCATATTTGCAAGATATTTGGACTGTCTATCTATATACCACTCAAAGCTGCTTTACATTACAGGTTTTTTTTTTTCCATACACTCACACATTCGCACAGTGTATCAATGTGCAGTGCTTTTTCTATCACACATTCTTCATACCCATTCCCACGCTGCCGTCTCAGCAGTCAGGAGCACCGTGGGGTCAAGCGCCTTGCTCAGGGACACATCGGGGAATCAAACCCAACAACCTTTCAGTTGAAAGATGACTTGCTCGAGCTTGGGCGTTGGCTGGTGTAAACTTGTGTGACTGTTCTAACGCCTTGAATAGATGTTGCATGAGGAGTCTCCACGCCGACGTGTACTCACTGTAACCCCATGTTGCTCCTGACAGCTGTGAATATGTAGTTTAAAGCAGCTTTGAGTGGTCATCAAGACTAGTAAAGTGCTGTATAAAATGATCATTGACCATTTGATATTGACTTTAAATCAGGAAAGGGTGTGTGGGTTGAGACACTGAAAAAATATCAGTAACAGTATTCATGATGAAATATCTTTCTGCATTATTCCTTATGGCAACAGCATTGAATGTTAATGGATTTCACAGATTTGTAACATAAATGTCTTCATCGCCACTGTTGCGGTAATCTCAATGACGTGTCTGCATCACTGTACTCTCAGCTGCGAGGTGCAGGAGACTAAACTGTCAACATGTTATCTGTGATCGATCGTGATAATCAGTCGTCATTAACACACACACAAGCCAGTGTGTGGGAGGAACCCTAACGTCACTAGTGGAGAGGCTGTATGATTCTGAGAAGAACTGTGGCTGTGCTATATGCACGGCATGCCACTTTATAAGCCAGCTCCTTAACTTCCAGTCAGTTTTCCCATATAGAGACTACTTTTAGTAGTTAGCGCTTCTAAAAATTCAAAATGACCTAAAATGAAAAAGGCATTTAAAGGTGACATCGAATGCTGGTATAGCACATTTATGTTATTTATGGAGGTCTACTTACATATATTAACTTGTTTTCATGGTTAAAAACCTCCTAGTCGCTGCAAACGAATCACACCCCCAGAACGTGGACTGTGTTGTGATTGGCCAGCCAACGAGAGCTTTCCCACTGTCCTGTGATTGGCCAGGTACCTGGAAGTGACGTAATTGGTAGGCCAGCTCTCAGATACACAGCTCCCCCTCTGGCACGGTGGATGCTCTGCATCTCAGCAGCTACAACGAGAGTAGTTCTTCTTCTTCTGCGGTTGAATATACGCAACCGGATGTGCCCGGACTAGTGCCCACACCAGGAGGCGCTACAGTGGTGAGAGGAGTGGTGAGGTTTTCTGATGACATCATCAGCATAGGGAAGTGCCGATCCGCTTCGCAGAGCCCACGAAAACAATACAACACTATTTTCTCAGCAGTGGCTTTACTGTGTGTTCTGAAACTTTAGGGCGAGGTAATGACGCAGATACACACACACAAACGCAGCGTTTATTGGAGCTTCCGGTCTATGTCGCCTTTAAATTAAAGTGTAAACTGTAGAACATCTCTGCATTGTTGGCTGACTAGAATCGGACGGGCTGGCTTATTGAAAACCAGGATGAGAGCGTGTATAAAGTCAGTTCTGTGCTTCTCTAGTTAAGGGCCTTGTGATTTGGCCCTTTACAAATAGAAATGAACAAAAAAAAAACAAAGAAATCCTGAACTATCCCTTGAAACACTTTTGTATTCTGAATCAAATAATATTACTCTTTCATGGAGTGTTCTCTAAACTGTGATTCACAGCTCATATTTCCAGGCAGTGAATCTGATTTGCCCTTGCGTGGTGAACTCGTCCTCCCGGTGATTAGAGCAACATTTTGACAGATGAGTGGAAATGCGGTGAACAGTTCAGGAGTTCAGGAAGCAGCTCACTCAGTGTAGGAGTCAAGTATCGTTCTGTAGTCTGGACTGCCACGAGGCCTTTACTTTCTCGACATGTTCCTAGTGCCGTACCACAGACAAATCAACGTTAATTGAAGAAGAATAATGTACAGCGGGGAGTATGAATACGGAGGGGATGAAGTTTACAAAGCGTTAAATTGTTGCGACGAAGAGCAGTCGTTTGACAAAGAGCATAAAATGAAAATTAGAGGCAATTACGATCACAAAGTCAAGTCATTAAGGACATGAGGGGTAAGTCAGAGTCGTGCGCGCAATCATCGTGTTCCATGAACGTCATATTAAAACCTTTGTAACATTTTAAGAATCGCCATTACAGTGAAGATTAGGGACTTTTAAACTCGGCTGCAGCTGATGTATATTTTAATTAAGGACACATGTTCAAGTACTTACTCATGCAGCTATCCAGTCCATTATTTGACAGCAGTGCAATCCTTCATACCAAACTAACTTTGTTCTAATCTGTCTGCGTAATGTTGCTTACCATGTTCCCTTCATGGCCTCCATTTACCATCTTGTAATGAAGAGGAATACTAATTCATTCAAACTTAAAAGTGCTCAAGTACTTTGTGTTCATGCACAATGATACAGTGGCATTGCTCAAGTGATGTGATTTCCAGAGACTCCTGCATTTCTGCTTGTAGAGAAGAGAGGAGGAGTTTATTTTCTCCATCATGGCTGAAGTTGTTTTGGATTTAAAGAACAAGTCATAGAGCTCCAGGTGTTTACCTGCCACAGCTACAATGTTGTCCTCTATTTCTTAAATAACTTTGGGACGTCAGTGACATCGGGATTTTGACATGATAACGCATTTAATCTGTCTCCTCACACAATACGTCTTAAAATTGACTTAGTATGTCATTGATTTGCACCACAGATGTGAACTGTGTTTATTGGGGACACATGGTTTGGATTCAGTGTACAGGTTACACGTCCACAGACAGCATTCTGAAAGATTATGTGGATTTTTTTTATTTCCACTCTTACACAGTCCAAGACATTATGTCCAAGTTGTGACCTTTTCTGATGTCACATTATAGATGTTAATGTTAGCAACGGCATTTAGCACAAAGCATCTGGAGAAAGAGACACGTGCATGAATCATCTTATCTATATGTAAATGTCCCTTCTTCAAGCTCAGCCTGCAGTTCTGCAGGGGTTTGATTGGGAGGATGGTAAAAAAAAAAGTTAAAGGAAGATGGAAATAGGAAAAAAAATGATAGCTAAATGTGGGTGATTACGTTTCTTGTACCAGTTTGCATGTTCTCTCTGCGTCTGCATGGGTTTCCTCCCACTATCAAAACATGTATGAATGTGAGACACATTCGGTCAGGTGGGTCCATTGTGGCAGCACGCTCAGTCGCAGGAGCTGTGATTAACCGTACCTCTGACCTCGTGACTGTGCTGTGCGATTTTGCTTTTATAAAGACCCTTTCCCCCGTTTTCCTGTGAAATACACAGTGGGCTTAATTGATGTCGTGTGACTTGATGAATTTGTCACATGTGTCTCTTCCCCTCTGTCCCTAAGCCATACCTCCACTTAACCTCACGATCCAACACCTCCAGGATTCTGGGTTATCTTTGCCGCACACAACACAAAGGTTATCCTTCCAGCCTCCACCGAGTATGCATTGTTACATTCCTCACAGCCGAGGCTGTAAGGGAAATCTTAATCACACCTCGCTCGTGCTATTTATCACTGTGATTTTGGGAATCGAATAATTATTGTGTGAGAGTGATTGTTTTAAGTAGAGTTTCAGGAGAAAAATTGGCTAGAAGGTTCTTTCTAATTGTGGAGGCCACGGACAGAAGCTGGCTTGTAATGTATAATGTTGGGTAATAATAGGGGCTGCTTTCACACTAGCACGGTGACAAAATGAGTAATGTGAATGTGACGATACTTCCTCTGCCCCATTTCCTGTATTAGAAGAGGGCACTGTCAGCCAATCAAGGCTTGAGAAAAGGATGAGCTCATAGCACTACAGTTCATGCGTCTAGTTAGAAGCACGGAGGACTGACAGAGATGTTCAAGGGAGTTTGCCAAGGCAAAAGCATCCTGGTAGTGGGCTTTCCACCAAACAACCAAACCCTCATGCCACCCCAAAGTATGACCAAGTGTCCATGAAACTGGATACAATGTCTTTTGTCCATCAGAACTGACCTGCTGGTATACGCTACATGCACTATTGATACTACAAATCCCTGATTATGTTGCAATAGACCTGCACATGCTGGCTCTCTCCCTACCCTCTGGTGACATACTCATTATTAGTGCTCATCACTTTTAATTTAATTTAAAAAAAGTACTGTATTTATCCCATAGGTAAATTCTTCTTAGCATTTAACCGCAGGACAAGTTCCCTTTCCACTTGGCTATGGCCTTGCCCAAAAGAATGGAATTCACAACCTTGGAACCACTTTCGCCACCTGAGTTACCTGCTCAGGCAAAATCACCTGCAGTATGTTGGCAATGGCCAAAACAAAAGACTTTTAAATATCCATTTATCGTACCTTTTGTGTCACACATCTTTCATACTCATTCACATGCTGCCAGCCCCGCTGTCAGGACCAACTTTGGGTTAAGTGTCTTGTCCAGGGACACGTCTCCCTGCAGGCTAGTGAAGCCAGGATCAAGTCTTCCAGGTGGAAGGTGCCCCGCTCTACCACTGAGCCACGGGTGGTAGAGGCTTGGTGGGAGGCAGAATATCTGTTCTCTCATATATCTTCACAGAGCACATCATTATAGTTTTGTCCTCGGTGCATGTGCTGTGCAGGACGGCTTAACTCGCCTCACCGCCATCAAGAAGTAAAGGGTGAAACTACAAAGGAAATTAGACAAAATATTCATAAACATGTAGATTACATCTCCACAAATGTGTTAATTTGCATGCATTTCACAACGTCTCGTGTCAAAACTGTCACACACAATAATAATAATAATAATTCCTCATATGTACATCATGAAAAACTAAATGAAAAAATGAATTACTTCCTATTACACATGTAATTCCTTCATAAATAGCTAAATATGAAGTAGTGCAGTAGTTGCATTCCTAATGATCCTATTTATACAAGGTGCAATGAAATTAACCAAATAAATGTTTTTTTCCTAAATAAAACATTGAAACTTGTCTTTTCACAACCCAAACAAAAGACACATGTGGGTAAAGACATGTTAAGTTCCCATTTCTGTGTGAATCACTTGTCAAAAGAAATGCTGAAAAAGCACGGCTCATTTAAATCATTTAATGACATTTTTTTGTCACTTCCATAAATGAGTGCCAGGCAAATAACAGAAGTATAAACCAATGTCAAATATTTCCTCTCTTCTTCTTATAACCCTCCTAGCTCCACCCTAATTGGACTGGACCATTGTGAAGGTAAAAGTAGGCAAACTAAAACAGACCTTAATCCAAATACATGTACAATATCCTTGAGTAAATGTTGAATTACACTAAGAAAATGAATACAAACTGTTAAGGAAAACCATGATTTGAATGTCTGTGTGTAGTAAATCACACACACACACACACACACACACACGCACCTCTTATCAGGTCAGCTAACCACCCACAGATGGCGTCACTGAGCCTAATGGCTCCAGGGAGTGTGGGCAGGTGAAAAGGTAGGAGGGAAACAGCAGGAGAATGTCATGTAATCCCAAGATGTGACACGGGTGCTGGCAGGAGAAGTTTAGGAGAAGCCACGCATTCTGCACATCTGGACAGTTCCAGGGAAATACCCAGACTTCAGCGCAGGTTTAAAAGCACCATAAGATACTCAGCTGCTTCCGGGGGGGAGGGGGGGCCTCTCTCAGCTTGTGGCCCGAGGCAATAGCCCGCCTTTCCTACCTGCTTGTGAGTGCTGAACACAGCAGTCACTGATCAGTACAAGGCTGGTCTAGATTTTTATATGAAACATATGTTCAAATACCTTCTGGCAACATGTACGTGGAACTCTCGACAGCTAAATCCTGCTTTTACTTTAATATTATAGAAATGTATTTCTGCTTCAAAACTGTACATTACATCCGACAAGCTGCAAAGATCTTGGCTGATAAGACAAGGCCTTGGCATCACATAGTGACAGGTAATGAATGGCAAGATGGGATTATGAGCCCGGGCCCGTGTGTGTTGCCCGTTTACTGGTGCTTAATGAAACCCATTTGACTTAATCACCACCAGGGAGGGCTCTCGGTTCAATCTCTGATAAAGGCACTAGCATTTTTGTCAGTGACAAATGTGCCTCTGTTTTCCCAATTCAAGCTAAACAGATAAGAGTAAAGCCATTTAGAGCTGCCATAATCCTCAACTCCACCAACCGTTGCTTTTAGGACATGTGTATGTGTTGTTTAAATCGGATTAAAGACTCCATTCTCAGTGATCAACATTCAAATGTGAATCCCATCCACATTGTTATATTCATAATGGAATAAATAAACAAATGTAGCGCCATAGGTTCTTCTTAGTTGGTCCTTTGACCAGAAACTGTAACACAATTTGTCAAAGTCAAGGCTACTATTGCTAGCATTTTCAGACTTGCATACTACACATTTCCACAACAGAAGAAGTAGTCGCCAAAGGTCCGAGGGTCTCTCAACCTGGCGACCCTCGGACCGGCTTCAGCTGATGAGTCGCTCGAACGAGACGTGTCTGAGGGAGCTGCGGCATAGTTCTCTTCGTCTTTGGTGGGAATGCGTCCTATTCCCTGTGTCCAGACCCCGACGCGCAAGTATACCAGGGTCTGCGATATGCGACGCGCAACGTTCAGTAGATTGCCCCGGGGCAGCAGCCGCGACAGGCAGCAATGGCTGCAGTGTAATTCTGAGCTATGTAGGCGTGGTTGTCAGCGCCGCTGTGTTGTGAGAACAGCTCGTCTCCTTGTCTCCTCTGTGACTCACAGCTATGTTACTGCTCCGCTGTGATGCTTGCACTGATGCCCTTTCACTCTCACTCTCCCCTCACAGCATTTGCGCACACGTACACATTTCCATGTCTCTAATACGCAAAACCTATGCCCTTGTGTGTATGTGTGTGCCAATTATGAGACTTTACTAGAAGTACTATTCACATAAGCATCACTTAATAAAATCTACACATTTTTACCTACATGGCGCACAGGAATTGTTGATCCACTGCTACATCCATCAAATGTGTTACTTTGTGACTTTGGTGTTCATTTAAAAGTGACACAAACTAGACAAAGAGGGCAGTACTCTGGAGATTTGAAAAAAAAAAAATTCAAAAACCACGTTTAAGTACCAGGGGAAAAGTATGGTCTTACATGATCACGATGCCTTTCAAAATAAAAACATGAAGATCGGCACACCAGCATTTTCTCTCTTCCTCCCTCCCCAGTTTCCATAACACAATCAGTGAGAATAAATGAATCATTACATGGAGTAACTCAATGAGCTCTGTCTGCTTATTCTGTGTGCGTAATTGGATCATGAGGTGTGCCGCCGACACATTCATAGATTGTTGAAATTCAGCTCTAAGTCGTGTGTAAATGTACATGTTATGTCAGAGGACAAATCACCCATAGCATCAACAATCAATGCACAGGCAGTTTTTCAATTTATCAATATTAATATGAATTTTTTTTTTTTTTTTTTTTTACAGCTGCTGAAATAAAATGTTTTTTTCAAGTTCCTACATCCGAGATTAATGCTTTGATCGCACGCATGTTTAAATCCTCTTCTTTTCTTTTCCTGCTTCTTTGCTGCCACATTTTCCGTTGTTCTTATGGAAGAAGGCGCGTTGCTTTTCACGTTCGATTGGTACTCGGCCGTTTTATGAATCCGAGAAATTCTTTGAATACTTCCTTTTCAGTATCAAAGCCGCACGCTTGACTCCACGTTCACCTTATACTCACCTCACCTGCCAGTAGGGGGCATGACGTGTCATTTTGTCAATAGATTTGGGGGATTTGCAAAATATTTCCCTTTAGAAGAGCACCGTGGTCTGTGAGAGCTTATTGGAAAACCTCACTGAAGCGTATCCAGATAAACACACTGACGATGCTGTTTTAATGTTAAATTGTATACCCTTTAAAACAGGATAAATTGTATTCAGTCACACTGTCTGCCTCGAACGAATAGCAGTTTCTTAAAGTATTGCAGACACCTCTTTGTTAGTGAAGGGGGGGGAAGGATTCATTTGATCATTTCATTTCCTTCCACAAAGACTCTAAATGTCATTAACTCAAAAGAAATATGCGTTGTGGAAGTCCTGTTCCAAATGAATTCTGTAATAACTGTGATAGCTGAGGCAGAAATATTCCAAGCATGAAATTGAAAGCCTCTACCACAGTGGCGCCTGTTAAATTTGAAATGGGGGTTTTGTTGGGAGGAGGGAAGCTTAGAGACGACGGCGTGAGAAGGACGAGCTGATAAGGAAAATGACATCCTGTATGTGCTGAGTCACGCGTGGCTGCTTATTCCCCGTGTTTGTACAGGCCCTAATTGTTCCTCGACGACAATCTCTGTCACCTTTCATGATCATTCAGCTCGCCTGTGTGCTTCAGTTGCTGGGCCTTTTGTTCTGTACTGGTTTACACACTACTCCCATGGCGTTGCTTGTGAACAGGCGTCGTGTTGTTTTGGAGAGACTATGAAAATGCTCCAATACACACAGAGCCATGGCAACGGAGGCACACTTGTGAAATTAAGCTGTAGCATAGCTGAGTTTTTTTTTTTTTTTGCCAAGCGTTAGTGTGACGAGTGCCAAAAGCAAGGACTTTGCTGCTGACACCGCTCCTGTCTCTCTGACGTCTATCTTCTCTTATCTCCCTGTGTTTCCCCCCTCATTACTCGAAACTCCCTCTTTGAATCCTTTTTTTTTTTTTTCTCCTGTCTGGAAAAACTCAGACTGACTTGACTCACATGTGTGCACACTCTCCTCTACTCTGCTTTCAGATTATGGTGCTGACGGATCCGGAGTTTGAGAGCAGCGTGCTCATCAGCTCTGATGAGGGAGCCAGTTACCAGAAGTACCGCCTCACCTTCTACATTGTCAGCCTTTTATTCCATCCCACGGAGGAGGACTGGGCCTTAGCCTACAGCCACGACCAGAAGGTGAGACTGAGCTTGATGTTCTGCTCTGTTATCTGCATGTGATTTACTCAGAGGCCCCTTCTATCGCTGTGTCATCACTGGAACCTGTACTTTTCATCACTGGAGCTGATTATCTGATGGTTAAGCTTTCATTCGTCCTGAATATATGAATTCTGTTGAATAACTTACAATCTAATGTGGTGTTTTCTTGAACTTTTCTTTACCTGAAATGAACCACTCAATAAATCTGAACATATCTATAACCACCTAAAATACAAAGGGATAGAGTATTTGAATATGCCATTACTTTTGCATTTTGGACTGTTATCAGTATACTTAAGATTGAGTCCAAATCTCTTATGACGGGCAAAAATACTGTAAAAAGTTAAAAATCTAATTTCTGTCAAAACTGTTTTTTCCACATCGTTAATTAAACAAAGTTTGGCATGTGTGTGCAGGATCAGACTACATTCACATGGATGTGATCCAGATTGGTTGCAATTTAAATTTAACATGAAACGTCCAGTTTAAACAAGTTCAGATGTGGATATCTCAGCGGCATCTTAACAGATCAGGATGAAGTTGGTCAAGTATGTGCAGAGATGTATAAAGTACTAGAGATCCAGTTGACTGGGTTGCATTAAAGCCCCTCAAATATGAGCACAATTAAAAGTAAGATATGCCGAAAAGAATATCTTGTTAAAACAAAAATGTCAATCTTATTTCAATGTAAAAATAGTGACTGTGCTCAATCTCATGTGACAACGTATCAGTTACAACAGAATACTTGCCCTTGTCAAGGTGAATGATGTGAATTAGGTGAAATTTAAGAATCTGTCGCACTATCTTGCTTCTGCTACACTGTCGAAATCTCTGTTCAAAATACAGAGATAAAAAAGATAAGAAAATAAAATAAAACAAGAATATAAAAATATATGGCAACATTTTTAAAATATTAAGAAAGAATAAAAATACATATAATATATGTTTATTTAGTTTTATTTGGCTCGCTGGTCTGTGTCTACCTAATGATGTCTGGTTTGGGCATATTTTCTGCATCACACAGTAATAAAGTCAATCAAATATATTTCCTGGCTTCATTTTGAAATGAGCCATTTAATCTGCAGTTTTTCAGCGCATTCCAGTTGATATTTTTATTTCAGTAGCAGAGGTTGATGAAAAAAATACCAAAAAAAAACGATCAGTGACTCCCAGCTTTACCCGTCTCTCTCCTCGCGTCACCTTCACCAGACTTTGTCACAGTGTGTAGCTCAGCGCGCCATTCCCACACCACGCTCTGAGATTGTACCCAGCTAAAGTCTGCCAGTAGGGTCAATGACGGTGATCTGAGAGCCCAAGTTTTCGCCCTTGTCGGTGGCAAAGCTTTGAAAAGGCTGTCACTGCAAGAAGCAGTGAATTACACCATCCACCATGACATTCTTCACCGATGGTGAAAGATTAAATGAATAAATCAAGAAGTATATACACCTAGAAGCTCATGCTGAAGTAAATTCACCTGTCACTACCTCATTTGTGTGACTACTTCCTGGTACGCTGGTGTATTACAATAACTGTGGAATGACTACTAAAACTAAACTAATAAATAAAGTTTGATAAGATAATACATTTTTTTTTATGGCATAAGATTTACACAGGATGAAGTGAAAATCAGATGTCATTGGCTCTTATTTTGAAAACCAGAATGAAAGGAAGTGGTGCTAAATGGTTGATTTAAAGGAGCCTCTTTTGTTTTTAGCTGAAAAGTAAAGGTGCATGTAACCACTCACTGACACTACCAAAACAAAATAGAACATACAAATGTGTATTTTATCTTCCAGGAATAACTAAGCTCCTCTAGCATGCCATGGGTTTGTGATTGTTCCCTTTTTCTGAGATTCTAAAGTTGACCAAAATGGCGTCAGTTTATCATGGCAAATTTATGATTTCATCAATCGATCACAGACAAAAAGTCAAGGGGGTCAAATCTACTCTCGATGGAGCATTAAAATAATATATATATATGTGTGTGTGTATATATATATATATATATATATATATATATATATACATATGGTGCTGCTATTTCAGACTGCAAGACTAAGTTACGATGGAGGAAGGTTGGCCATGTTCACCAAGTTCCTACCTCCGTGAAGTGTGGGTCACGGTGGAGTTGAAAGCGCGGCGCTGTCCGCCTTCAGCCAAGGTTATAAGCAAAGTGTACAAACAAAAATAAATAAAGAAAAAAATAAAACCCTGATGAATTGCAGAGAATATAAACAACTCATCAGTCACCGCTGTTGCATTATTCCGAAAACACTCTCCCCTAATGTTAATTAAAATCAGCCCTCAGCAGCATATTTTATCTAAAAAAAAAAAAAAAAGAAGAAAGAAATATGATGTGTGCCTGCCTCACACATGAAATAGACTCACAAGATCAATGGCAGTAACAGCTATTGATCTCCCTGGTTAAATACATCTCATGAAGTCATGAAGGCAGGTTATACATCAAACAGCAGAGTAGAGCGAGATGAAGAAGGTAGGGATGCACGATATTTATTGTACTGATAAAAAATTTGGGGAAAATTACGTCATTTTTTATTGATCCGATAGGTACATTTTATTCGATAAAAAGATCCGATAAATGAATGAAATTAGGGGAATTGTTTTGACGTGGTGGTCGTTTTTCTCTATGTCGGAAGATAATAACAGCATTGCTGTTTGCAAAAGCTGTTCTGAAAGAATATGAAGCAGCCGCGGTAACAGTTAGCGGTGCTAAGGCTAAAACAACAACACGGAGTGTCGATGTCCACATTCAGCAGGCATTCAGCAGACAGTGAAAAGGCTAAAGCCATTAACGACATAGCACTCGGCGACCAGCCTTTTTCTGTCGTTGAGAACCCAGGTTTTCGCAAGTTAATAGCACATTTAGAGCTACGTTACACCCCCAAGCCGTCGCACTTTGTTTTATTTATTTGATTACATTTTTTGTAATTGAGGTTGACTTGTCAATGCATATCATTTTATATTTGAAAAAATATTTGACTTAACCACAAATACCTTACTCTTATTGTTATTTACAGCCAATGGCCACATGAAACATGAAAAAAAGTAAACATTTGAAGAGCCAAAACCTGTTTGCTGTTATTAGACCATTAAGTATGAATTCATCGGTTATCGGTTATCGGGTATCGGTATCGGCCATGAGAAGCAGGAAATTATCGCTTATCGGTATCGGTTGAAATTTGTCATATCTTGCATCACTAAAAGAAGGTTGAGGCGGCTCAGACTTGGATTTTACCAGCTCACTGTTGACAAGGTAGTAGAGTGGTGGCTCTATGGTGGCCCCACCCATGTTTGCCCATTTCAGCCCCAGGCCCACTTAAGTACCCTTTCCAGGCTACCTGGGTACTAAGTCGGTGGCATGCAGTGTTCTTTTTCTAGTCCATTAAGAACTTGGATGTTATTGGAATGTTTAACTTTAGCCGGATTTTCCTCGCAGCCGTCATCAAGCTGCAAAGGGAAGACTTTTAATATTCATTCTCACTTTGCACTTCTCAACTGACTAATAGTTTTCAGACTGGGTCAGTGTGATTAGAATCAGCTGCAAGTTGGAGCTTCGCTGTGGTTAAGTGCAGCCTCAAGGACTTAACTTTGAGGCAGGAGTGCAACTCTTAAGTGAGACATTACAATCCGTGTCAGGACGAGAGTCAATGAGGACGTGTTTGGATGCGGAACTCTTAGTGACCTTTCCATGCTGCTATCTCTTGACTGTGAGGCGTTTGTGGAGACACTTACTCATTGATATAGTCCCAAGTTAGCTTCAGAGAGTAAGGCCAGTGTTGCTGCTGCCAATTGAGTGAGTTATGCAAACAGCCTGGTACAGACAAGCAGCAGAGGCGGGAAGAAGTTGTCTTATTATATTCCCTGTAAACTGCTGAGCTCCCAGTAGACTAGTTGTTGAAAATGCTTCTTTTTTTTTTAGACATACTTTTCCAGACAAGAATATTCTGTTTTGTCTCATTTCCACACGTATTCATGAGAGACCTTTGCGCCTTTTAACTGGTGTAACCGTTGTTGTATTTCTGATCGTATGTTGGCAGATATTAAGCAGCGTTGGAGCAATGCTGCCGAGAAATAAATAAGAGAAGGAAAAAGGAAATAAACATTCATTTTTATTTGCAGGCGGAACTGTGGGGATTTGCCAACAGTGGGTTTCAATCAAGGCAATAAATTTCCATACCAATGCCAGTGCCTCATAACATGAGAGGAAAAGGCTACGGACTCTGTAGTAATTAACTCATATGATAATTGCATTAGGAATGATAGAGCACACTACACTGTCATCAATCAAAATATAGCATAGTATCATGCTAGAAATGAGATTATTCCTCATCAGGACCAGATTTTGGTCTCCATGATGACTATAGTGTTTGTCCTACGTCCAAAGAAGATATCAACAATCCAATGCTGCCTCTATCAGTAAGTTCAAATGTGAAGTGGTCGTTTGTTCACATTTACCTCAGTGACACAAACTTACCAAACAAGGCAGCAGTACACCAGCAGCTTATGTCTCCCTGCTAAAGCTAAAATCATTGATTTTCTCTCTGGACTTAGTGGAGAGTGAATGGTTTACAAAGTGATACAAACTTAGGTTTACTATTGGAAAAGGCTGTATGGTAGTGGGACTGACGCAGACACAGTAGGTGAGTCTTTTGTTAAGTGGGGAAATTTTTTTTTTTTCCCATCTGTCCTTGCTGGCAGCCATGTCTTCAGTGAGAGTCGGCCTCCATGTCTTGAGCTGATCCCAAGAGTTCCCCTTTGATATATGTTTTGTCAGAATAAAGGCCTACGTGTTTTATCTCAGGCTTTTGTACAATTTGATCACCCTCAGCTATTGACAGTACTGTGCTTAAATGGAAAAGCCATGTCAACATAACTGTAATCATTTTATAATATGAAGATTTAGTGTAAGCATTTCCACAAAACAATCTATGGCTGACATAGTTTAGTTTTGTGTTAATGTATTGCAATGTGTCAATCAAATGCTTGTTGTCACACAAACCCCCCTTAATCGTCTCTAAACGCCGTAGTAAATATTAGAGCTGAAGATCTTTGCCCGAACCCGACGGGCCATGGCTGCAGGTGCACCAGATGTTGAGAGTCGAGACCCAGAGCTCTCCTCCTCCTAAGGTCTATTTAGAGTGCTGAGATGATACGATATTAACGGAGGATCTCATTTTATTTCTTTGTTCCAACTTCCAAGTGGCCTATGTAAATGTGTAAGTTACAAATTCTTGACAAAAGGTAAAAGAGCTGTGTGTGTGCACACATTTCAATAATGTCGAGCTATAAATGGGTTCAGGCTTTTAAAAAGCTGTCAAAATGTACAATACTAACTGCATTGTTTCCTTCAAGATAAACCCACACTTGGTGACTAGCAGAGGACTTTGAAAACGAGTACAATATTTGTGAATTTGTTACCAAATATCTGCAGAAAAAGGGCATTCATGGTTGCCATATTAGGGGAAGAAGTGGAGAAGGTACAAACTTCAAACCCAAGAAGACAATAATGACAAAAATGGAAAGAGGTGGGGCTATGACATCATTGTTCTCCCCCAAAGTTGAGTTTTGGCGGTATACACAAAAATGCATTAGCAATTTAAGCCTCCTAAAACACTGGTTCTACGTGAATAAAAAGCTGATACGATACAAAACTTTCGCCTATTCTCCTAAATGTGTTCCCTGTTTGAATTTCAAACTTGCATTTCCTTTGAACGCCAAGCAACAAATAACCATGGCACTTTAGAGACAGTATATTCACTCCATGAGTGCTGAGTTCAACCAGCGACACGGGCTTTTACGTTTAGTCTCTAACGTCATCAAGAGTCATCCACAAGGAAATGTAGTGTGTATTCATTCCGCACTGCAATTGCATTACCCAAAGATAGAGCACTGCAAAGCCCATGGTCCAGGCAAACATTTCATTTGTGCGTTCATGTTTGCACTGAAGGAGCAGCAGTCCATGAGGCTGCTGTCTCAGTGGCCACGACAGCTATATTGCTGTGTCTCAACTGGGACACATGGGACCGACGCAAAGCTCCGAGCTCACTACAGACCCAAGGATTAATGTCATTAGTGAGTTGATGGATGACTTCACGTGGGGATATTAAATAAAAAAAGGTAAACTGTCTTTGACTGTACAGTCCACATGGCAGATGAACTGCATTAAGTATTGACAGAAACTTTTTTTTAGAAGAAGGATGGATATGCAATGGGGAGCTTTGAACAGTGTTGAAGGATATTGTTGAAGAACCATCGAGAGATTTGGGCTGAGTTGTTGTGGATAACTTTGATGGATCTTTGGGCTGTGATTAAGAACTGCAAACTGTGTGCAGTGTACAGTCTGCCAGAAATTATTAGAGTGCCTGCTTAGCAATGCGAACCAACTTTACATCTATTGTTATTGCCGCAGGTTTATTTCTTCTTCTTCTTCTTCTTATTCCTCTTCTGCCAAAATGTTGCTGTGAATCCCACACATCCTACGTATATAAACGTGCAGTATGACCGGTAATGTTGTGCTGTCCTTTTTAAGGGTTTCGAGTTACCATGGTGACAAAAATAGCAAAAAACTGCAAAGGTTTTTCTCATAAGAATGAATGGAGAAGGCTCAAAAAATTATCACAACCCAGGCCACTTTGACGCCTCACAGTGTCATTTTTTAACATAAAGACATGGTTGGAACTTTAAACCGGTCAAAAAACTTGAGACTTTATTCGGTTAAATTGACGTCTTGATACCTATTACGGTTTTTAAACAATCACAGTTTATGTGTTGTGCTTTTTTGGACCTTTTCTGATTCTATAATGTACAATGCGCCAGTGTGGTCACACAATCAGCTGAGGACCAAGAAAATAATCCGACAAATCTCTAAACAAACAATTTTCCTGCCTATACGATTTTCAAACTGCACACACAAAATGTTGATGGTTGTTGTCTAACCCTGTGTGTTGTTTTCATTCTCATATTTTTCTTAAAATCAAGTAGAAGCTCAGAGAGGGATGGTCAAACCTCCCATTGACTAAAAACATTGAAGATGAGGTTGATTTTGAAACTGAAATTTCTCTGTCAATTCACAGCCGTTTTTCACAAATTTGAATGTGGTCGCTCCAAAAAGCCTCCTGACGCAGAATTACATTTTTATCATCAACCCTTCTTGAAACCCAACAACTTTAAAACACGCTGCTTCCTCTGTGTTTTATTGACAGCAAGAAACAGGTGTTTGGGGGAGTCCGTCTGAAATTTGTTCTAGTAATTATTGTTATTATGAGTGGAAGAAGAACAAGCATTGACAGGTTGGCCCAGGTCATAATCAAGGTTTAAGAAATGCGCGTTTACTGTCGAACACAGAGGGGGAAAAAAACAAATAAAGAGTTTGATTCAAATAATAATTATAAGCCTCAGACAGAGTGAGTGGCTGTGAGTATGAGAAATGAGAAGAACTGTGAAAAAGAATTTCAAGCTGTGAAGGGCAGCATTACACCTCTAAGTGTACAGCCTGTTGGAAAATATTAGAAGATGAGGAACACCTCATTTCCACTGAGCTCTGTGTCCATATGTGAATCAACCTGAAGCACAATCTCCTCTGGCAACGTTTGTAATCTCTGGAGGTTTCCAAAACCTCCCTGCTGCACGGAATTAGCCACATACATGTTTAAAAATGGTTCACTTTTGCAGTGGATTTCAGGCAGACTTTATGTACTTTGTGTCACAGGAAGTGTAAAACAAACAGTGAAGAGGCAGTTTAATTTAATTATGTTGTTTGGCACTGTTGGTAGTTACACCTTTTAATTGGATGAATAAACAAACTTGTTCAGTCTGGTTTATTTTCAGGAAGTAAGTAAACTACCCATAAGTCTGTTTGTATAAGTGTATAATCGCTAAAAAGCTAATAATCATTTGTTTGTATAGCCTTAGAATAAGTCTTACATCTCGTATTTTAGGCAAGGAAGAGCTCCGCCCACATAAATCCAGTGTGTGTACTAATACAGTTGTGAAAGAGTGTTTATATCCTTTATGGTATGCAAATACCACCATATCATATATTCCCTGGCACAGTTGACAAAAGGGAGGGGTGAGTGGTTGCATTCATGATTAGCCTGGCTAACGCCACACTAGCTCTCAGTCTCATTGGAGCTTGAGAGTCGGGAAAGGGTGTTTTCACCTTCCACTTCCAAGAGGGGTGTCCATTGGATGTAGATAGACCTACAACAAATTAGACCAATGATCTGGATGACGTATCTAGAGCAACTGACAACATGTTAACAAACGTGTAGGTTCCCAGGAGTGATGGCTATCTTGTAATGACATTGAACGACTTCTGCCATGGGGAACGCCGCGGAGCAAGTCCCTTAAAATGGGAGCAACAAACGAATCGTCAGACAGCTGCTCTTTGGTTGCCGCCATGTAAACAAAAGCTGGTAGACATAGCTTCTCTGTTGCCATCATGTTAAGCCCACCTCTAACATACCGGGGGGGGGGACACACGTTTGTTATTGTTTCACTTTTTGCAGAGATTCTAAAGTTGGCCAAAATGAAGCTGAAGCACCTTTGGATTTGTCCCAGTCTGATCTGGACAAGGAGCCAGCGATGGCACCAGGTTGAGATTGGCCTGATCATGAGAAAATGTGTTGTGTTTTTTTGTTGCTGTGGTGTGATGAAACAGTGAAAGCAACTCTGAGATCAAAGAGAATTGATGGATACAGTGAAGCAGTGGTGTGTGCATGGCAAGGAGAGACGGGCACAACAGATGGATTAACTTGTTCAGATGGAATAGCAGATATGTATTGTCACATTGTAGTCAAAATAACAGATGGAGGTCTGCTGCCAAGCTGTCAGTGGAGTGCGTCAGAGCTGGAGAAACTTTTCTCTTCCTTGGTGGCCCACACTCAGTATTATTCCTTATTCTTTTAATGTAACACATTGAATTGATTGATTGATCAACAGAATTTGCTCTGTGTTTTCCTTTGCTACATGTTTTATTTTGAAAATTAAAACAAAAAAAAAATGATCATTGATTACCAAGTAGGCAAAGTGGCAACTATTCAAGGATCTTAATGTTCCTAAGGGGCCAGAAATTACTATATGCATTGAGTGTCACTTAGAACGTCCACTAAAATATTAGCCAGCACCTTAACTTCTGACCAGTTGTCTGGTCATTTTAAGGTAACATAAGTGATTAAAATGTCTGTCACAGACTCAAAAACATTTACATTGTCTTTTAGTATTTGTTTTAGTTGTTAGCCTTGAGAAATCCAACATAGCCTATAATGAATCCATCTTTAGGGCATAGTGGCAGAGCTCTGTGCACGGCCTCCACTAAATTCTAATTCATCACTAAATAATACACCAACTTCAGAACACTTCTGACAGTTTACCAGAAATTGTTGGGCTGGATTATTTTGTAACCAGGAAGACAATGTGAATATAGTGAATTGATTTAGGCAATTTCAAAGATTTATTAGTGCTTAGCATCATTGCCTTTCTGTCGTGTGGTTGTGTGCATGGATTCTCTTCAGCGTCCTCCCACTGGTGACCATTCAGGGTGATCCCTGCCTCTCGGCTGATGTCATCTGGGATTGGCTCAAGAAGATATTGACTTTGACAGCTGTTTGCCAATCTGTAAGAGAAAATGTAAAGTAATCTGGCCTTACTTCCATAGCAGGGGTCTCAGCCTCAAATAACCTATGAGCTTCAAGACTGGTCAGGATGGGGGCAGGCAATTGGAAAAAAAAGATGATAGAGGGGAGCAATCTGTTCTCTCAGTTCAATGGTGTTAACCCTATGTTTTATCACATATTACTTCTGTAGTTTGGAGGAAAAAAAATATACACATTATAACTGTATTGCATTGTCTATACATTATATATAGTAGATGCAGTTTAGATGGAAGGCATTGAAAAGTCTCCCAGCCAGTTAATTCCGAAGTCAGTATTATGAGGAAAAGGAAATGGGGTTTGTAAAATCGTTCTTCTCCAGATAGTTCTGATGAAGGTCAAGGTGATCATTTTTTAAGCTCCGCACTTGCTCAGCATGTGTTAGACGGAGATGGAACCACCCGCACGTCCCCTGGCATGCATGTCTTTTATAAAAGAGCAATATTCTGTTTGGAGAATGTCAGTGCATCCAAAGAGGAGTTAGGAGTTGAACTCTTCAGAGGAGGATTCATCATTGCACCATCACAATAAGCATAATGTGATTTAGTGAATGAAAAAGACCACAAATAAAAAACACATTAAAGGAATAAATGGGTAGAGTCGGCATCTGGTGTTGATGAGCTGGTGCTCATTGTTTTGTAATTACTAAAAAGAAACAGATGAGAAATATTGCTTTGGGAGTGAATAGTTCACTGCATCAGGATGGACTTCTCTCTTCATCGCTGCTATTTTGAAGACTTGGGGAAGCTTTCATTTTGCTTGTAAAGGTTCAAAAATAGTGTATTATTAATAATTCCACACTCATTGCTTTATATAGTATTACCACATGCCATCCTATTTGTCATGAGATAATCACAATGACCGTCCTGGAAGAAGGATCCCTGCTCTGTGGCTATTCCTGAGAAGCTCCTTACCTGAAATAAAGTTATTAACTAAGTTGATTAACTTGGGTTCAGGAGCACTCACACCTACAGTTCATTTAGAGTGTCTAATTTGTTTTTGGACTGTGGGAGGAAACTGACCACAATTTCTCCACCCCTCAACCCTAACTCCTTCACTCTTCATACCTCAACCCTTACTCCTTCATCTTTCACCCCTTAAGCCTACTTCCTCCATTCCTCAACCTCATCCTTTCATCCTTTCCCCCCTGCTACATCTTCCCCTTCCATTTTTATTAAATACAAACGTCTTTAGAACTTCTCCCCGGAACTAAATACATCATACACACATCTGCTCTTGTTCTCTCTTATCCATCTCTAGCCCTTTATTTTCTCTTGCCCGCTGTTCTCCCCCACCTCTCCTCTGTCCCCCATGTCCTCTGTTCATTGGATGAACAAGGTTCCTCTGATATTTTCCACAGTGACCTTTACACGTCAGTTATATGATCAGAGCTGCCTCTGAGCTGGATTAGCCTATCAATGCACTTTTAGCTGTTCATGAATGAGAAAACACGTTTGTCAAAGGTTGGGGATAAAGAAAAGAGGCTGTGAAGGTGAGGACTGCGCTTAGCAGGTGCGTGTATAGAGAGAGAGAGAGAGAGAGAGACAGAGGAGCAGAGGGGAGGAAATGATCAAATAAATGAGGGCAAAGGAAGATTGATGGATCATGCTTGAATTCTTGATTAAATAACTCATTTCTATCTGTTATTTTGGCTTCCCTGACACCCTCAGTTGGCATGGCAACAGATGAGTAGATATCAGGTGTGTTTGTTGTCTTGTGTATCAGTTTGCAAACAGGCCTGTGGTTTATTCTCTCACCTTCGCACACGCTGGTGCAGCAGCCGAGCCGAGCCCCGTTAAAATCACCAGAATCAAAATGATTCTCTGTTATCCCATCATCATCATCATCATCATCATCATCATCATCATCATCAGGCGAAAGAAAACACTGCCATTTTTGAATATTTCTCCTCTGTGGAGGACGATATGACCGTGGGAGACATTATTTGTTTAAATAAAATAATAGATACAGAGATAAATCGCTTTGGGAATGGGGCTAAACTTGTGAGCTCTGTACAGCATATAAGTAACAAACGCAATAAAATGTGTCTAATCTGGGAGCAAATTTAGATGCTCAACTTAATTTTATTAAAAAGATTCTAACTTTTCTTTTTACATGTTTTAATGACAAGCTGTTAAAAGGACTGCAACACCTTGCTTTTTGGATCAAGGTCTGCAGATTGTTACTTCGCCCTACAGTGTGGGAGTGAAGTATTGTTTTTGGTGGCTCTGTGTGTCCACACTTGCAATATGAGCAACAGAGGTCCAAGAATGTTGTCCCTGACGTGGATTTGAACATGCAGTCTTCTGATCTGGAGTCAGACACCACAGAGTCTGTTACACATGGGCCGACAGAGGCTTGTTGCGTGAATGCATGTGATGTCTGCCATCTCTGATTGCCTTGTTTTTCATTTTCATTTATCGTGAACATACGTGCAAAAACTGGTTGTGCCACCTAGTGTTGGTTGTCTGAACATCTACAGCGGCTCACTTTATTAACGTGTATTTGTTATACATTATAGATATCTGCAACTTCACTGAGTGTCATGAAGTTGTGGATATTTTCATTACAGAAATGAAGTTGCATTGAACGTGCGAGTAGAGTAAATGATATTGTTAATATCTCTATCAGAGGCGCAAGGACTTACATTGTGGTAGAGATTCATACATTTTTAAAAGGTCATGAAAAACTTTGAATGGTTCTTACTCTTACTAAGCCATTTTACTGTGTCATTTTTGAGAACATTTAAGGAAAATTCAACTCAGTCTGCACTAATGATATCTGCAAACTCTAAGCATAAAATATGTTGTATGGCTTTTTCTGTTTCTGTGTTAAACTGCAGTAAATTCATAATGCCACAACCAGAATCACTTCACCTGTCTCTTTAGAATCATTTTTTGTAAGTTATTTTACTTAAACAAAGAGTGAATAATTAACCTTTTTAACGTAGCGCTGTATTGTTCTTTTTTGTTTTAACTGTATAAAGCAACTTGGGGAGCATCTTTGCATAGATGTAAATGTACCACACAGAGGCAGAGAGAGATGAGGCAGGTGGACAGAGTTGATGAGGAGAGACTATGATGCTGATAAGTGGTGAACGTGTATGCACAAGTAACGCAGAAAAAAACTACATTAGATTTCAGATGGGCAAATAACCGCTCCAAGATCAGACCCCATGTGGAGTTTGCATGTTCTCCGGTCTCCCACAATTCAAAGAAGCATTGGGGAGCAGGTTAACTGGACACTATATTGACCATAATATGTGTGAATGTGAGAGTGAATGGTTGTTAATCTCTGTATGTTGGCCCTGTGATGGACCGACGACCTGTGCAGAGTCTACTCCAACTATTACCACGTGTCAGCTAGGACATGTACGGAAGCTATATATGTGCTGCAAGTGGCAGGTTTACATGTTCACCATTATGTTAGTTGGCATCATTTGGCATAATATCCATTGACTTTCTATTTTTTGGGGGGACAGGGGGCTTCCTCTGTGACTCTGTCAGTAAAACTGCTGACTATGTTGCCTGAGAGACGGAACACAAGTCTGTTTGCACAGAAAACACAGGTTACATGAAAGATTGGGACATGACCATCTGCAGTGACAGGAGGTTTGTGGTAAATTGACCTGCCCAGAGGAGGATATTGTGAGGTATGCCTACACTTCTGATTATTGTTGAAAAATGTAGCAAATAAGCACTTCTAACTTAGTATGGGTTTACAAAAGCAATACATCATAATAACAATAATAATGACAATAACAATATAAAATGCAAATAAATATGAATGAGGAAGGAAAACAAAAGGGAAAAATACATTATTCCTCTTTGAAAAATAGATTTTTTTAATATCGTCAGGGCCGCATTTCTGCCGCTCTAGGCGAAAATCAATGATGCCGCCCCTCGTTTTGCAGTGAGCCATAACAACAACAATACTCAAATGCCAATTTTTCATATGTTTAAAGAACACCACAAAAAAAACACATAAACACCAATTTCATATATGTAGAGTAAAAACACAAACGGCAATATGCCACACATAACGAAAACATGCAATATTCTGGCATATAAAATAATAATAATGTGGCTGCATGTAGCGTCACTGATAACCTTGTTTCAAAATCCTTACAGCCGACTGATGAGAACATAATATATGTAATACATTAAATATGACCAGGCACCGCACATATAAGCAACATTGTAGGCAAGTGAGCAAATTAAAATGACCTCTCACAAGTGCAGCAAAGGTTTTAATGCACCGTCTTTTTTCAGTCTTTCCTGCAGTGAAATACCTACATTAATTAAGTTCAGTCAAACTTAAGTAAGAAAGTTGTATTGGTCAATTCAGTAGCAGAAATTGGAAGTTGTATGTGGTCTCTATCCCTTTTTTTACAGATAGATTTAAGTGAGTTTCAGTGGCTTACTTGCACTTGACAGGTGTCTGCTCAGAGTGGTTAACTTGCATCTAAATCTCTAAAGTCACTTGCTGCCAATGCTGTTTCCATCGATGTGCATTTTTGGACAACGTCCACTTCATCTTAATGATGAGTCTCTTTTGTGGCGCGTGCTCCTTCAATGCACGCACAATTTCCGCTAAAAAAATAAGCCAGCTTTTTAACTTCCGGTTAAGCCAGTTAAGGGAATGTTAGTCAAATTAAAATATCCAATATATTGATTGTAAACATTTACATTGTTGTTGTAGTAGTTAGCCGTGAGGGATTCAACATGGACTTAAATGAACAAGGCATTTAAATGTCATTATTGTGAGGGAAGCACTGCAGCACATCTTCCACTAATTTATAAGTCACCAATATGGATGTGCCGGCCCTGAAAATAGTCTTGGAATTCAATCTATAAAACTAAGGAACATTTTTGAGAATTTATGTAACAGCTGATGCCAACGACTGGAGAGAAACTGTCTAAAATTCTTTACTCCACAGTTGTATTGTTTGACGTTCTCAGTCACGATTTGCAAACACATATATACTGTATGTAAACTGCATTTGCCGTACATGCACTTTAACTGACTCTGGAGAGAATATCTTCCCAGCGGCGCTTTAGCCCCGCAGTTGTCAACAGAAATATAAAATGTCTTCCATCTCGGGTTTGATTTCGCACTACAGTGAAAAGTATCGCAGGGAAAAACATATTATCAAGGGACTAAGAGTCCTAAGAGGTAGAGTATGCAATCCCTCCACACCATGTAACATAAAAGCAAGTGTTTCTGTTGACTTAAGTTGATTATGTGATATGAATTATTCATCATGATCCAAATGCTTAATGACCCCCATTCATTCAGTTTTAGTGGTGGTAAAAAAAAAAAAAAAAAAAAATGCTGATGTTTGCAAAGCCTTTGCCAGAGAACCAACTCATTGACTTGTTTTTTTTTGTTTGTTTGTTTCTTTTTTTTCTACTTGCAGGCATTGTGCAAAAAGGAAACAAAGTGTTCAGTGTCGCTATAATTATTGTTATGACGCTACCACAATCAAACAACAGCCACAAATGTGTGTGTAATATACATTTTTCTTTTGTGAGCCAGGTTCCCTCAGGAAGTGAACTGTTTGGCTATTATCACCCCAAAAACTTGCATTTTAAGACATTAGTAATTTACTAATTAGAGTGGGAAATTATAGTCTTCAATTGTAAAAATGCTATTGCTGAGAGAGAGAGAGAGAGAGAGAGAGAGAGAAAGAAAGAGAAAGAGAGAATGAAAGATTTATGGTTTAAAAGTGCTGTGTTACCAGAAAAAAATGCTCTATGCAATTTCCACCTCCTCCCAAGACCTTATAGTCTCAACCCCATTTCCCTTTTTTCTTTCACCATCCCCCTTATGACTGTAACGGGCCTTGCAGCCCATAAATCTGAACAGTAGAGAAACTAAGTGTCTCATCATTATGCAGCCTTCACCTAGTTCCTCAAAGAGCCTCCACGTGAGGCCCCCAGGAACAGCGGCAGAACTTGTTCAAATCCAATCTCATTTCAGTGAGCTCTTCATCATATTCCCTTCCCCTCCTAATGACACCCCTGTACCACACTGTTGTCTTAGGTGTAATGGGGGATGAGCTGAATTACTCTTCCACTTGACTAATGGTGATGACACAGTTAAGTTGACAGAGTCATTTTCAGTTGAGGTGATGTTGTTCCCTGAAGAAGTTAGCAAGTCT
Organism: Solea solea; assembly: GCF_958295425.1. Lineage (NCBI taxonomy): Eukaryota > Metazoa > Chordata > Actinopteri > Pleuronectiformes > Soleidae > Solea > Solea solea. The sequence goes on along the minus strand of NC_081143.1, from coordinate 11,459,995 downwards.
TTTAGGAGGATTTTTGTTCGAGAGTGTATCACGTTGGCAACATTTAGGATTCAAGCCTACATCTGTTCATGGATGTAAATAGATTAATCCACCAAATGAAACATGACAACGTTGTTCTAAACAGGTCACGAGTCATCGTTCTTCTTCTTTACAAAGACAGCCAAAACTAGGTTTTGTGTGTTCTATGTAACCCACCTAAATTGTGCCGTATTGATTTTGCATGCACACTTGGTGACTATCAGAGATTAGCAGTGTTTCTCAGAGCCAACGACATACAAGCTGTGACTCAATCCAGGGGCCCACGAGTCATGTGAGAGCTGGGACAGCCCAGTACCTTGAAGCCATGGTGCGTCATTGTTGGGTTCACTATATATCTGACAAAAGATATCAGCAAACTGAATAGCATTTGAGCTAAATGTATGAATGTGATTTGATTGGCTGGTGCCAGTTGGTATATTTGCATACTGTGTTTTGATTGGTAGACACTCACACCATTCCATATCAGCAGAGCCAATGCAATTCATGCCTTCGCAGCACACTTGTGAATTTTGCCTTTCCTGTATGTTCCTCCCAAGTGTCCACCCACTATGACATCACTCATTGGTTTGTAAACTCCTTATTTTCATCCTTTGAATTTAGTATTCTTTACATCGCCATTTTGGTTCATGTGAAACCAGAAGTAACCATAATAAAAACAGGGGAAACAAACATTCACTGTAATCCTTTGGCCAACCCAGGACCCTTACGCACGAGTATAATCTGCGATATGATTCTTTCTGTATTTCTGTATCTGAGTTGCGATCCAGGGTTCAACCTGTCAGTCAACTGCTCTGTGTCAACCAATGAAATGCCTGGAATGTTGCCAGCTGTGCTATTGAGTGATTGGTGGTAGGAAGAGAAGGGGAGGGGACAGAGCCACAGCTACTGGGCCCCTGCAGAAGATTTAAATTGTGGCTCAGTGCTGTCAACGGCGTTGTCACAGCAGATCTATGCACTTACATAGGCGTGTTGTTATTGGATTGTTTTATGCCTTCGCTCCCAACTTAAGGACAGAGGGCTGTGTCTAGACTATGTGGAGGAGATCAGGAAACGCTCTCAGAACACACTCAAGACCTTAAAGATATACAAGTATGTATTTCCTCTCATATTATACTATAATAAACCAAGAATAAGAACAGTCTGGACTATGAGTGCCGTCAGTGCAGGGGGAGGGAGGTGAGAAGGAGCACAAGTCAAAGTAGAGTTCAAGGAGACCCAGAAGGCACTTCAGAAATGTTACGGTGAAGGGAAATACCACTTCATTTTGAGTAGAGAAGTTCATGATGGCCCTTGAACAGAGAAGTATATCTATCTACAAATCATGTTGTTGAAGCTGAGGTTCCCAGTACTTTCATCTGACCACTTGATGGACTTGGAAAACGCATGGGAGATGAGATTATGAAGCTAATAGAAAAATGTACACAAATCCATTTGGTCAAGCCCCGTGGTGGGAGGACCCACATCACAAACACTATGTTTGGAGGTGGTTTGAGGGCTCATGCGGCCACATTCCTGTAACACAGTCCATCCTGAGGACACATTGGAGTGGTAGACTGGCAGTGGCTTCTGGGTGAAAGCTGTGTTTGTTTGACTTTAAATGACTTAATCTGACATCATAGTGAAAGTTACTACATGGATTGGTCACATTCTACTCCCCTATAATGTGCACAAGAGCTCATGCGCATGCTGGTGCACTGTCCTGACTCATATGAACTGAACAGTGATCGGTAACACCTGTGCTTTTCGAACTGAAAGATGCCAAAACATGTGGAAAGAAACACCAATTAAATCTGAATAATGGCCCACCATTTAAATGGGAAATTAAGCAGTGAATAATATAAATGTGACCGCTTCCTTTTTTTTTTTTTACATTCATTTGCATATCTTACGCAAGAATTATCACTAGTTTGTGGACGTGTGTGGTGTAAGTGTATCTGTGAATGGTAATGTTTTCCATCTGTTCGATACTGTTTAATAATAAAACTACCCATTCATCTCCTATGGTGTAATTAAGCTGAATACAAGTGTTTATTAGAAATTGTGTTTGTTCAGATGACAGAGTATACTGTAGTCATATTAAGAAAGTGAGTGACTTAGGTTCAGGTTGTGTGTGTGTGTATGTATGTATATATATATATATATATATATATATATATGTATATATATACACATATATGTATATATATATATATATATGTATATATATGTATATATATATATATATATATATATATACATATATATATATATATATATATATATATATGTATATATATACAGAGTATAGAGTGCGTGAGTGGAGTCTAAAATCATCAGCTTTTCTTTTGTTGTTGCTTTTCTGCAGTAAATACTGATAAATGAGTTCTGCTCTAGTGAAATTATTTTACTGCCCAGGTTTATGATTTTGTTTCGTGGGGGAAAAAAAGGATCCAAGCCAGGTTGTAATATTGAAGACGTAAAGAGACTCAACAGAAGAACATTCAAGTAAAATTCTTCTTCTGAGATTTGATAAAATACATGTTTTTGAGGAAAGAAAAGGAGACAGAGAAAGAAGAACTTGAGAAGGCTCCTTTTGTAGATGTGATGTCCGATGTGTGTTAGTGCACAAAACACTTACTGTATTTCACATTTCAATTGATTGACCTTTCTAATGGTGAATGAACACATGACAGAGGCACATTGTTCTTACGTCATCACTGCTCACTTTTTTTTATAAAGTTTGGCTGTTGTAATTGTTGCCTAAGATAAAAGCTAAAGTAACAGCTATAATGGGGCAAATTGGGATTGAGTGGGCATCGTAAGTCTTTGGGTAAAACTATTTATAACAGAAAATTAGACATTTTACTTTGTATAAAAGAAACAGATAATTATACCATTTAAAATAAAACAAAACAACAATAAAACACCTTCAAAGAGAGCATTTATAGTTACCTTACAGTAAGCATAACTGTTTTAGGCTTTGATTTGAATAAACCAGACCTCAGGCAGTCAGAAAAGAGCTTTATTTGTTTGATATTATTGTGTGTTTCCTGTGAAACATTGAGTAAACATGTCCCAGGAGGCCTGAGGGCTCAGGGTGTTTTGTATAAAAATATAAGAAAATCTTTTGCCTGAGACCAAGGCTGCAATGTACACAAATAATAGGATTTTTAAAGTCTAGGCTTGGAAGCAGAGAAAGCCAGTACAGTCCTGTAGACACTGGTGAAATTTGATTGAACTCTGCAGCAACAGCGCTGTCTGCTTTCATTTAGTTTTTCTTTTCTTTCTTTTTTTTTAACTGAGAGCTGTATAGACACAAGTGTTTCTTGTTTTGACAAATTCTTTTTTCAGTCTTGCTTCCGTAAGGTGGCAGAATGTTTGAAATAGATGGACGTGACTGTGGACTTTATGGTTGAGTACAAATCAAAGTAGGACCAAAATGCTGATAATGCAACACAGAAACTTAACTGAGACCAGAAAGAGGTTAAGCTAATCATGGAGGGAGGAAATAAAGTAAAGTTACGACACCGTTTGACAGGAACTAACTGAAAATGGCTTAAAGATGTAAGCAGTTTATATCCAAAGAAACTGAAAAAAACAACTCAGTTTAAATGTCCATAGTGCAGAGAGTTGAGATGCAGATCCATTCCAATGCATAATAAAGCAAAAACAAATCTGAATTCCAAATTCCCAAAAGTGTATTCTACTGTCACACATTCAAGGTGAGACTCTGACATGGATTATTTCTTATTTTGGGTGGAAAATAATAACTTTTTTGTTGGTAAGGACAGTACTTATTTTACACAAATAATATACGCCATAAATGTAACTTGATGTTTTACAAACGTGAAGCATGATCTCCATGTTAATGTGCTGGTGTTTGTCGGAAGAGAAGAGACGACGAGCCGATATTTATTTTCATGAAATTAACACCAGGCACTTTATTAAGTGCACATAATACGTAAAGAAATGACTGGAGATTGTGATTGCATCTTTCCCCTTTAATATCTGAGTGTAGCTTATGCTGATAGGCATTACAACCTGTTATTTTACAGCGTTGTTTTTATTCTATTTGGTTTAGCACTAATGAAAACTTATTTGAAAGCCATTTCCCTGAGGTTGTTAAAGATATATCATATATTTATATTTTGTATTGTCTAAAAAGCAACAAAGTGAAATAATAAAAAAAGGATGTGGTGGATTAAATATGACTTTATGATTTAGTCTTTGCTGCAAAGTTGAATTGTTTGAATTGGGCTGACACTCTATTCTCCTTTATTTGAACTGTGAGTTGTGCATAGGCGTTAGTGTGAGTGTGCTTAGGTTGTGACTGGATAAGGCTCAGGGGAAACTTCTCTGTTCCCTCGCATACATCCATACATATAGGTTAATATACTTGGTAAAATACCTTTTCCCTTGAAGAAGCAAACGCAACAGAAATAAAAAATGCCTGCATACATGTTTCAAAGACAAAGTAGGAATATTTTCCTCTATGGTCTCCCACGGGACGCCAACAACCGACGGAAAATGAGAACACAAGCAGCAAAACTGCCTCTCGATAAAGAGCTAAACACAGTCCCTTCAGTCCTCCTGTGTGCAAACAATGGTTGACTTAATCCACCTGAATAATGCAAATTTATGCTGTTAATTATTTCGAGGAGAACTGTTTTAAGAAATGCAACTGGGACATGAGGCTCAATGCAGTACTTGGAGAATGGGGGAGAAGACATTATTTGGGGTCTTTAATTATTTTTTCATTTGCATTAGCTCCAAAAAGAAAGAATTAACATTTGCCATTTTGTACCATTGCCTAATGTGGGTGATAATATTGTCTGTGGCTTTAGATTCAAGGATGGAAGTGTCCTCTTTAGATACTGTAAGTTCTTTTAATTTAGCTTACTTAATGGGAAGCAGTAAGATTTCATTTGTGACTACTTTGCTTTTTAAGATCATTCTAAGTCATTGTAATCGTCAGATGATATCGTGTGTTGCCTCATTTAAACCGGGTTGTTCATCACAAGTAATAATTGTATATGATTGTGAGAATTTTTGTCACAATCTGATTCCAGTCCTAAAGATATTTCCGCCACCATGACTCTCCTTTAGCTCTCGCATAACGTCGCTTAAAGCAACAGCCAAATTGAAAGACAGCTGCTCTTCAGCGGCTGCCATGGAAAAGCTTCTGGACATCACTTCTATGTTGCCATCGTGTTAAGCCCGCTACGAGCATGCCAGTGGAAAAAAATCACATTTGTGAATGGTTTCCTTTTTTTTGGAGATTCTGTAGTTGGGTTGAAGTCCTTGCCTGACGTGTGCCAATGTTTATATTCATCCCCTACAGTATCAGTAACTCTTGCTTACTTTTCCACCAGGCCTGAGGTTTTTTTTGCAGAAAAAATATATTTCTATAGCACAAATTAACCGATTTTGGTTATTATGACACAACACTCTGAGGTAAAGTACCTCCGTCCTTACTGGCATCCTGCTGAGCCTTTACAACAGTGACAAAGCAGGAACTGCAAAGGGACACAAAGGTTATCTGTTGCCTGTTTAAGCTTGAGACCTTAAGTTTCAGTCTACTGTGGAACAAAAGAGAACAAAACATATATTGCATTTAGTCTGATGTTAATTTCATCGCTGGTACCTAGCTTTCAAATACATACATTTATTCCATTTTAAGTTTTCAAAAGACTAAGGGAAATGTAATTTACAGTGTAACAGGTATGGAGTTTTTTTTGGACTTAACAGCACATGGGAACACAGTGAGTGAAAAGTAAATCAAATTTAATAGAAGGAGTATTTGTGTAGGGAGGAAGGGACTTACAACTAACCGGATTCTACTTGCAGGGGGAAATCTAATGAGGGTATACACACCTCGAGATTAGGTTAGATGACAGGAGCTGGATTTGTTGTCCCGAAGACAAGAGCTTGGACTCAGGGAATCTCTGCTTCTACTGTAAGTGAAGAAAGGGGTGTTTTATGACCCAGAGATGGCATGAACATGTGCAAGCATGTGAAAAAACAACAACAAGGGAGGATCTTTATTTCATTCAGTGAAAGTGAGTGTCCCAGGAGGGTGAGCGGTGTCACAGCACCTGTCAGGAGAATGACAGAACCCCTGAAAGGCTCCTACACTTGGGATGAGGACATAATGTCCCGAGGCATTCAACAAAGTTTGAATACAGAAAAAAAATTGAAGATACACAGTGTATGAGGTTAAAGGCTACTTAGGGAGACTTAAAACAGCAATCGATAGCAATAACAACTTGATTTTGATACCAACACCTATGGTACCATTTTGTGGTCCTTTACTCTCTTTGTAAGAAGAAAACATATACACACAGGATTCTGTCACATGTCATAAACCCTGGATCACTCTATCACTTTGTTTGAGGGCCACATGGTGGAACACATGGCCAGCACTGTTGCCTCACAGCAAGGAGATTGCCAGTTCACATCCGGGTTTAGGCCTTTCTGTGTGGAGCCTGCATTATCCCCTGTGTGTGTGTGTGTTTTCTCCGGGTTCTTCTGTGTCCTCCCATAGTCTAGGATAATTGGACACTCTAAATCGACTGTAGGTGTGAATATGTTAACCCTGTGATGGACAGGTGACTCTGACGTGTCCAGAGTGTACCTCGGCCTTCACCCTATGACAGCTTGGATTGGTTCCAGTGCTCCTTGAGATGTGGAGGATAAATTGGTCCACTTTTGTTTGGACTTTTTGCTGTTTTATTCCTTTCTATAGTATTTCCCTTGGGTTTTTAGTTATTTGTCCCGTGTTATTTTGTAGTTTCTGCTTGTGTACATTGTTAAGTTTTACTTCCTGTCCTGTCTTCTCTCTTGATTGCCTGCTCCTCCCTAACGTGACTCACCTGTGTACTAATATATTTAGTCTCTGTGCTCCCCAGTGTCCTTGTCATTACATTTGTTTCAGATCACTTTGTTCAGTCCAATCTATCCAGTTTTTTTCCTATTTGAGGTTTGCTATGTGTTGGTCCATTTTCCTGCTCCCTGTGTTTCAGCCACTTGTGTTTAAGGTATTTTTCTCTTTGTTTTACTTGTTATCTTGCTGTCCTCTGGATTGTTTTCGCTAGTGTTTGGGTTTTCCATTGTGTACACCATGATACTGCAATGGTAGATATCTTCTCCTTCACACATTTTTCTGCCTTTACTGGTAGTTTTAATAATTCCGTTTTTTGCTACGTCAGTTACTGATATTGCTTTCTGGAAGGGTTGATTTACTGGTGGCACCTGATGGCACAATGAATGTGTAACGCAGCCGCAGTCAGATCAGATGTTACTGTAGTCTCTGTGATTGTGTTTTTTTTTTTTTTTTTTTTTGGGCTCTTCATTGACTTTGTGGGGTTTTTTTTCACTTTGAAAGTGTGGCAAGTGCTATCTTCTGTTGTTTTTTCTCCACCAGCGACCAGAACAAATTGCTTTTTTGAAATTAAAACCAGAATCTGGTGACTCTCGGTTGGCACTCACTTAGACCAGCTGCACAGTTGAGCGGTTCTGATGATGATTGATTATCTGCGCTACATAAAGCAGGATTGGGAGTGCTGATGACTTGACAGATGTGCCTTCAGGAATGAAGATGGGCATTGATCTGTCATGAATTTTGTCATTTGTCATGACTTTGTATCACTCATGTAAATTGGTTGGTACCATTGAAAGTACCAAATTAAGTACCCATCCTCAATAATGTGGACCCATGGGCAATGTAGGATGTAAAGTTGGCACCACAGACGTGATCACTAGTGGGGAGCTTCTTTACAAGCACAGATGAAGCAGCTAGACACAATTGTTGCTTACAAACCTCGCTTTAGAGACCACATTACCACCATCCTGCAACAGCTCCACTGGCTCCCTGTCCACTTCCGTATTCAGTACAAACCCCTCCTCATCGCCTACAAAGCTCTCAATAACCTTGCCCCTCTTACCTCACTGACCTTCTCCACCGCCATTCCCCTACCCGCCACCTCCAATCTGCTGATTCTAACCTCCTGACCCCCATCACTAGAACAAAGCACTGAACCTTGGGGGACTGAGCTTTCTCTGCCCACTGCCCCTACCCTCTGGAACTTCCCACTACACATACAGAACTCCGACTGTTCAAACTGGCATTTCTATACTTTTAACATTCATTACTTAATTTGTTTATGTATTAATTACCGACCACCTTTCTTTTGTTATCTTGTTAATGCGTCTTTGAGTGACCTGCAAAGCGTTATGAAAATCGGATGTATTATTATAATAATAATAAGAAGAATAGGGTGCATTCTGCAATGCTAACTTAGAAGAATGTTTTCTCTGAAGGATAGTATCTTATTGAGAAAGGAATGTTTCCTGGGATAGTTTCCTGTTTCCTGGTAATACTGTGCTAATCAGATCTGGCTAGGTGTCAATATACCATGTAATTAGTACCACATCACAAGAAGCAGGGATTGTTTCAGGCTCAGAATTCCACAATACATGTCACAAGAATGGACATTTGGTTTAGTGTTCCATCTCCCAAGGTGATAATGGTGATGCTGAGCTATGAGACTTAACAGGATCTTAAGTGGGTGAGAGAGAAGGTAAAAAAGAGTTTTCCATTCATGCACTCCTTGGCTCTGAATGAGAGGGTAGCATAGCAGAAATCCAGTTTAACAAACAAAACTGTCTTCTGTAGATGCTTAAAAGTGGAGTAATGGGGGAGTATTTGTTTTTAAACACTATTATTCATAAAATGGATGTAAATACATTACCTCACAGCTTGATCTGAAGTGGATTAACTCAAACCAGCAGAGCGGCATCACAAATGTACTTTTCCATAACCTCTTTTGGTGGATTGGGAAGGTAAAAGGGAGGCTGTTGGGCACAGGGAGCAAATCAATAGTGGATTCATAAGGTCTGTGTGGAGGCAAAACAATGATTTGCTGCCTACTAAAACCTCACATTAATTTATGAAACATTGAGAGAACAAACGAGAGATCAGATGGATTAGGTGTGACCACTGTGGATGACTTAGTGGCACAGACGGTGACACTGGCAGAACGACCACTGACCCACACTAAAAACTGCAGGTCAAGCAGTGAATCCCACCACAAGGGCATGGGGTGAAGAACTTGCAAGTCATTAAAATGACAAACAATGAGAATGAGGTTTAGTTGGGCTGCACGACTGATGGTCAAGCGCTTATCATCAGGGCTAATATCCTTTGGAGAGGACAGTGCCAGCTTGATCCATGAGGGTAGAATCAATGAAATTGTCATAGGCTCCACAAGGGGAATAGAGTCACTGTGCCAGAAGAGGCTGGCATTGAATAATTACATCCAAGATATGGGGCGGGGACGACTCATAAGGACCCCCCCCACTTGATGATGATCCTAATCATTCAGCCAAAGAGAACATCTATGCCAACAACGAACCAGCCTGTTCATTAATAGCTCTATTATGTTGTTCCACAAATGCATCCTGTGGTGGCAAGAGCTTGGCAGAAGGGCTTGTGTGATGTATCTGCTAGTTTTGTTTGTGGTCAGTGTTTCCAATGTTATGGAAAAGTTTGTCTGGACATAAAAGCAGACAAATATGATCAAGGGATCATGAAGGCACTAAAGGGATGGCAGGAGAGGCTTGTGGCAGTGTGGGACAGAGTGTGGGGCGATTGGAAAAGGACAGTTTGGCATGGTATGGCAAGAGAATGGGGAGGAGACGAGCCCAGAAGCCTCAGCAGGTAAAGAGTCCCCCCTACTGTCTATGTTGTGTCCTCACAGCAGTGTTGTTGTCAAGTCCTCAGATCATGATTCTGAGTTAAGTATTCAGTGTCCAAGTCCAAGTCACCAAAGAAAAGAGTCAAGACCTCAATTTTCTGAGTCCAAGCCAAGTCATCAAGGTTGAGTGTGGACTCCTGCTCTCCACTCTGGCACAAATAACTGACTCAAACAGGAAGCTTATCAAAATTGAGATTATATCGTTAAGTAAAACATATTTTCAAGATTCTCTGCTGTGAACTACAGATGGAACTTGTATTATATATGTATTAAAAGATAAAAACAGACTGAACTAAAAGCCCTATCGACCATTTGAAGAAATATTCCTTTTATAAACTCATAATTATGATGCTTTTCTTTTGTTTGACACACATTTGCAAACAATAGTAATAGTGTCAGTTGTAGATAATAATCAGACATCAATAAAGACGCCGTGTTGTTTTTCTCTCTGTCAGCCGCTGTTGGTGCAGTGGCGACACTTGAAGCGCAGAGTGCAGATCATCTGAGATGTTGCTCTGCACAGACTGTCATATCCATGATTCCCAACTTTATGATTTCATTCTGCTGATCTTTGACTGTGTTGTGCACATTTTCCCACCTGTGATTTTTCCTCTTTTATTGTCTCTCCTTGCACTGTTTCGGCAGCTGTGCAGAATAGCCTCGTCCCAGACGCACGACAAATTTTAAGATGATGATCAGGTTTTGTCTGGTCTGGTTCTCAGAGATGTGTTTGGGTCTCTGGGTGTCATAGGCAAAATGGGACAAGTATAAAAAGACAAAGGAAAAGTTAAATTAAATAAGTTGTTGCAATATAGTAGGGGGATCTCTCTGAAGCCAGCATTTGGTGATCGCTTTCTTACAAAGGTGGCCCTGTGTTGTCGCTGCACTGGGCATCTTTTTCCAGATGTCCATCGGGGTCCTCACACATGCATTCCTGTGGATCCTGACAGCAAACTAGTGTGGCCCCCCCCTTAGGTGGTGTCATTGTTTTGTGGCTGTATCAGTTGCCCGTTGGGGGCCCTAGGCAATTGCCTAGTGTACGTACCCTGTTGCAGTATCTCTGTTGGTTCTCTCATGCTGGCCGGTCTTTTTGTTTGAAGTTTTGTGTGTAGTAACACATTTAACTCCACTTAGCTTTAATCTAATATCTGTATCAGACCCATGAGTACTATCACAGACATGACATCTCATGTAGTCTAGACATGTAGACTTTAGCAAACACAGGAATTGAACCATCATTAAACCAATGAAAGCTAAAGCAGTTTTTACTCTCAAGGAGAAAATTAAATATAACAAAATTACAGATTAAAACAGGTTAATCAATCCTGTATTGATTTGATGAATGAGCAGCTGTGGCTAAGTAGGTATGGGTATCTAACCAGATGAGTGGCAGTGTGATCCTCAGCTCGTCTCGTCTGCTCATTGATTAGTGCGGTTCAGGCTGTACTTTTCTATCCAAACCTGACCAAGCCCAAGTTAGTATTGACCAAACCTGACCCGAATCTGACCGACATCCTGTATGTAGTAAGTGGAGTAAGCCGATTCATACTCTGACTGTCATGCAGGTGGTGGTAGCCTTAATGTATGGCATCAGGAAAGTAGAATTAGAATTAGTAGGAATTACAATTTATTTTGAGTTGTTGTGGAGGAAAAGGATAGCCCAGGTGGACCCCGGGATGAGTAGCTGTGACTTTCGTGGCAGCTAATGTTGACCCAATTAATAAAGAATAATATGCTTACTGCGCTGCATGCCCTGTTCACTGAGAATCAGCGAGAGACCGGCAAACACTCTCACTGCAAAAAACTATTTCCAGTGGGGACATAAGTGGAAAGAAAATATCTTCGCAACTTTTTTGAATTAATGATATCCTAAGAATATGTTTGTCATCTTATCTTGCCATTAGACAGCCTTTTCTAAATGGAAACTGTTGATTTGTAAACCAATCACTCCCCACAGCAAGGTCCTTAAAGAGAACATCATTTTTTTTCTCTAAAAGCATTTTTAGCTCATGGTAACATGGGAGTTGCTGATCTATTGATGCCTCAAAAAAAAGGAGTGGGGGCGTGTACCAGGTGTTTAAAACCCAGTTAGTCCTGACTGTGTGTCAATACCCTACTAACCGCATTTCAAAAACCCTGAACTGAATCAGTCACAACACACACACACACAGGCAAACAGGGAAAGGGACACAGAGGAAAGCAGAGTAAACAAAAGAGAGAGAGGAGATTTGTATCAGAAACAAAAACAGTTAATAGTTAACAAAGAAATTAAATTAGCTGCAAATTAGCACAGACTCAGAATTGCAGCAAGCACTGTGATTGATCTGCACATCCTGCAATTCAATCACGGTGCATCTACTTGAACAGATCCACTCTCAGCCACTCGCCACCTCTTGAAAGATGTTGTCGAGCTTGAGCCAAAAAAAGGGGCTGCTCTGCTGCTGCAGCGCATTTCTCAACTCAATGACTCTCCAGATGGCAGGTATCTTTAGTGCTCAGCTTGCTTGTCCTGCGCTGCGACAGCTCTGCCGTGCTCCACCGGGCTGCGGTGGCGCCCGCCCTCCCTTTGGTACTTTTAATGGACTTTAATTTGAAACACATGATCTGGACGATACAGACACTTCACCTGCTAGCACAATGCAGATAATAGAGCCTCTTTTATTGGGCTTTGCAATTTACAGCTGAATTATTGCTAAGTGGAGAGAAATGATTGCCTGGAGGCCCAGGTTGAGGAGAGCTATTTTACATTATATATATAGCACTATAGCGTATGCATACGTAGAGCTGCCCAGTGTATGGCAGGGTCAGAAATTAGCAGGGGCTTGAAGCAAAATACCCTTGAGATTGCCCTTTCGGACAGGCCCTTTTAATGACCCCTTAAAAAATCCCCCCACAAACATGTGGTTAAAAAACTGCCTGTTCTTACCTTGGTACTTAAAACTCAAAGTAATGTGGGAATATCTGGTGGCTATTGTTTTTCTAAGCACATGCTGTTACAATGCTTAGCTTAACAAAAACAAAAAAAGGAACACAAGAACACGTGTCACTGTCATCTCAGAGTACACGAGGTGCCCGTGTCACAGCCAGGCAGGTGTGCTGCCTGCAGTCATTTATTATGTAGCAATAGGGCAACAGTGTTGTAATGTAACAAGAAATCACAGAGGAAAACCCAGAAGAGACGGTGCACTGCGTGAGTAAGCAGAGAGCGACTGGGAATCCATTTGTTTCGACTAGACTGGGCACACAGCATTTGACACTGATGATCATACAGTATAATGTTTTAATTTGTTGAGTGTGAACTGGCAACAGGTTGGTTGCAGCTCATACTGCAAATATGGGATATTTTTCTGGTCAATTTTTAATAAAAACCTACTGTGCATCCATTTCCCTTCAGTGGAATATCCGCTACTCCAGCACCAAGAAGGAAGGACATTATAGGATCTTTATTGTCATTACTACACTACAACCCGAAATTGCACAACAAAATGACTCAGTCAGATGGAGGTTGGAAGGTTCAGATGCTCAGAGCCACTGACAACCAACTTGACCGTATGTGTCTGCTGCAAAGATACACCTTCAATAAAGCTCAAGTGAAAGAGAACAGACAGACAAAACAGTCTATAGTTTCAAAATGATTGCCGAAGGTCATCTGTCATATATGAAGTGAATGCATCTAATTACCAGCAGATGAAACTCAACAGTCAACTATTGCACTATAGTTTACCATGTAAATAATATGTATACTAATGAATAGACAGTGTTGTGCCTCCTCAGACTTACAGCAATTAGTTCACAGTATTATATTAAAGTTTGAAATGGTTTTTATTACCAATGGACATTTGAAATAAGCTGAAGGGATAACCTTTCAGTTATAAACTTCTATTGGTATTGAAGATTCAGTATTCTTTCTTTATTGCCATATACTTAATATACTTAATCTTACATATATGTATATATATATATATGTGTATCAGACAGAGTAACCAATCAATAACAAAAAATAAATAAATCATTTCCATTGTTGCAAGTAAATTGATTCATCCATCTAGTATTTCATTTATTTTCTTGTTTTTTTTTTATTAATATCCTTAAGTTAATCCTATTTATATCCCTACATTTGATGCATTATTATTTTTTTCCAAACTGACTATTACATAACATGGCTGTTTACTTGCTCATGTATCTGACTCATTATAACGAGAAAAGGACTGTATTTTCTACCCTGTGCCAGTTCTACCCTTCCGTGGCTTTTTACCATACAGATACAGGCTAGAAGTAATGAGGATGTTACTGTCTGTCCTCCTCATGGCCACTCATTCAGAACGATCCAGACTGTTGATTTGCATTGTCCTCTCCTACACTATATCTCCCTCCATAGGAGCTTCCCCTGTGCTGTGTACTTTTGCAGGCTCCATAAATTGCGAGTTATAAAACCGCAGTTCTCCTCTTCCGTCACATACAGAATCTGTCAGCGGCAGCGGTTTGATTTAGAGCACCGCACATACATGTAGAATGAATCGGGAATTTATGGGAGATTTAATTAGGAGTTATAAAAGTGACTTATAGTAATTGTGTGGGACACACAGCCCTTTTCATGCAGCAGTTATCATTTCCATAACTTTCAAGCTCTTGATTCCAAACTTTTCTGAGTTGCTGGAGTGGTTTGTGCTTTGATGTTGAGGCACAGAGCTTTTCTGGGTAGCGGAACGTTGCAACTGCTAAGTTGTGAGCAAAATGAAAAAACAAAAAAAAAATGTTACTCAATGTTACTGCAGAACTGCAGAGTGTCATAGCAATGATGTTTTTCTCAATTTTAAACACATTATTCAAACATCAGGACAGAAGCGGCAATGAAACTGGAAAACAAATCTGAAGCAAGGAGAGAAATGTATTTCAGTAGGCGGACTGTATATACTTTGTCTTCTCTTCTGTTTTTTTGCGCTTGTATTTCTTGTTTTTTTCCACCACAATGCAAAAGGGGGAAAAAGTACTGCTGACTTATTTTGGAAACTTTGAATGAGGCCATAGAGAAGACTGTGACATGATTTGGATCCTGGGAGACAGCAAAAAACATAAAAAAAAATAAAAATAAAAGGCCAGTTCAGGAGTGTACTGCTGGGGGGTCGGGGCAATATCATGGCAGTGTGAGCATGAAATAGAATATTGCTTTTAGGCTCCAGCATTTATGCAAACTGCACTGTATAACAGGCAAGTCATGAATGTAAGTCCTTCCTTTCTGTCCGTCCTGTTGTCTGTATGTCAATAGAAAGAAGAATGAACGAATGAATGAACTGAACAAAACAAAATATTCTGCCCCTGCTTTTGCGTGTGCGTGGCATGTCCTAGCCTGCTACATCAGCTCGGCAGATAGCGAACAGTTTCTATGAAAAAAGCTGATGTTTCCTTTCAATATCTTGACTTGAAAATCACTGAAAATCATTTGTCTCATCGTATAATTTTTCACTCTATACATTCACATACAAATAAAAAATAGCATGATTAAACTTATAAAAACGTGTCCGCTAGCGTAATGGGAAATTACATTGCGATGCTAGCGGTTAGCATGTACGGATTGGTAAATGTATTTTGTACTGTAATCTCTCTCTGTAAATGAATGAATGAATGAATGCAGTTAAATGCAGTTTTACAACATCTGAACATAAATATACTCACAGGCAAACATTTTCTGGCCATTTAATAAGAATAAGAAAGAAGCGTTGTCATTGACTGTTCCTACTGTCTGTCTCTCCCTGACTTCCTGTTGTCAGAACCAGCTATGGAAACACTGAAGGCACAACATTAACATTGGTGCAGGAAAAATCCGAACATCACACAGAAGATACATTTATCAAAATGAGTCACCATAAAAGCAACAGACTGAAGCTCTTTGGAGAAGAATTCTACCATAAATGTTGATTTATTTTCATTCAATGAAACAAAACATATTTGTATCGTCTGCACACATGAAAAAAATTCAGTTTACATAAAGAGTGAATAATAGTGTTGGAGCGGGCAGTCGTAGCATGGTGCATGGAACTCCTGGGGGAACGGGCTGTTGCAGATTCAAAAAACAGTTGTGCACAGGAGTCGCGCCACTAATTGGTTGCACGGGTCCAATAGCTTTTTTATAGTGTGCAGTGACAGTAATGGTTTGTCCTCGTCTTTTTCACTGCAGGTATTTCTCAACAGAGCACAGTCAGAGTTAGGCAAAGCCAACATTATTATCTTAGCCTGTCCTTTCTGTGACAGTGAATGTTACAAATAGCTTGTGCTATTATAGCAATACAGCCTGCTCTGTCTCTCTCTGTCTCTCTATGTCTGTATTTGTGTGTTACCTTTTGTATAACCTTCTCTGGTATAACCACCAACTTTTTCAGGACCATTAATAGACCAAAGCTCAGTGCATATGAGGCTCTAGTAAAGGTCAAAGGTGAGATTTTTTTGGAGTGTGGTTGTACACTGTAAGTGCCCCCATGATTGGAATGTTCACAGTATGTCGCTGAATTGATACCAAATTGAAATCCAAATGAAGGATTTTGAGCACAGAAGTCACAAATATGGTGGAGTTGTGACTAGCACTGACATCTTTTGTGTGCATGTGGGTTTTCTCTGGGTTCTCTGGGTTTTTTTACCCACAGTCCAAAAACATGCAGAGGTTAATTGGACACTCTAAACTGACCAGAGGTGTGAGTGTGAGAGTGAATGGTTGTTTGTCTCTGTGTGTTTGCCCTGCGATGGTCTGGCAACCTGTCCAGGCCTATGTCAGCTGGGATTATCTCAGCCCAACAACCCCTGTGGAGATTATAGCGGGAGAGATTGACTGAATGAAGTCACAAGATAACACATGTTGATGGAGAAGGTTGGGGATTAACTCCTTTGTGCTGTGAAATCATAGCTTTTTTGTATGAACTTTGGCTCAAGGAGTAGGGTTGTAGAGTATACAAAGTCACACAAACATCAATTTCCAGTTGTCAAATGTTGTGTAATAGTGAGATAAAATGACAAATGTGGGTATTTTATCAAGTGAGCCTTTTGATAAGTGGTTAACATTGTGTTTAACTTTGGTTTCTGTTGGCAGTCATGTTCGCAGCAAGAGCTAGCATTTGGGACTGGTATTCCTAACAATAGCCAACAACTGCTAGCCCGGAATACACTTGCGTTTCCTACTTCTCAACTGGAGGGTTGACGTGACTCCCAATGCAAATGTATCCTGGGCTAGCAGTTGTTTACTATTGTTACTAGATGCTCTACATGGCAAACAATCAAATGTCTATGGTAAAAGATTAAACAGTACATTGTGTACAACTGATTAATTGTGAAACCAGTACAACAGAAGTGCTATTAACAGTCAAAGAAGCAGTGTTTGAACAGTGGCAGCCATCCTAACTCTGGCTACGTGAGGTTGCTCTGGGTTGGAATGGAAAAGTTCAGTGTGCGTTTCTGTGTAAGGATCAGAAATTAAGAGTTCCGACCACAAATGGAATGCATCAAACAACCCAACAAAATAAAACCTGAGCTGTTTAACAATAGAGGTGAGATGTAACTTGGTTGTGGTTTGGTTAAGGTTAGTGATAGGCATCGATTGGTTACAATTAACCCGCAGGTCTGTGCTGCGTGAGCATGAAGGGTTAATGCTATAATGTTACAGTAGACGATGCTAAAATGAAGTGTGTGAATATATACATATATATATATATATATATATATTTATACATGATAGCAATGTGTGCCTGTCCCTTAAACACATATCTGAAAAGAACACACGGGTTTCATGAAAACTCTCCTGTGAGGCTTCAAATCAATTCATTTCTCGTTTATCTTTCATTTGTGTTTGATGGTCCTCAACTCCCTGGGTGGATTTATTTCCTGTAAAGCACAACTTAGGGCTACGGGAAGGAAAAAAAAAAAATGAAAAAAACGTAGACCAATAGATAAAGCTTAGGATTTATTCTCTATACATATAAAATCCAATACTCCTGCATATAAGCCACGCTAAGACTAGTGGAACAAAAGCTGCTCAGTATGCCTGCAGCACAACTTAAATAGCTGGATGACCAAATGTGATTTAAAATACTGCTTGGTATTTCCTGTAGGACATGGCTCTCACAGACCTTATCACTGATTTAAACCACAGAGTGAGACGTTGTTATATTTGGGTCTGACATACCTGTAAAAAGCGCTTAAATGTGTTCTCCCGTTTGGATAAATTATTCCTGTGATAAAGAAGCTTTGGCCTCAAGCTGAGCTGGTGTTTTCTGCATGTATCATTTGGTTGTAGAAATATGATTCACTTGCCGCTTTAGTCCTTTCTAATATATGCTGTTTTTTGTATCGGGAACTCAGTTGTGTGTGATATTCCACTTTCAGATACAGTTTAACTCTGCATTCACATTAATCCAAGCAATGAGTAATTTCCTTTTTCTTTTATTTTCTTTTATTCTTCTGTTTTGTTTTATTTTTTCTGGAAACCCTTTTGGCAGGCAAAACACATATATTAGCATTAAAAACCCTACCTGTCCTTATTTCATTAATGTGTCCATGATTTATTAGCACTACAGTGTGCAACTTTTCTTTACATCTGGCCTCACTGCGTCTCCTTTGTTGTAACTCCATGTCGAAATTGGGAACCACTGCCCTACAAATAATAACTTCAATTCAGACTAAAAGCATTGTAGATATCAGGAACTTATGACTCGGCAAAATTAAACTGTATATCTGAAAGTGGAATTATAAATAGGCATGATTTGCTGGATGTTGCCATAAATAGTGATTAAAAACAGGGATAATCCAAATGCTGTTACAGATGTTATTTTTGAGTTCTGAATGATGTTAGGGATATCTTATAACAATAAATAAAATAATTTAAAAAAAATCCCCACTAAGTGCAATGTGAGATTGTTTAGTTGAAATAATTGTATCTGTGTTTCTGGAAAGTCAGGCTTTAAAGGTCAAAAAGAAGAATGTGTTCATTCTGGTTTGCAAGATATTTTTTCGCTCATACTTTAAACAAAGATACCAGCAGATAAAACTGATTTAAAGAAAAAAAAAAAATTAACTTAGCCACTTAACAAAGTCTATTATCTTAAGAACATGTTTGACACGTCTTCTCTAGCTGTCAAACAGACTTGTCACTCAGCCTCCCACACCAAAGTCCATTAAGAAAATCTGCATTTTTAGCAGACGGAACACAGGAAGTGCCGTTCTACTGTAAGTCTGTGTCACAGGTAAATCTAAATACATTTTTATTAAAGGGTTTTAAAGTACAAAACAACATTATTAGAACATACTGAAGGAGGCAGCAGAGGATCAACAACTCAAAAAACGTCTGAATTGGCCGTTTGGCTATTATTCCTTTATTTTTTGAGTGATGACCTTTATGTACTTTACCTATTTTGTCGGACTGCCACAGTGTGTAATGACCTTGCATATTTTCAGTGAAGAGACAAATGTTTCCCTTATCATTGTGTAGAGTGAGTCAATGATGGATCAGTGGTAGAGTTGTGGGTTCCATTCCTTGCTCCGCAGATCCATGTTTCCCCTGATGCCTGTGTTGGCAGTGTGTGAATAGGTATGAAAGATGTGTGATGAAAGCATAGATGTGCTGTGTGAATGGGTATGAATGGGTGAACGGCAAAACCGTGGTGTGAAGCAGCTTTGAATGGTCATCAAGGACTAGAAAAGTGCTCTACTGTATAAATACTTTACCATTTTTGGAGATCTGAATACTTCATACGTTCATTACAGTTTTTGCTATCAAAACTTTTTGGAAAGCAGTGAAGAAGTCCCTGGAGTCTATGATGAGTTAAGTTTAGGATTTATTTGAACATATTTGGTTAAGGAGAACAGAGGCAACATCAAGACAGGCATGTACGTGGCCTGATGCTACCTCCACTTCTGAAGAACAGTCCTTAAGATGATCTATGTAAATAATGAATCTATGTAAATAATATTAAATAATGCCAAAGACTGACTGAGGGTTAAGAATTTCCCTCACGCAACTATTTTCCAATCTTCTTGGAATCCTTTTCCATCCTGCTTTTCACTGCACCTTCACCCGAATTAGCAACATCACCTGCAAGCTGTTGCACCAGTCAGAGCAACCTAAATGTTTTCAGTCACCAGCATGAAAAAAAACGTTGGCTTTAACTAACATGCGCTCTGCAATTCCTCAATCAGCATTTAAGCTTGACTCCCTCACCTGTCACAGACTCCATTGGCGACGTGGCAGCCGGCTGGTCGCGCCTTTGATTTATTGGACTGAGTGGGGAAACTATGAAGTATACTTTGTGACAGCTCTGAAGGTTTGAAATTTAAGATGTCATTGAACTGATGAATGGGAAGCGTGGAAGCTGAGTCTACCCACTGGCGTCGTATGTCACTGTCCAGAGTGATGAGAGACCTTTCCCCGCCGTTCTATTACACAACAAAACCCCGAAGAGTACACCAGAGAGCACTTCTCCTGTTTTACTGTGGTTTGGAAGAATCTGAAATCAAATTTCCTGTCGAACAAATGCCTATGGGTACTCCATGTTAGACTCTGTTCAACTTCATAAAGGTTTAGACAAATGTTTGCTCCCAAATCATACCTCATCCCTGCCATATCCACACAGGGCACACAAACACACTTTGGTTGTTTTGCTTTCCCTCACTCTTTCTCCTTGTCAAGCCTTCCAGCGCTGACTGTTGCTCCATTCCCACTGGTTAAAAACCTGCTTAAACCTGAGATTCAGCTCTGGATTCAGCTTAGCGCCAACATAGCATAACCGACTGTTGGCTATATTTGCTCTGAAGCTTTTGACTCACACATAAATGCTGGAGGTGTCACAACTCAAAAAGCCTGTCATTCACTTTGAATGCAGCAGCATCAAGCATTGCAAAACGGCATTCTGGGTATGACACGTAGCTGTTGTCATGAGGTATGCGGCGGAAGATAAACATGTTCAACCAGATGAACTTCCTGACACAACCCATTACCCAATCCTTGGGACCCGACACAAGGAGTACACTGGATGTAGCCCCCCTGTGGCTGGGGTCAATTTAGATAGTCCAATTAACCCAACCAATGGGGAGCAATGGGGATTGGATACCTTGCTCAGGGGTAGCTCAGGCCTTGGACCTAGGATTCCAACCAGCAACTCTCTGGTTACAAGCCAGGTTTCCTTTCCACTGCGTCAAGCAACTATTCAGGGGGTCCACAAAAGACAGATACAGTGCTTCTAAAGGAAGGATCAGATTAAAAGTAGATTTTTCCTACTCATGTACTTGTATGGTGATGTTTTTGAGGTCACTCCTAATGCACTGTGATTTCTAAATGTAAAAACACACAAGTTAAATGGTCTGTATTTATTTAGTTTTTGCCACACACACACACACACACATTTGCAGCTGTAGTTGAAAGATGGCTCGCTCTATCACTGAGCCACTGTCAACCCTAATGCTGACTTGGATAGATTTTCTCTTGCCGATCTGACAAATACATTTGGGGCGAGTGACAAATGTGCATCCTTTTATCAGAGTAAGTGTCAGATTTGCTGTGATAAAAGGCAACAAGTAGCAACATTAGCATGGAGCACAACTGGTGCCACCAAATTGCAGCGCACAAATGCTGCAAGCTGTAAGGCCACGGTTTCTATGACATCAATCAATACAGTGTCGGTGAAAATGCACCTGGGTTATTAATTGTTTGCCAGAGCACTGGAAAATGTAATTAGTACTTTGGAATTGGACCACGTTGTGCACTTTCACAGCAGCAGAGTGATATATCATTGCTTGTATTTATGCAAGCCAAACCTCAGCCTGGTCTCCTTCAAAATGTTACTATTTTACCTTTCTGCAAACAATGGGAAATGTTGCATTTGTACATTCTGCACAGGAAAGAAAACCCCAAAACATTTAATCATTTGTAAAGTTCTGTTCTAGTTTTTTACTACAGTGACACAGCATTTTTCCCCAGGATGGAAAGGATTAGAAATGATCATATTCGAGGGACAGCTCAGGTTGAACAGTTTGGAGATAAAGTAAGAGAGTCAAGTTTGAGGTAGTTTAGTCACCTACAGAGGAGGGGTGGTGATTACATTGGACAAAGGGTGGTGAAGGTGGTGCTGCCGGGCAGGAGTAAAAAAGAAAGACCATAGAGAAGGTTCATGGGTGTTATTTAGGAGGACATGAGGACAGTTGGTGTAACAGAAGAGGACAGATGATACCGTGTGCTGTGGCGACCCCTAAAGGGAGAATCCCGGGGACATGTTAAGCTGATTTGGTGCTGAAGAAGCAGCTTTGTATGTCTTTCTAATTTTTAGATACAACATTAGTCTGAACTCTACCACATAAAACTGAAATACCTGATGACCAAGCTAAAAGTGGCCACATTAATGTCACAGCTATTTCAGGTTTCATACATTATACTTATGTAAGTGCTTCCTCTGAGCCAATGGCTGCCATTTGTAAAAGGCGAGGAGGGCGATAGAGATGCTTGTCTCTGTGATAAGTCATTTGTAGGTGTGAATAGTTGGTCTGTGATGATAATAGCTCAGCACTATTTCACCCAGGACTTCAGGGATTATCCCTTGTGCTCACTCGTCTCTCTTTAAACCTTTTAATCAGCGGTTGCAATGATAAACCAGACGTTTGTGGAAACATGCATTCGTCTTTCTTTCGATTCTAACACGTACGACTTTTCCTCTATGATGTCTTTGCAGCTGTACAGCTCTATGGACTTTGGAAGAAAATGGCATCTTATCCACGAACATGTCACGCCAAACCGATTCTACTGGTGAGTCAGTCAGTCTTTTTTTTCCTTTTTAAAAAAAAAAAATCCTGCTTCATTCTTCTTCCCTAAACTTTTGCTTCCTCAGAAATGCAGAAACTGTTCCTCATGTTCTGCATGACTGAGCATGTGATATTGATGGCCGGGAACAAGGTGTGTGTGTGTGTGTGTGTGACCGAGTGGTGCTGCTGGATTTCAGTACTTCCATCACCCCTCGAAACAAGCAGGCGGGGATTAATCTCCTCCCTAGAACGCACTTAACATTCAGCGTCTCAGGGCGTTTTCCATTCCACTTCATTTCTCACACACGCCCCATGCTCATATCAGTCATATCATGCATTCACACGTTAGATTATTATTTGTACATCAGCGGTAGAAGGAGACGGTGACTGTGGGTGGCTGAAATAAACCAAAATGTATTTCAAGAGATTTGTATACCTCATAATTTATCTGTGAATGAATTCATGCATTTTCAAATGATATACTTAAATCCCCTTTTGTAGTCATAATTATATATTCACATATTCATGTTAAAATCCCTCTAATGATTTCCTATTAAAAATATAAAATAATTAATCTGTATTGTATTATATTTATTCAGAGATGAACACGTCTTTGTTTCTGGTGATAATACCATCATAACATCAACATGATAAACACCGCAGTTCACCATCACACATTATCACTCCATAAGGGCTTAGATGACACCAACAAAAAAAAGATGCATATACACATTCACAATTTCATAATGACAGTTCTCCAGTAAGAAATGAAAGCAGTCATTTTATCCATGAATGCATTCCCTAAAGCATTCATCTCATTCTTAAACAACCAACGCAACAAATGACAATCTGATTGCCAAAACAAATCAGGCTTCATATCAGGGTATAATTTCAGTACTTTACACTACACTGTAAAGATTTGGACCAGGATCAGCAAATATCATTACTAGATACCCACATACAACAGTTTAATGGTTTAGTTACAATTTAATTCAACTTATACATATATTTATTGATGGATATTCTTTATGGTACAATCAGTTGTACTCTGGCTCTTGTAGTTCTACACAATAACCATGAAGTTATCTTAAAGGAATAATTCACCGATTTGCACTTAGCTTTGTATTACTAGAATAGGGGAAGTATTTTTTGAAAAATTGTGCTTTTCCAACCTCAGTTTCCCCTTTAGTCGAGAAATATCTTCATTCTTTTTTTTTTGTTACGTGCCCACCAGTGACACTTGGTCTGAGGATTGAAACTGCAACGCTAATTCTGGACTTTTCAGACCCACTCGTAGGGGGACGGGACCTCATTTCCAGAATGTAAACAGTGTCTGCCATCTTTGCTAACAGTTACGCCAACAAGACCAAGTGTCACGTAAGAAAGAAAAGCATGAAGATATTTCTCAACTCAGGGGAAAGTGAAGTTGGGAAGTACAACTTTTCGAAAATACGACCCCTATTCTATTAATACAAAGCTAAATGCAAGATCAAAAGATCCAAAGGTTCGATTAAGGGTCCCCTGGCCCCCAAAGACCCTTGAAACGCCTGTGTCCATATACACAACGAGGAAATGTGACTAATGATAGATCCTGAGGACGTCCCTGTCGCTGTATATCCAGTCACATCTGCTGCTCCACCCTCACACACCCTCCCGGCACTGAGCCTTGGATCTAAAAGTGCACAGTCATCACAAACATAGGCCTGGATGTGTTCCAGCTCATCGCTCCTCTCTCCTCTCCTCTCTGGGGTGACTGGGGATCACCCTGCATTGCCATCGGCTACATGCGCTGCAGCGCGCATAAATCTGGTGCTACTTCTGCGCAGTTTTGGCACAATCCTAAGTAATGAGCACATTCCATTGCTGGCTTTATATTTCAGCGCCAAAGCCCTTTCAAGGATCTCTAAACAACAAATTGGCCTCAGCAGTGGCTAGAAGCACGTCTCCAGTCGGCAGTATTTAGACAAGCCTCTAAGGGAAGTGAAGATATCACCACAATTGAAAAGCTGTGTCTTTCTGTTGTAATCCGCAAACAGTGGAATAAGCAGTGATAAACTCTGACCCTGCACCACACAGGCTGTAATGAAGATGTTTGGGTTTCTGTGTACTGCATCTTGCTTTATCAAAAACAAGTCAGGACCTGGCATTGATGTACTTGCCATAGATAGTACAATTCAGGGGGAAAGTATTTTCATTATTATCTTATCTAATACAATTGGGGTAGAATCCTCTCTTCCTGAAAAGAGGAAGAGAAAAACTCTCCCTTTTTTCAACTTTAATGGTCTTTAGAACTCTGGTGTTAAAGCTGCAGTAGGGAGGATTGCCTGGAATACGGGTCTCAAACTCAAATGACCAGTGTGCCAACTGTTACAACAACTGTTCATTCAGAGGTGTTCAATATGTGCATCGAGTGGAAGGCTGTGGTTCAATTTCAGGCTCTGCTAGTCTACATGCCGATGTGTCCTTGGGCGAGACACTCAACCCCACGTTACCCCGAACAGCTGTGAATGTGTATGAAAGATCAGAGGCACATAGATGCGCTGTGTGAGTCAATGGGTGTGAATGGATGGATGGCAAAAACTGTAGTGTAAAGCAGCTTTGAGTGGTCATCAAGACTAGAAAAGCACTATATAAATACAGACCATAAACCCTGCCTACTGTGCCTTTAACAAAAAAAATCCAATCACATGTGGACAGTACTACAAACAGGTGTGATCTCACCCAATGTGTTGTTGTTCTTTCTTTAAAACCTTTTATTTACGGCCCTTCAATTGCTTCATTTATGTCATCATTTGCCATTCTCTCTGCAGGTCTGTCCTGGGCCTGGACAAGGAGCCAGACCTGGTCCACATGGAGGCTCATACACCAGACGGAAGTGAGTGAGAGAGAAATCAAGAGGTTTCTGTTGAACATCATTTCTCCTGCAGAAGAGAAGTTGTCCCCGGGTTTGCTCCATAAATAATGCCAGTGCATGTTTTTTGATGAATATGACCTTTTTATTCCGTCTCACTCGCTGAGCCTGAACCACAGAGGACTTCTATAGATGATGAAGGGGAAGCTGTTTAGAGTGGGAAACATACGCTAGCCTCTCATATACCTGCAGTATGACTGACAGGTGGATGAGATTTTGTTATTTCTATACCCAAAAAATAACATTTAATATAAACTTTAGACTTAAAATGGCTTGATCAATAACGTTTCATGATGGTCAGAGATTATGTTTTAAAGGTCTAGTGTGTGAGAATTAGTGACACCGACAGGTTCAGTGATTTTAAATAACACAAATTTGATTTTCCAGTTTGTTTCAGCAATTATTCTTATAAAATAGAATACATGTTTGAATGTTATTCTCGTTATGTGCCACTATGCTGTATTTTATTCATACTCTACAGAAGCCAATCGTACACAGCACCACATCCTTTCAACAGAGCTACTGACGTCATCTTTTTGATACTTCCTGTATACTTTGCCATAACATTTGACAATAAAAATAGTAAACACTGGCAGTAACAGCAAGTAGTCACACTTCACCCGTGCACGGAAAAAAAAAATCAGGTTTCCGGTAATAGATGATAAGCATGCCAGGCAACTATGGTGGACTTCATGAATGCTGTGGCTTCACGCATTGTCAAAATGATTAAGTTTGGGATGAGCAGGACTTTTGTCAGACTGGTTTCTCTGCCCAAATGTATTAATCAGACAAGAAGGAATGCAACTGGGGAGGTTTTAAAGAACTCTAAAATTTGCATTGTTACAGCAGCAAGACAGTAAAGATAAAGATAATAATTAATAAACATGCATTACCAAAAAAGAATTACAATATCCTAAGATATTAACACTTAGGCTATAAAAAATGAGTGTGTTGGACACATCCAGTGTAGAGTTTGCACTCAGCACTGACTGAGGAGGAGATGGAGGCTGCCTATGAGAGGAAGAAAGAGAGGTATGCAGACCTGGCTGCTGCATGCTCTCAAGCTGGCTCGAGGGCTCTCACATTCCCGGTGGAAGTCGGGTGCAGGGGCTTCATTGGCAAATCCCCGCAGCGGCTCCTAAAAACCCTCGGTTTGACAGGCCATAGGAAGAAGCGAGCAATGCAGACAGATCTAGCTCAAGTGGTAGAGCAAGGAAGCTTCTGGCTCTGGCTCCGGAGGATGGACAAGGCGTGGGGGAGAGAGGGATCCCAAGGCAGGCTGCAGGGACCTTTAGGGAGACGTCCCTCTCGCTGCTCCACCACCCTGAGATGTTCCGAGATTAAAGGAGTGAAACGTCTATGACGGGTGGCCCTCGGCTGACGACCCTGCAGCCAGCCAGACGGCACCTTCAGATGTGCGTCAAGCAGAACTGCTGAGCAGGTAGCTCTACCTGTGCTTATATCTGAGCTGTGTGCATCCCCTGCACCCATCACCAGCTGTGGACACTCTCAATGAAAACATGGCTGCCAGTGGCGAAAAAAAACAGATAAAAAAGGCTATCATATCTAAACAAACGTCTTTATTGATATCTCCCCCTTGGACAGCCTTTTCTGATTAAAAACAGAAGATTCTAAATTGGAACTCTATCACACTTTGGTGCAGGGATTGAGTGGTTATTTATTTTAGTTTGCCTCATACAACCACACTTCAATAAACCTCAAATACCCCTTTAAATGACTTTGCCTGGTGGACACTAATTCATGTTGATATCATTCCAACAGTGAAGAATGGCTGCAGTAGCATCCTGCTCTAGTGGAGCTTCTCAGCAGCAGAGACAGGGTGAAGAATGAATGCTGATGAATACAGACAGCCCTCTGAAATAAAGCTGCTGTAGATCAGCGGAGTCTGGGGCCATGGTTCACCTTTTAGCCCCACTATGACCCAAAGCTTACACCCAGGATGAGGCTTTGAGACAAGTCTCTGTCTGTCCTGGAGAGGTCCATGTGGAGTCCAGATGTAAAACCCGATATAACATCTGTGGATAGACCTGGGAATGACAGGGCAAACGAGATCAACTGCCCACGTCCAGGTGTGCAAAGCTTGCAAAGACAGGAGATTTAAAGCTGACGGGCCTCTACAAACTTTGAACAAACTTTCACTTTGTTTAAGAGATATTTTCTTAACGTTACTCTGGCATTATGGGATATTGAATCTGTAATTTGACAAATGTGCATATACAAAGCATGAAAACATGACTCTCTAATACACCCTTTATGTCTTCATTGTGACAGATGTGCAGTACGTCACGTGCAGAGCTCAGATGTGCACAGAAGCTAACAGGAACTATCCTTTCCCTGGATACATCGACATCAGCTCTCTGGTGGTCCAAGATGACTACATATTCATACAGGTAGCGTTGTGAACACTCAGTCCAATGCACATACATGGAGGGCTGGGTAATAATTCACTAACAATAATGCTGTGCCTAAGATTCAATATATATTGATCAGTTTTAATTTATGTTATGTTCTGTGTATATGTGGTAGTTGTTCATTGGGGTTAGGGTTAGTTAACTGGTTACCAGTTAACTGGTTACTTTAACATTCACGCAGGGAGCAAATGTCATGCTATATCCACGTTCAAATATTAGTTTAACAGGATCCTATTTATTTTTATTTTTTTTTGGGGGGGGGGGGGGGGGGGTGGTTTCATGAAGAGGCAGACATTTGCTGAGAAGTTGGAATTAATAGATCAACAGGTTCTGTTCATCCTGACACCTCTATACCACTTATATGATTCAGAATATATTGATATTGGTCCCAACGACCTGTACCTGCTAAAAAAAAAAAAAATCACAGAAATACTTTATTTATTTTTTTTTAGATTCACCTTAGCCACTGCCCAGTGTGTCATATTTATCATGATTCCTGTCACAGGAAAATCTGAAATGGAAATGTCCTGCATTCCATGTAACCCAAATGTAATTTATGGGCTCTATTTGAATATTATTTACTTTGACATTGTGCAAAATAAGGCTTCATACAAGACACATCTGAATAATGACACAGACCACAGTTCACCACAACAGCAATTTTATTCTAATTTACCCCCCTGTTACACTCGTAGTCTGATAAAGGTCTTTTCAGCACTGGTGTTTGTGGTTTATCTCTTTATCTCTTCACATGTATCTCCTTGAAGCGGAGACCCTGAGCTGGTTTCCTCGTGACCCATGCCCACAATAACCCTCTCACAAACACATTGGGACAAACCAGCAACCGTCAATCATAAAATCCACAGCCTGGTTCTTGTCCTGCTCACTGTTGTTTAGTCACTCCTCTGTGGTGACATATCTACCTGTGTGGTTATTACATGTTACTTTAAGAATAAGATGGGCAGTGGTGTGGCAAAGGACATTTTCTTGAGACCAGTGGTGAAGCAAAGTAAGACAAGCACAGATGGCAGGCAGGTTAATTTAAAGATAACTGAAATTTATTGCAGTTTATATTAAAAGGTGTTGTTGGTAATTATGTTGTTCTGGGGGAATGGGCTCTAGCTGGTCGGAGGCACTGAGTCCAGAGGAGGAGGCTGAAGGGTTGATGGTGTAGGAGCTGAGTTCCATATAGAGAAATCAAAGTGCATGGATGAGGCAGGCGGAAGCAAGGAGTCCCAAAAAAGACTCAGAATAAATGTTCACAGAGAAATGGCTGGATACACGACTGCCTGAATGTACAGAGTCTAACGATCTGGCAGAGTATTGAGGGGAGAAAATCCAGGTATTTGTAGGCAGAGTCTGTCGGAGATGAACGAAACAAACAATAGAAAAAAGGGGAAAAGACTTGAGAATATAAATAAAAGTATATTTTAATTTATCTAACAGGTGTGGCCAAATACTTGAATATGTGAATGTTGTATAAAGGGCTGCAACTAACAATTATTTTCACAATAAATTATTTCTCGATTAATTGATTAGTTGTTTGGTCCATAAAATGTCAGAATATGTTGAGAAGTTTTCCAGTGTTATGATTAGGTTCTCAAATGTATGTTTTTTTTTGTCCACAAACCAAATTGTTTTTGTTATACGGAGCAAAGAAACCAGAAAATATTCACATTTAAGAAAATGAGAAAAATAATTATAAAAAAAAATCAATGATCAGAATATTTTAATGTAGTAGTTGATTAATAGTTGATTAATCGACTAATTGTTTCAATAAAAAAAATTGATGGATCAATTGAAACTTGCCTGACATGCACACATACTTTCTAAACCAGCTCATTGGTTAAAATAAGGCTCATTATACAGTTTAACTAAAATCAGCTAACGTTCTTCTATTCAAGCGCTGTAGGTGCTGTCCATGGTGCTGAAAGCAAGTCCAAGCAAGTGCAGCACAATGAGGAAATCTAAACACACACACACACATGGATACCACAGTTAAAGACAAAACAACCTCACTCCATTTGAAGAAGGAAGCCATTCTCCTGTGTTTTATGCTGTCAACGTGGTCAATAACCATGTCGTACATTCTCCCTCTGGCCTCTAAATCCTCCACAACAACAAAGTTTTAATGGATTGTGAGGGACCGAGCTGGAAGGAATGAGGAGTCACAGTTGTATTTTGAAACATGTTTTTTTTTTTTCTGTGTTTATTTTGTTTTTAAGCCACAAAAAAAGACAAAACTGACATTTCAAACATATAAAGCAACAAAGTCCTGGGCCCGTAGAAGAGGTCAAATGCACCTAAGTTAAAAAACGGCTGCTACTCAGTATCTGTAAAGCAAAAGAGGAAATTAGCACAACTATGTACCATTTATCATTGTGTTAAATAGACAAAGTCAAAACTGTGCCATATTCTTATAATTGTACATAGTCTCAATCTTCCAGTTGGTTTCCACTCAACCACCGTGGCCCCATGGAACACTTGTTCATTACATTCAAACCATGGTCAAATTAGTTTACACAATGCTGTGTTTCTTAGTAAAGCTGTGTTATCCTCTCAGAAAAGCAGCGCACTGCTGAGGTATAGTGCTATTGTGAGCATGAGCCGGAGCAGTTTGTACACCTCAGAGAGTGTGGCCCGTAGGTCATCCTCAATGTGAAACTTGTTTTTGTACATGCACGTGTGCAGCATCCTCCTTCATTTCTCCTCATCAGAGAATGAATACATCCTGATGAGCTGTGCTAACTCACTGGTATGGGGTGTTCGGAAATGCGGTGGATTAGCAGAAAGATGAAAATGACCTGTGATCCAGTAAACGATAAAAGCTCAAATGATGTCAGCAAATCTTTTGGTTCTGTGAAAAACTACAATGTCGACAATCTGGAAGTAAAGACGCAAGGCAGATGCAGCAGAATTCCAGGTCCTCACAGCCACACTGACAATGTCACCGAAGCACAGGTTCTACCAGTGTGTGTCGTCATATTAAAATTATATGTTCTTGTGACCGTAAGCATGCTGACCGTGCTCTTGATTCTATCCTGGCATTTTGTAATGTACACCAGTGTTTCCCGAATTTTCTATATGGGGACTAACAGCAACATTTAAAGCCAATTTATGAATTGGTAAATGAATAATAATAAAAAATAATAACTTTATTAAATATTAACAAGATAAAAGAGCAGCAAAAAAAAACTATGTTATGTTAAATTATGTAGCTACATAAAATCAGATAAAAGGGTGTTTTTAAGCAGCTTTATTTCCTTTGGAAAGTCATTCCAGAGCCTCAGGGCCCTGATTCAAAAGACTTTGTGTCCTTATAGTTTTCAACCTTAAGTCTGGAATAAAAGGCTGATGCCCAAGGATCTCAAGATACATGCTGGTGTGTAAGGGAATAAAAGGTCTAAAATATAATCTGGTCGTGTTGTGTCAAACTCTGCTAATACACGGACCATCTCTACAACACTGCACCAGTTTGAGCTGCCAGTGATTTCTGTCACATGAATGTTTGTTCTTTGTGTTCAGGTCAAGTCCACTTTCTTTCTAGAGCACATTTAAAAAAACAACGAGAGAATGTAGCAAACAACACAAATGGACATGATGTTTGGGACAGGAAACTATTTTAGAGAATGAAAAGGGAAGCTTTGCACTACTCAATATAAGAACAATCCGACTGTACCTAACTCAACAGGCTACCCAGCTCCTAGTACAGGCTCTGGTCATCTCCTGCCTTGACAACTGCAACACTCTGCTAACATGCCTCCCGACCTGTGCTGTGAAACCGCTACAGATGGTCCAGAACATGGCAGCACATCTGGTCTTCATGTCCCCCCTTTGTTCACTGAGCTCCACTGCCTACTCTTAGCCGCCCACATCAGATTCAACACTGATGCCTACAAAGTGATTCATGGGCCTGCTCCCACTTACTTAAATGCTCTCCTAAAGGCTTATGTTACCCCTCGACTTCTCCGTTCAGACAATCAAAAAGGCGAGAATTAAATCAGGAAGTTGAACTAAACAATGTGCACAAGAAAACTCATTCGCTGACCAATAAGTGGCTTGGGCAGAGTCTGTTGATGTCACATTTTAGTAGCGCTCAGCTTGCTTGGAACCCCATCAAAGCAGGTACCAAAAATAGCACCAGGTACCAGGTACTATCCCTAATGGAAAAGCCAAAAAAAAACAAGTATAGTTGAGCTGAATAGTGCTGGAATTGTCAGTCAGTCAGTCAGTCATCATCTACCGCTTTATCCTCCGCCAGAGGGTCGCGGGGGGTGCTGTGCCAATCTCAGCTACATCGGGCGATAGGCGGGGTACACCCTGGACAGTTCGCCAGTCCATCGCAGGGCCACACACAGATAGAGACAAACAACCATTCACTCTCACACTCACTCCTATGGTCAATTTGGAGTGTCCAATTTACCTATCCCCACATTGCATGTTTTTGGACTGTGGGAGGAAGCCGGAGTACCCGGAGAGAACCCACGCACACACGGGGAGAACATGCAAACTCCATGCAGAAAGGCCCTTGTTCCAACCGGGGCTCGAACCCGGGTCCTCTCGCTGCAAGGCGAGAGTGCTAACCACTACACCACCGTGTGGCCCTAGTGCTGGAATTGTATAATGGAAAAGCACCATTACAGACATTCCTCCTGATGACTCTCCACCCTGGGCATTAGACAACAAAATAGATTTGGTCTCCAAAGATCCTTCAATCCTCTTTGACCTCTTTCAAAGTCTTTCAAGTAAACTCACAAGCACTCAACCTAAACTTCCCCTTCAGTTCAAGTCCCCCCCCCCCCCCCCCACATTTGAGCACTTATATGTCACAGACCAAAGACCCTGAAAGGGATATGGGAGAAACAAAAATCAATCATACCAATTCCTCTTAAAGTTCAAACTGCCTTTGGTTACCCCCCTTATCGATCTCTGACTCCTTCATTCAATTGCATTTGGGATTGTTCTTTCTGCAGTGCCATCTGCTAGGGCCGCTGTGTTTCCTCTCTCCATTTCTATTCAAGCAACTTACAAGATCAGTGAGAGAATCAGTCCTGTCGTACAATGTTAGTGCTGATATTGCTCCTCTTCAGCGGAAGCCAAGTTTGAGTGTAAGGTTTTCCTCAGATGACTTTCATTTTGTTATCGATAAGACGGGAAACGTGGGTGAACGCTGCCGTCTCACTTTGCTCCGTGTGTCTTTGCTAAAGTGCTAAGCCTCCGCGGCCTTGGCGCTAATGACAATCCTCCAGCAGCCACCATCCCTGTGTTTTTGTGCTTTTGCTTCATAAGCTAACAACTAAGAGCCTTATGGTGTTTGTAAAGGTTCTAGATCATTAAGGACATCTTTTCTTTCTTTTCTTTTTTTTTTTTGTCCACGACAGCAGATGAGGCTCAGTTAGGCATCTTACAGATTTATCTTGACAAAGAATAATGAGACTATTGATTGCCCTACAAGATATTTACCAAAGTCTACTCTAAAACCACCAAGTGCATTGACACCCAGGGAAGGCAGCATCCTGTGAATGCAAGTCAGAAGGAGGGCCAAGTCCAAATAATGAAAAACTAATGATATAATGATTGTAATATAATAGTGATAAAACTAGCCCTTGTATCCAGGAGCACCTTGGAAACCAGCAGGACAATGATAGAGATATTGATGTGCACTTTAACCCAGCCAGAGTTTGTACACAGTCTAAATGAAAATGTAAGCAAAGTTGCAGATATTGAAGGGGAAGAAACACTGTCATTGCTGTATGTATCAGTATATGCAATTCTATTTTCTTTACGTGTGATTTGTGTTTATAGGTTCCCACGTCAGTCAGAGCCTCCTATTACGTGTCCTACAAGAGAGACTCTTTCATACAAATTAAGCTGCCCAAATATTCACTGCCTAAGGTAAGTTAAAATACAGTAAATCTCCTTGTCTACTGTCCTGTGTGTGTGTGTGATGTGCCCATGTTTGTATGTGTATTATTTCTGTTTACCTGCTGAGATTAGTTAGTAGCTGAAACTATATCTCCTCTAACACAAATATATTAAAAAAAGGGATAAAACACATTTACATGTAGGGATCCGTTTTAATCGTATACATTCAAATGAAAGCTATAATAAGAAACATAGTTTTGGTGTTTTGAATCAATAATTATACAATAAACTTTCAGTAAAATGGTAGCCAAGTGTGAGAGAGAATTTGACTTGGTTGTTCTACTATGCAGAGATGCATCCATTTCCCTTTGGTGGACAATTAGCTATTTCCACATTCCTACACATGCAAATACTGTACACTGCAAAAAAAAGTTGGTAAATTAACATAAAACAATTATATGGCCAGAGCTTTTCGGAGATGGCGAGATTGCCTGGGGTCATCTTTCTCGTATGCATGATTATTAGTGGTCATCTCGTGGCAGGTGCTCAAGACAAATAATCTGTAAACTACTCATCATCAATTATTATGGTAGTTAACCTGCACACTAAAGCTAAAAACCGCAGATTTACACATGTCACAAAAGAAAGAGCTTGAGATATGGAGGCTCATTCTCACTGAAAGCATGGCTACCAGCGCTAACACAAGGAGAAACAGAGTAAAGCTACATTTACAATAAAATGTACACTTGCTTAAGTCTACAACATCTTTGGAATCTGTTTACGCTCTGATGAAGTTGAGGGATGGGAAATCAAGGGCCCGCACTGACCTGGTTGTTGAAATCTCATGTTGCCTATACAG
Organism: Solea solea; assembly: GCF_958295425.1. Taxonomy (NCBI): domain Eukaryota; kingdom Metazoa; phylum Chordata; class Actinopteri; order Pleuronectiformes; family Soleidae; genus Solea; species Solea solea. The sequence continues at coordinate 11,425,387 of NC_081143.1, read as the reverse complement.
GGTTGAGAACATGGGCTGTAATATAATAATTATGTGGGTCATTGGACATTCAGGAGCTGAAGGAAATGAAATGTCTGATAAACTGGCTAAGGAAACACTGGCCAGGGAAATCATAGTTCTAAAGATTTGCCTAGGAAAGGACAGATGTGTCAGTGTAAGGGAAATGCAGCGATAAATCTCTCCAGCATTGTTAGAAATAAGTGACTTTTGATGAAGCCAAAGAGAAGGGATGAGGTTGTCATGTCAAACTGTGATTAAGAACTTTGATCTTTCGAGGACAGGATTACGCTATAAAGCAATATAAAGCCTGCCAGAAATATTTAGCAGAAGAAGAATATGTTTGCAGCTTCTAAGTGAAAACAGCCTTTTTTGTCTAGAAACTGAAGTTTGTGTCACTTTTTTAATTGTGTGTCCACAGCAGCCATGTTTTCAATGAGTGAGCCTCTGTATTACAAGTTGATTTTCGGTGCAGGGGTCAATATCTAGGTTCAAGGTTACCCTGCAAGTGTTTTTTTTTCATTTTAAGAGAAAGTGACCAGTAAAAGCAAATGTAAGAAAGTAATCAAAGTGGTGTTGACATTAAAACTGTGTTGCTTGTAGCTCCTCTTGAGGTTGAAAGGTTACCTTAGCTTATTATAGATACGTAGGGTTCAAAAGCATAGCTTGGTATCTCAATCACACGTCCAAAAAACCTGAAATATCACTTTAAGAGCAGGAAAAGTTTCTGTCTAAAGTCATATTTCTATTAGTACCACAGTCAGAGTGAGCCCCAGAGTGTGCTACTACCTTACTGTGTCATCAACCATTTATATTCGCACCACAGCATTGATCTCATGACCAGTCGCAGAGTGTCAGCATGTTTTAATCCGTCACCTCTTCACCTCCAGTCATAACTCTTCTTCATCTCTCCCCTGCTCCCTGGTAGGATTTACACATTGTCAGCACTGATGAGAAGCAGGTGTTTGCTGCGGTGCAGGAGTGGAACCAGAACGACACCTACAACCTCTACCTGTCGGACACCAAAGGCATCTACTTCACCTTGGCCATGGAAAATGTTAAGACCACAAGGGGCATCGGAGGAAACCAGATGCTTGACCTGTATGAGGTAGGCACTCAGTGAACTTGGTCAATCTGCAGGGATTATTCAATGAAGTTTTCACTGATTTAATCTATGTGGAGTTAAATTAAAGGAAACGTTGTATGTGATGTACAGATACATACATGTACCAAAACACAAACAGTTTAGCAGACGGATGTGAAAGCTTGTGTTAAATTGTGTAATAAATTAGGACTTTTATGTTCCATTGCACAAAATGAGAAAACCGTATCTCTGCAAGTTGCATTATCGGGGCTGTTAATCGATACCAGTGACCGAACATTTTATTTTATAGCTGAATTTACTGGCTATTCCCACTCAGCAGTATCATGTGTAGAAATAAAGGAAGCACTTTATTAGTTTGTCTTTTAAAAATACCCACCTGATCAAATACAGTTCAAAAATGTATCTGCCTCACTCAGAGACAGGAAGTGTAACTCCATTTTAGTGCATACATACTATATGAGGCCTTGTGTCTCTGTCCACAGACACTCAGATATTTGCAGATGAAAAAACGGAAAAAAGCCACATGTGGCTTTAAACTGTTGACTTCATGCACCTTACTCACCCCACCTGGTGCCGTTTGACTTCAATGATTTATCCCAAACTAAATTCCCACTTGTGTGGTCGCCATTTTCAGAGGGATGGTTAATTCATCCACACTCTTCAGGAGGATCTGGAAGCTTAAATGTGACCTTCTTCCATGAAGAGATAGAAAGAAGTGCAATACCGGTTGGTCCAAGTGCATGGACTCTGTTGAGAAATAATGCAAGAATTGTCTTTGTCCTGTGTCGTTTGTTGGGCGAGGCTGAGGAATGTGAAAAGAAAACAGTCAATGTATAATTTATTGTGAAATTTTACAGCAATGTGTAGGTAGCAAGGTTTCCACTGCAAAAAATTGTCTTTTTTTGTCGTTGAAGGCAACCCTTTCATACACCACCAATTCTTTCTATATCCATCTATCCAATACATAATTCTGGTGTCTATGATTTAAAGTTGACATACTGTAGACGTTGATCGAAGCAGGTGAGAGTCATAAACTTGTCCAGATATTGTTGTTTACTTTCCATACAGACTTGCTATGGGTTTGTTTCAAAGATACATGTTTCAAATGGACAGGTTTGTTTACAGGCTGCAGTTGTGTATCGCCCTGACAGCACACACACGCACACACACACACTTTTAAGAGCATGCTTAATGGGCCTCACTGCCATACAGCTCTGGACTTGTAACGACCTTGTTAGCTGACTGGCTAGCTATTGAATGTGTTGGCATTAGCATTCATGGCAGGAAGAGGAGAATTCCTTTGCTTTTCCACTCCCTGGTGAGCCCACTTTATCACTCCTACACTGGCAGGTGTGAGCAAGAGAGGGAAAGAAGTGAGATATTGGCCAGCAGCAGTGGCGGTGGTGTGGTAATTAACAGTGCCATTACTTCTGCACAGTATGCAGTGGGTGTGTGTGTGTGTGTGTGTGGCACTGAGTCTGTGCGGCTCCCGGTCCCATGCAACAGTAGTTGAACAAGCAGCGGGAGACAAGAAAGCCTTTTAATTGCAGTTGTCATATGGTCACAGCTCCATTCGTGATCTGATGTTAAACAAGACGCAGATGATTTACTGCTGTCTCTGATACATCCGATCCTTTTCACACAGGGAGACGGAACGCATCCTGTTTGTTGTTGTCAGACCCTGACAACTGCACATCACAGACAGGAAATGATGGTGCATTCTATTTGTAGCTGGAACTCAGATTTTCCGAGGTCATTTCCAAGGTCCTTCAACTCGAATTTACAATGGCTGCCACCATGCAAACACTGCTACTTTAACCATTACTAGCACTTCTGTGGCATTAGTTTCACCGTAAATCAGTTATACACTTGGTAATGCTAATAATGTCCAACAATTGGTAGCCTACGGGTACGTTTGCGTATATCTTATCATTATTTTTTTTTATTTAACTCATGGGTGAAGTCACTCCCAGATTTAAGTCCTGGAATCCGAGGTAATTGGAAGGCAGAATCAGCAAAGTAAGTGCCTCCATGCCTCTTCTTCTTCTTGCTAAGATTAATTACATTATTCCCACCAAAGAAATTGGACAATTATGTTCTCAATTTGTGGGATTATTTCATTTGTCAGTCAGTTTGGATACGGGCAATTTCTGTAATCAGGTGCCTTTGTTGTGCAAACTCATTTTCTGTTGACATCCGACTCTTCATCACCCTCCAAACTCCCCTCCAATCTGAGAGGTGGTGTAGCAGGTGGCTGTCTGACAATTATCTCTCTGATTGGCTCAAATTCACTGCATCAACACTTATTTATCTTTCTCTCACTTCGCCATAAACAGCCTCGAATGAGCCACTGAATGATGATCTGGATGACGCTGACAACCGTGATGATTATTTGGCTCTTTTCAAGTTTCTATTTTCCTGCCAGCATGCCTAAATCCACAAAGCTGCGATTCAACAAATGAACCATGTAATATATTGTTGAATACTAAATTGGTACACATTAAATAATTGCTAATCCCCTGCTGTTTAAAAAAGAAATGCAATCTCCAGTGAATTGCAGCCTCTTCAGATTAATTGACAGCAATTTTTAATCTATTACACATTGGGAAATGGCTGCGTGGGTTATACTTTATGCACGTAATCATTTGGTTCAGGCAGAAGAAGAAGAAAATCCTTTACTTTGAGATTAGAATGTTTTCATGATGGATGGACGACTGTTGGAAGATTGCCAAATGTTAAAATTGAAATCTAAATATTAGTAGATTTAGTGGTTGTAACACATTTTCATTTTCCTAATAAAATATGCCAGCCAAGTCTACAGTAATGCCTAAGAATGTGTTGCTGCTTTATCTTGTCGTTTAACAGCATTTTCTTGGTGAGAATTGAACCTTGTGTCACTCTCTTCACTTCCCGCAACAACGTCCACAGAAAGAATCAGAGATTTTACATTACTGTAAGCAGGAGGTATTGAATGACCAGTTCACCGCATTCCAGGTGAGAAGTAAGAAACACAAACATATCTGGGGTTGGCCATTGTTAGACATAATCTACATGGTAATTTGCACACATAAGCGTTTACATGCATGTTAGTTGGACTATGACAATAACTTGGTTTTCTTAATGCCATGTAAACACGTTTGTCTGACTAAAATGCAGCTGGTCTTAGTTGGACTAACCTACCTGGATAATGCGATTCATAGTCTGATTACTCCTGCATGTATACACTTAGTCTGACTGGAGTCGGACTTAGCGTTTTCTGCATGAACCAAAATTTCCTTCCTGATCTTTGACCCGGAAGTAGAAGGAGACGACTTATAAATGAAGTACTGTTGCCGGAAATCTAAGGTGACGGCATCTTTAACATGTAAAGAAACTGACGTTGGCTTGTTTGTGTTTCCGAAACATTGCACAGTTTTCTTTTTGCCCATTATCTAAACCTTGTCACCAGGGTAGATTTAGTTGTGGTACGTCACTAAAATGAGTCCCGGTTAACGCCATACCAAAGGTTCCTTTTTCCTTAACTTAAGTTAGGACTTAAAAAAACAAAAACAGAACTTGCCCCCCCCTGGAAAGTCTCCAATGCCCCCCAGTAGCGTCCGCCCCAGTTTGAGAAAGGCTGCACTGGCTTATAGAGAGATACTGTGCCACATGCGGAGGCCGAGGCAGATGTACATGGCCAATAAATAGATTTTCTCCTCCACATGTATAGTCGACTTGGCAACTTGTCCAATTGTTTGTCTTAGTCAAACCACAGCCTAAGCTTGATTAAACTGTGCATGTAAACATACTGAGTTTAGCAACATGTCTACTGTTGGCCGGTATGGTTTATTGTGAAACTTATGACAGTATGTTGTTAGTATGGTTTTATGGTCTATTTGACTCTAAATGGGACACATATGCTGCCATATATAGAAAGGTGTTCTACAAAGAACAGGTCTTTAATCTACATGGCACAATTTCTGTATCACTACCTTCAATAACCATGTGTGTCATCTACCGACTTGAAACCATTTTTAAAATAACTAGGGCTTAGTTATAAGTCTTAGCCAACATGGGTCCCTGGGACTAAGCTTTAGTAATACTCTAACTTGTTTATTTTGAGCTGTCTGTAATTTAGTTTTGATTTGCAGTGTCTTGATTCAAAAGTTGTGCTTTGCGTGCCACAAATTACATTTTCTAGTTCACTTTAGTAATAACTCTTTGCCCCATGCTTTCCCCACTCAGAGATCTCTCCAACTCACAGCCCAGGTATTTCTGTTTTATGTTTTTTTGCAACAATCTGAGCACCTACACCTACATTGATACTAAGAGCTGAGGTCTGCTTAGCTTAATCTGAACCAAATAATATATATTCTGATTTCCCAAGATGTGAAGACAATTTATTTTCAGTCAGCCAGTGACTAATATTCCTCAACTCTTCACTTAACTGACTTTCAATTACATTTGTGTCCTTTTGGGAAACCATTAAAGCTGAGTTGTCGGGATGAAGAAAAATATTATATTTATAAACATATTTCATTTTCTAAATCCAGATATTTAGCCTCTGTGAGTTGGATACCTGTTGTTATGTGAAGGAATGCAGGTCATTCACCCCCCTCCTAAGTTGAGGAACCTGAGGGACTCTGTTATTGTGTGAGTGTTAGGGGCCGTCCACACGGAAACAGGTTTAGGTGAATACACATACTTTTTTGTTGGAGAGGCGTTGCGTCCACATGGAAACTGTGTTTAAGGACCTGGCACAGTATTTTTTTAAAATGCCTCCTGGAGTGGGAAAATCTCAAAATGCTGGCCCCGCGTTTTCATGTAGACAGAGAATACGATACTTTAGGAAAAAGATAATGTCATATTCACACCTTCCTCTCTGCTGTCATTCATTGTCTTGTGTTTGACAGTGTTACCAACTACTGTCAATGAAAAGAAACTACAGTCAGGCTGAAAGGAAGCTAGATATCACTAGAACACGATTTCACACACGGGTGAGAAAACAAAACCTATCTTCACAGACAATATTTTTACTTGAATAAACAATACATATCAGTGCACTGCACATCCACAGCTCATTCTTGTCTGTGACTGTGTATGTGCGCTGCGCTCGCAAAGTGCTTTTCTGTGTGTGTTCGACTCTCAGCCCGCAGTAAATACAGTGAGATGGATCTCACTTGTGCGGCAGAACTGTGCATTTCCTGTATCGCTAAAGATGCACATGGACACGTTTTCCTCCTCTCTCGTAGAGATGTTGGTGGACCAGTGGTTCAAAGTTCTAATGACGCTGACTTTGTGCTCCATTGGGTGGTGGGAGTGTGTTGGTTTCCTGTTCCAGTGTGCACTTTATTCCCTTGCCTTTGAAGTCCTCATGGGTGAATTTAATGTTGGTGTCTACACTGTTAATGTGTTCTGTAAAGGATTCCAGCTTCTGTGTTCTGATCTTGGTGATCTCTAGGTGCAGGGTTCTGTGAAAAAGGCCAAGGCTCTGCTCTCAACCTCTTCAATGTAGAGGTTGGCTACTATGGAAGATACTGATGACCCCAAAGCACACCCATGTTTCTGCCTCTTGAAACCTTCTTTATATTGAAAGTAGGGGTCAAGCAGGGAGCAAATCTGGTCTGCAGTGAGTTTAGTGTGGGATGATTTCCATTATCCATTTTCTTGTCATCTTCACTACGTCTGTGGTTGGGATGCATGTGAAGAGAGATGGTACTTCACACGACACCACGGTTTCCTCTAGGTCCAGTTCAAACTCGTTGGTTTTGTAAAGTACTGGGCGTTTCGATGATATGGATAAATGTTTAATGATGTTGTATGTAACTGAGTTGATGCTGCTGCTGGTCAGTCTTAGTGGGGCACCACAGGGATCCGTTCTGGTGTAACTACAAAAGTGAGTCAAAGACACCGTTTCAGGCTGGGTGAAGATTCTCCAGCCATTTTTGTCAATCTCTGGTTGGGATGTTTCTCTTTTTTCTCCAGGTCATGTCTTCTGTGTGACATGAATTGCTGTGTCATGACTGTAGTTTTGCAAATTACAGATCTGTTGCTCCTTAACCTGACATCTGTGCCTTTTCCATGTCATTGATTCTAGGACCTCAGTTTAAAAGGTGTGATGCTAACGCTCCATGTAGCTGGTCTGCTGTACATTTGAGAGTGTCAATGGTGAAAACTCCAGCACTCGCACAACATCACACTGTCTCTAAGATGACGCTAGTGAACCTCTGTTAAACCTCAACTCAGGTGAAACTAACAACCTGTAACTGGGTAATGGGTGAATGACCCTGCATAGTGTTATGGGTTAAAAGAGATCACTGAAAAACAAGCAAACTGTCTGCAGGCTGTGGAGATGTGACAAAAGGTAGGCTGGAGGCACTCATAGTTTGCTTGTTCTTGGAAAACCGTATGTAGACAATGATTTTTTTTCAGGGGTAACGTTTGTGGAAGCGAACGTTACCCCTACTGCCTCCTGTCACCAGAACATTAAGTAAAGGTCTCTTGGCTTATATTTTAAGAAGCTAAGAGACTTTAGAACCTTTTGAAACAGTAACATAATAATGCTTCACATAAAGACTGTCGAGACAGGTATCCAGCCTTCAGAAGCTAGGTCAGAGGAAGAGACTGTGAATGTGTCCCCAAGTGCAGTCACAAAAACCATCAAGCGCTACGACTAAACTGGCTCATATGAGGACCACCCCAGGAAAGGAAGACCAAGAGTCACCTCTGCTGCTGAGGATAAGTTTATCCGAGTCACCAGCCTCAGAAATTGCAGATTAGAGACCAGATGAATGCCACACAGAGTTCTAGTAGCAGACACATCTCTCTAGTAGCAGACAAATCTCTTTCACATCAACTGTTCAGAGGAGACTGCGTGAATCAGGCCTTTATGGTCAAATAGCTGCTAAAAAAACACTACTAAGGAAAAGCAACAAGCAGAAGAGATTTGTTTGGGCCAAGAAACACAAGGAATGAACATTAGACCAGTGGAAATCTGTGCTTTGGTCGAGACAGGTATCCAGTCTTCAGAAGCTAAATACCTGGAATGTTCTACCAGTCAGTCAGAAGAAGAGACTGAAGAAGCCACTTGGATAAACTCAACTTAACTCAAGCAAATCCAGTTGCCTAGCGCTAACAACAGAAGGTGGCTATCATCTGTATGACTGAGATCCTTCACAGACATAAACTCCACCTGAAAATTTGTCAAATCTTGGGCTCTACTAGGATGAAAAAAAACATTACACAAAAAACGCCAGACTCCCCACCCCACCCCTAAGGTGTTTTGTACCAAAATCAATAATACATCGATAATACGCACACAAAATGGAGCAATGCAAATATGCAGTCCACTACTCACAAAAAAATGATATTAAGTTTAAGATTTTGCATATTTCTAGTCACAGATATGACTCACGCGTCACTATTTGTCGCAGAGATAAATAAAAGCAGCTGGATGTTTGGTGTCTTTGCTCTCCTGCTGCTCAGTGTTCGTTCTCTTTCCCTTTTCCAGTTAGTTGCAGAAAATAACACGGTTTTAAAGCTTTGTTGCACTGTTGGGCTCACTGAAGTGGAGCATATTTCCAAAAATAAAACAACAAACTTAAATGGCCATTGATTAAAAAAAAAGAAGATGAAGAAATAGAAAATAGAAAAGAAAATGCAACCTTAATTCTGTGTTTATTCCTCAGTTAATGTCTATCATTTATAACATTTATTCATTTTTAAATTCATTTATTTTAATACTGTTTCCCAAGTGCACAAACTCCCTCCAATTTGCTCCTCAAATGTTTGTGTATTGTCTTATTACATTTCTTTCTACACGCATTTCAAACTTCATTCTGCAAATGATGGGACTGGTCTACATCAGCGTCCACAGAGACGTGTGTCTGCTGCCTTGTTTTTAAGTGAGCGCAGTGTCTGTGTGAGTGGCGGACAGACAGAAATGTATGCTAGTGGGGACGGGTGCTTTCTCGTGTGAGTGTTGGTGCATGAATACATGCTGAGGAGGTGGAGGCAATAAATAATTGCTCCAGTGATTGACAGGTCAGGTTGGACAGGAATGGTGGAACCCTCGTTAGTCGCATCCATCCTGGGCACCATGTTCATATGACGGTGTCAAATGTGCTGCCTATTAGTGCCACTTACACAGACGTGCTCCTTCAGGGAGGGAAACACATCCGACTGGAGCCCCTCACCAGGGCAACCATGTGGTATGACTGTTCTTTCCATTACATACAGTACATCATGCCTCACTTTGAGCCAGGAGCACGTTTAATGCCTGGGATTTGCAGACGGGGTAATTTGGAAAACTGTGATTGCTATTTTGTGTGCGCGTGTTCTGGGAATACTTAATACACATTGATGGTGATGCAAATAAATGGCTCAGAATGTTGAATGGTGATGATTGTCAGCATCTAGTGATGATGAGTTGGTGCTCAGTCGTTTTGCATAAATAAATAAACTTCAATACAAGTGTATGCATGTTCTCTCTATTCTTCGGATTCTCTGGTTTTCTCCTATGTCCAAAACATGCAGAGGTTAATTGAACACTGAATTGTCCCTAGGTGTGTCCGTCTCTATATTTTGGCCCAGCGATGGACTGGCGATCTATCCAGGCTGTACCTCGCATTTCACCCTTGGTCAGCTGGGATTGGCACCAGCAGCCCTGCGACCCTTATGTGGAGGATAAAACAGAAGACGATGAATGAATAAATGAATAAATACATCAAAAAAAATAGGAATACAGAACCTTGTTCTTTCTCTCCCAAGCTCTATACTACTTCAATATATCTACCTTACTATCTATGTTGTGATATTGTCACATACAGTTAAACTCAAGGTCACCTTACGCACAAATGCAACATACAAATAGAATAAAAGACAATAAAATGTAACAGTGCTCTGTGGTCATTGAGAGTATGATATTCTGAAGAGGTGAGTTTTTAGTTTAGATTTGAAATGTGGGAGCGAGTCTGTGTTACGGAGGTCAGGAGGGAGGAGATTCCAGAGCTGGAACCGTCTTGTCACAGTGATCACACCCACTTCACTGCTCCAGGTTGCACCTCAGGATGTCTGTCAGTTTGAGGATTTGAGGATTTGTTTGTTTGTTAGCAGTCCCTGCTGTGCACATTTGCTCATTTATTCCCTGCATGTCATCAACAACAAGCATTCTGAGTGGCTCTGAAAGGCCCTTGGTTGAACCGGGATCCGAACTGGTGACCTTCTTGCTGTGTCACCGCTGTGTCCCTTCTTTTTTATCTAATGTTACATATGTACATGTGTACTTCATTCAAAGCAGTTACTGCAATCCAAGAGCTACACTTGAACACTGTGTTCATGGACATACACAGAAATGGTCTGTGTTGATGACCACTCAAAGCTAGAATAGAATAGAAAATACTTTATTAATCCCTTGCGGGAAATTCTTTCGTCACAGCGCTCCAGTGTACAAAGGTAACGAATGTTGTAACAGCAATTTTTTTGGAAATTACAAAATTACAAACTATAAGAAGAAGTAGGAGTAAACATAAGAATAAAATTACAAAGTTAAAGAATACTATTAAAATAAGAATAAATTTACAGAGTTAAACATTTCCAGAATATACTTCAAAACTTGTACCTCCCCCTCCCCCCATATTAACAATATATACAGAGGAAGTATAAGCCTATTTATCTTACAGAGGAATTGTACAGCTTAATGGCCACAGGCAGGAATGATTTCCTGTGGCGCTCTGTGGTGCAGCGTGGTAGAATAAGTCTCTTGCTGAATGTGCTTCTGTGGCTGGTCAGCACATCATGGAGAGGATGGAGGGAGTTGTCCAGTATGGACCTAATCCTGGACAACATCCTTCTCTCTGACACTGCTGTCAGGGAGTCAATCTCCTCTCCAACAACATGGCTGGCTTTGCGGATGAGTTTGTTAAGTCTGTTGGCGTCCCGCACCTTCAGTCTGCTGCCCCAGCACGCCACAGCGTAGAGAATGGCACTGGCCACCACAGACTCGTAAAACATCCGCAGCATTTTCCGGCAGATGTTGAAGGACCTCAGCCGCCTCAGAAAATAGAGACGGCTTTGACCCTTCCTGTAGAGTGCGTCTGTGTTTTTAGTCCAGTCCAGTTTATTGTCCAATAATGTCCAATGTAATCCTCAACTATGTCCACGTTAACCCCACGGATGGAGATAGGGGTCACTGGAGCCCTGGTCCTCCTCAGGTCCACCACCAGTTCTTTAGTTTTTGTCGCGTTGAGCTGCAGATGGTTCTGCTCACACCACGTGACAAAGTTGTCCAAAGTTGTCCAAAGCTGCTTTACATTAGATTGTTGCTATTCTCCCATTCACGAACACATTTCCTTAGCGTATCTTATAGGCAGCACAAATGGAAGATCAGTCCTGTTGGTAGCACTCTTTGAATTCTGGACTCTTTGAGATTGAACACATACATTTAAGTTAATGGGGTGGTGTCTGTATCGGTGTATTGCAGCCTGGTAACAAGTGAATGAGCAGCATTTCATTTGAAGTCTCCCGACATGAATATGTGACTGCATCGTGAGAGTACAGATAAGGTGTCACTTGTCAATGATCAATGTTTTTGCACCAACTAGATGTGCTGAACCACGTAACAAAACACAGTAATACCAAATCGCACTTGACACCACAGTGTAGGAAAATGCAGCAAACTCTGCTGATGGTGTCGGATGCCAGAGTGTCAGACACAGCAAAAAAAGGATAAGCACACCATTTCCATTTAACTGCTGTTGCGAAAATTGCTGCCTCAATACATAAAATGCCCTCTTTGATGAGGACGCTAGGTGTGCTTTTTCATCTGCAACTGAGAAAGTGAAGTGTTATGGGAGAGTTAAGATGAAAACAGATTAGATCCAAACCTTTTATGTCCATCAGGTGGCTGGAATTAAAGGCATGCTAATCGCTAACAAGAGGGAAGACAACCAGGTGAAGACCTACATCACCTACAACAAAGGTCGGAACTGGAGGCTCCTGCAGGCCCCGACTTCTGACCTGGATGGGAACGACATCCACTGCATACTGGTAAGATGATATATAATCAAAACGAGTTTAAATAGTGTGTGTGTTTATGTAAATTATTACAATTATTGTTTTTTTTCTATTTTGATTATGTTTTTTAAAGTTTTAAAGGCCCCATGTATATAATTTAGAGCAATGTTTCCCAAACATTCTATAAGGTGACCCACTTTTTAAAGATGGCAAACAATTGTGACCCAAAAGACTTTTGTAACCACTAACAGAAATGTTATCATGTGTCTATTTTCACACAATGTTGTGATCCAGTTAACTTAATTCTCCATTTACCTCAGTGGTTTCCAAAGTGTGGGTCGGGACCCACATAACTAAACTTATGAAATTTGCCTTACTATCAACACACAACTTTAAATTACAATGCATTTTAGCTTCACTTTTCTTATATATGCACTTATGCACTTTAACCCATTAATATTCCTTGTATGTTTTTGTCACCGTGAAACATACGATGAGTTACATCAAGCAACTTAACTCGAACAGTGTACAACTTGCATAAGATCAATACTGCACAGGACAAGTATAATGTAGCTAGCTAAACCTAGCTAAAGCATGTAAAACGAACCGGATAAACAGCACAAACAAAGAGAGACAGAGACGTGATGTTCGGCTCCCCGAATACAATGAAGGCCACACTGCCCCCCACTGTTCCGGAAGTGCACAGCAGGTTTGTACCCCCAAAACAGAAAACTATCGATCGTGTTATTGTGCTGTTTGAAAAAAAAAAAAAAAAACAGATGGCAGAGAAATAAAATAGAAATAAAGTAATAATACCCCACATGTGACCACACATTAGTGGGTGTCACAGTTACATCCATCCATTTTATGCCACTTTGTTCTCCACATGAGGGAGATATAGTGAATTCATCAGATATTCAGAGTGGTTCCCCACATAGAGAGGTTGGGAAACACTGCTTTATATTACAGCAGGAGCCGGTTCTCCTTCATAGATTTCACCATGTTTCTCATACACCCATGGGCCCAATCTCAATATCCACCCTCACAGACTCAGACTCTGAGTCACACTCACAATAAATCATTGAGGACTTTTGTCTGTCCCATTGTGATAGAATCAAGTGAATGAAGACCGTCTTGCAGCAATCTTTTAGCACTTTATAGAGACTTTTTGTAAGTTTTTTGCCTCAGGGAATTACACACGGTTGCTGTCATTGTCAAATAAATGATCAGTTAATCCACCTCTATCAGGCACGGACATTTGGTCAGGCTACTGATTTATTTAGTGCATATTCAAAGTTAATATAATGGAAACACAGTGAGTGTTTGGTCTTATCGGCAGACAAATTGCAAACATGTATTAATGACTATAGAATTGGTTTGTGCCTTTATTTATAAATGGCTGTGCCTAAGCAGGTGTTACATTTGAGATGCTTGTACAATAATCAAATTGGCAAAAGAGCGGACCAATTAATTAATTTCAAATCAAAATCACAAGTTGAAACAACATAATTAACAATTTAGGATGTTTGTTATGTAGCCTATCTATGGACACCAGACCATAGATTATACTTTATTGTTTCTGAGGCACTTTAATTAAAACAGTTTACAGTTAACACGCACATGTGGGTCTCATGTATAGTCTTTTTATTCCTAATATTGTTTTTTTTTATTTGCAGTGTCAGTTGTGATTAAGGCTAATAATGTGTGTGTGTGTGTGTGTGTGTGTGTGTGTTTGGTTATGTTGGCAACAGACAAATATGTGTAATTTCCTCATTAAACAGCCTCCCTGTGACTTACACTAACTAGTTGGAGTCCTGTTTGAGACAGTGTGATTCTTTTTTTGCCTAGACTCATGCCTTGTGGCTCACAGGTTCCCTGTGAGTGTGCATTCATGAGACATTTTAATTACTGCTGCAGATTCCTTTTGGTTCCACCACCCTTGACGTCCTTACATCAATGACATGCTGTCTGCTGCAAAGATGAAAGAAAGACTTTTTACCCCCCCGCTCCATGAACAAATGTAATTGTCTTCTGTTTGCGTGTTTGCCTTGGAGACTTGGCTTCATCATACTTTAATGCAAATTCCATTGCTCTTCATATTAATGACAGATTAAGAGCAATTAGCCAGACGTACGGAGGCACAGTTGGCTCTCTTTGGGAGACTAATGAATCTTTTTTTCATACATTTTTCTCTGTATTCAACGATGTTGTTTTGACATGTTCAAAATGACTGTTTCCCTCTGCTGTTCCTTGGTCGTTAATTTAATAAACTGATGCATGGTGAGAATAAAAGACATGTTTATCATATTTACACCTAATATGACCCAATGTGAATGAAAGGAGTGGGTCTTTGCTGTTCCTCTGAAAGGAATGTCCTCATGCCGTTTGTTTGCGGGTGGAAATGCAGTGTACTTCTTTGTTTTCACTTCAATTGTTAAATCTGTCTCTCCCAGCCTTTCTGTTCACTTCACCTCCAACTGCAAATGTCAGAGAACCCTTACCTGTCAGGAACCATCTCCACCAAGAGCTCAGCGCCCGGAATCATTGTTGCCACAGGTGAGTCAGAAACGCCAGAAGTTGTTTATGGTCAACACCACCGCCCTATGAAAAACCCCACACATCTCACATCTCCACTCTTCTATAACCTTTCTTTTCTTTCTTTTTGCTCTTTTAAGAGACAAAATGCATTCAAGTCTAGGAACAATGCAGGTTTCCATTTGTAGTCGGATGTTTCCGAGATGGCTGCCTCCATACGGACACTGACACTTTTTCTGTCGCATTTGCTTCACAATCAGTTGTACACAGAGGTGTTTAATTTTTGTTCTTAGACATGTTCCTAAGCTGTTGGTGTGCCCCCAAATATCGCATACAGGTTGTTTCTGTCTGGTATTGCTAACAATATTCAGCCTGGTGTCTGTATTCTTCTTCCAACTTCTCTCTGGAATGCCGTGAAGTCAGGGGTGACATCAGCCAGCTCTGACGTCTAAGTTCTGATATAAATGAAACGCAGCTCTAGTGGGTTTTTTTTTGTTTTTTTTAGGTGCAGTTGTTGTTAGTACTGACACACAGTCAGCACTGGTTGTGCTGTGGGAGCCACGTCACCCAACAACCTGCAAAAGACAGACACGCAGCAAAAAAAAACAACAAAAACTGATTTTTAGCTCTGTATAAATTCTCCCCTAATAAAAATATCTCTCTCTCTATTAGACCACTGCACCAAAGCCCATAGACAAAATCAGCAATTTTAAGCTTTTAGGCACACAGGAGGTGCTGGTCTACTGCTGCCTTGTTTGGCGTGTTTGTGTAACTTAAGGCAATTTACACAAATGATTTCAAACACTGAATTCACACAATAACACATTTGAAATTACAGATGGAGGCAGCAGTGGATCAACAATGTCTGTGTGCGGCGTGATGTGATGTTGTGCCTCGTGCATCTCATCTCCTCTGTTTTCCGCTCCGCTGTAATTGTGTCTTGTTAGTTTCACCTGTGTTCAGTTATCCCTGGCTCCATAATGCATTTGGTTTCTGTGCTCCACTGTTAGCTGCTGTTAAGTCATTCTGCTTTGTTTGGTTCCCATTTCTTGTGTTTCTGCTCTTTTGTATTTATTTCTTTTTTTTTTCTTTTTTGATTCCGTTACCATCTACAGAGCCCCAGACATGACATGGTGGAAAAAAACGGATTTGTGGCAATGAAATACATATTCGTTTGCCACGAAAAAGGTATAATGTGTGCACGAAATTAATAACATTAATTACCTGGAGAGAAAAAGTAAAGTTTTACTTGTTTTTTTTGTTTTTTTAGGTCAAGGCCAAGGTAATTTTCCTCGACAGGATTTGTATCCTCTGCTGTGGGAGCACTCATGCGTTGCTACCTGTAAAGTAATATTCTGATTCAATGCATCTCACTAATAATGGTTCCTTGTCATGCCAGCCTTTTGAGAATATCTTTGTAACTCATACACAGCCTAAAATAAAACTCAATCCCACTATCTCTGTCCATCCCGAAGCTTCAGCCCTCTTCGCTCGTTTTACTTATTCATGAGAATGTTTTTAATATTGTTCATTTTTTGTGCACATTATACCTATTTCTCCCCATGAGTGTGAGTTTTCCCTGGATTCTCTGGTTTCCTCCCATGCAATTTGGGGATTAGGAAAAATCTGTCACTCTTTCCCATGTCATGTCTGGGGCTCCGTAAACCAACCGCTCCTGCCTTTGATTGTTTTTGCTTCCTTTGTGCTGTCTTTTCAGTTTTACTCCCATCAAAGATGATTTTCATTTTTGCACAATGCTGCAGTGATAACATATATTATCACATTCAAATCAAACCTGCGTATGCAGCTGAAACTTTTCAGAGATCAAGTGAACCAGAAGAAGAAGAAGTGAGTCTTTTGCTTATGGACCACTTTGACTCTGTCGGTCTCATGTGCACACAGTGCAGTCAGCTTTGATTTGTGTCTCAGTATTTACTGCACTTGAAACACGTGAACTATCCCTTTAAGTATTTTTGAAACAGTTTATTTAAAAAGACAAGTTGATGTAGCAGTGTGATTCTTCTGTTGCCCTCTCACTAAAGCCTTTCTGTATCACAGATTCTTGGAGCCGCTCCTCAGCCTCGTCTTTTCCTTTCAATCACACACAAACACACACCTGTTTCATGTCAAGCAACTTGGCAGTGTGCGACTTTGTCTCTGGAGCTCTTTGTTGTCTCTTTGGTGTGTGAGAATGTGGAATCAACACATGCATCCCTGCTGCCATGCGTGTCTTTAAAGTCTCACTGTGTGTGTGTGTGTGTGTGTGTTTCTCGCTGACCAAGCCTCCGCTCTTGGCACCATGCTTCTCTTTGCCTGCTGCGCCTTTTAAGACATCAGCTGGTGCAGAGATCATCTCAGCAACATGGCAAACAGCATCCAGATCACACACTTGCCTATTGACTGAGCTGCGGCCAAGATAGTGGAGTAGATCGACACAAGGAGAAGAAGAAGAAGGTTGTTCACTCTGCGCCGCAGTCACAGGAGATTGTTGTTTGATGCCGCTAAACTGAAAACTGCTGGAGCGAAGGAGGAGCCCATCCTCTCACCTCTCACTTTGTGTTGCCTGAATAATGCAGAGGTGTATTTTGTTTCTTTACGTGTATCACACATTCGTTCTCATGTTTCTGTTCCTATACTGTAGGAAATATCGGCGCCGAGCTCTCATACAACAATGTCGGCATGTTCGTCTCATCTGATGCTGGCAATAGCTGGAGACAGGTGAGCTTCACACCGAGACTCACACACAGATCCAGGCAACTGATAGTCTTATACACAGAAGTGTTGTAGCAGCTACTGGCTTTGGTACGAAAGTCGACTGCTGACACAACAGCAAAATAAAAAAATATATAATATATACATATATATATATATATATATATATTCACATTGACAAAAATTGGCACATAATTTTAAAAAAACACTAAAACGCGGCCTGTTTTGATAATGCATATTATAATGTATATACATTGACTGGTATCCGTGATAAAGGGCTGCTTCAGTTTCCGGTGTTGTGTTTTCCTGGATCACTGTCACACATACTGAAGTCCTGATTTCATCCAGATGGAACCGAGCCATTGTGAAGTCCATTACGCTAACACTTGATGTTCCTGTGAAGTGTCTGGTGAAAAGCCAATCGCTACACAACTCCGCACAAAGTCAGCGTGCTTTCTGTAACAGTTTCCAACTTGATTTCAAAAAGGGAAGAAAAAAAAAGATGGTTTCCTGTTGCTGGCCAAAAGATTTGCCATATTCTGTGAAAGTGAAATGACCAGCTGCCAATTCCTGTTTTATCAGCTCTAGTCAGAAGTGTTGCAAATTAACATGAACTTTGAGTCTTTCAGTGAAAACCCTACTGTAACTGGACGTGATTTGTATGGGATTATTGTAATTTTGATTTGTGGGATTGCTGCAAACAATTATGTTTGACAGGAGCAATGTTTTAATTATTCACCTTTTTTTTTCCACTTAGTAATTAATTCCACACATTTCAACACAGAAATTTAATTAAAGGCTCAACTTAGTGAGGACATTATTACCTGTGAGTTTCTAATGAAACTATTTTCATTAGTATTTTAGTTTTACGAGTTCTTCTAGATCCGGTGGTAAAGTTTCAAGTGTTGCCTCTTTCAATATGTTAAACATGTTGTTGTCGTTTTTGTGTCTGTACAGATTTTTGAAGAGGAGCACAATGTGTGGTTCCTGGACAACGGTGGAGCCCTTGTGGCTGTGAAGCAGCCATCTGTGCCAACCAGACACTTGTGGTACGTACTTTTGGAAACTGTCTCTTTACTGAGCTCACAAAGGGCGTCTGGAGCTGCAGCTAATCCCAGCTCATTTTGGGCGAGTGGCAGAATTATGTAACACAGGTAAAGTCTGCAGTTTTATCACAGGGCCAACATTCAGAGGCAAAACAAACAACCATTCACACCTTTCTGTCTCTAGTTTCCTACACCTAGATATCAGGTTGATTATAAAGTATGATAAAACTAAGCATTTGCTGTTTATATTATACTGTATGTGCCACTAGAACCACTTAGAGGCTACATCTACACAACTGTTCTGCTTTTAAAATGCATAACTCTGCTTCTGATACACCGGCCGTCCGAAAAAAAAAGGCGTTTTGGAGTCTTGAAAAGTCTTCCTTAGTAGGAAAACTCCAGGGCTGCAATTAGTCTGGATGAGAGGAAACACAGTTTTCCACAGCTGCAGCCTCATTAACATATTCAACAAAAGGCACAAATGAGATCATACATATAAAAGACGCATCAGGAAGAAGTATTAGGTGCCAATGTTTGCAGCCTGAACAGTTTGGAAGAAGAAGAAGCGGAAAAAAAGGGATGTTCTTCCTAGCCAAAAAAAGGAACAGAATGAGGGGAAAAAAAGCCATGCACTGGACCGTTACCCCAGCGTTTCCTCTTATACAACATGTACATCAGACAGGCCCATCAGTGATTAAAAACTCAAATAAAACTCACATAAAGCAGGGAAACAGTGCAGTTTAGGCCCGGTATTAACACAATCCTCAGGGATCTAATTGCATGTGGACAGAATGAGAACTATTACTGTTCACACCTGACATTAAAATCCTTCTTGGATGCATCTCCTGTGACCACATGAGATCAGACACGGCCTCAGCAGCCTTAATTCCACACTGATGTTATGTCCAAATTATATTTTTAATGAGAAAATCTAGGAAATTTCACTGCGCCCATCGCATTGACCCCGGGTTGATTCCACCTGTGATCCTTTGCTGTGTAACTTCCCCCCATTGATGCTTCACTATCTTATCCATTGATGGTAGACAAAACTAAATACATATCTAAAAAAGAACATTTTGAAATTGTGGCTCCCTTGTTTATGTGGACATTAAAACAAATAACGATTCAGACATGTGCAGAGTTGCCCGATTGCCTGGAAACTGCAGTAGAAGAACTTTTGACTTTTGCCTGTATTGTAAACAAACTCCATTGTTGCTGCTTGCACTCAGATATTTCTCCTCACCGTGCATCATCGATTTCTTCCCCCCCTCCTCTCTTACATCTCTGACTTTCATTTCTGTTTATTAGTCCCTTTTTTTCCCCAAATATAGACCTACATCATTTTCTTCAAGCAATGCTTTTGCTTCTTCTGTTCTCAGTAATGAAGCTACAGACCTCAGCAGTTCATGCTGCGCCTGCTTTGATAAACAGGGAGAGAGGGCAGGAGGACATTTACATCCATCTTAGCACATTTAATTTACTGCCGTACAATCCAGAATTCTTTTAAGGTCTCTGTTAGAAAAGCTGAGAAGGGTCCCGGCCTGTTTTTTTTTGCTCCTGCCATGTTTCTTTCAATTTCCAGTAATATCAAAAGTGGTAATATATCACATTTACTGTACATAGGGCAGACATGTCATAACCTGAACCAGGAAGTCATGATTGTTTTCACATAAACATAAACCGCCTCCCTCGACTGGAAATGAAATTTCTTTCTGAATGTGGCAATGGTAACACCATGGTAGAGTGAGTCATCTTTCAAAGTTGTGGAAAGTTGTGGGTTTCGATTCCCAGCTCCACTAGTAGTACTGTAGTATAAAAGTATGAGTGTGAACGGATGAATGGCAAAACTGTGGCTTCGCGCTTTTGAGCGCTATATAAATACAGACCATTTAGCTTTGCCATATTGGACCAGACTATTCAGATTGGCTTCTTTGTGTGAAGCATTCTTATTCCAATCAGGCACATATTCCCATTTTGTGTCCGTGTAATAATATTATTGTGACAGTGGCTACAAATGTGACCACACATGTCCTCAAACCAGGTCCAAATGTGGTTTCATATAAGGACACATTCAGGCCAGATTGTGAAGGATTTTAGACCTGAAGTTAGCACAACTTGCACGTAATTGGATCACTCAGGAGGGACGAGAGTTCATGCTGCGTTCCCTTTGTGTTGGAACTCAGAAGTCAAAACTGGGAGTGACATCACTACAGAGTTGAGAAGTCAAAAAAGCATGGATGCAATCGTAGTTTGGGCTCGCCATTGTTAGAAAGATGAAAGAACCTCCCTGACCTCAGAAATTGCAACTACAAATGCTTACTCAATCTCATTTAAGATTGAGATGGAGTACGAGACCCCCCCCCTTCCAAACGGTGCAGTCACTTCCCACGTCCAAGAGGCGTAACGAATAGATGTAGATCAAAATGCCTCTGTTCGCATTTGGATCTGCAACAATCCAGACTAATGATCCAGATGCTGTATGCAGAGAAACGAAAAACTTGTCAACAGAAAGTTGCTAGACGTCGCTCCTCTGTCGTCATCACCTCTAGTGTGCCAGGGGAAAAGACCTGTTTAACATTTATTCCTTTTTTTTTTTTAAAGAAATTCTGTGCTTGGCCAAAGCAGCGTCCTTGCCAGACATGTCTGCAGAGCAAAATCAAATAGCTGGCAGACTTAGCTGGGTTCCCCCCAGGTAACACACCATAATACCAGGTCTGAACAGTCTTTCACATAATAATAGTCACATAATATATATATTGTGTTAGTATAGATGCAGATTATTGCTGATGTGAAGTTCATGTGGACTTGTTGAATCTTGTTGGGGAAAAAAACTCACGAGCAATCTAATTTGAGAATTATGTT
This sequence comes from Solea solea, assembly GCF_958295425.1. NCBI lineage: Eukaryota > Metazoa > Chordata > Actinopteri > Pleuronectiformes > Soleidae > Solea > Solea solea. Next base: position 11,404,138 of record NC_081143.1, on the reverse strand, counting down.
TTGGGTTTTCAAGCCACTTATCATTCACCAACAGCAGCCTCTGCAAACATCCACCCACATACCCACTCACACACTTTCAGCGTTGTCATTAACACGTAGCTGTCCTCTTGCCAAATCGGTTGCCTGTGTTTTGCCTGAGTGCGGGTTAATCCAAGTGAGACCAGATCTGTTCGCCAGTCATTTTTGCAACCATTTTGAAATTAGTTTTAGAGGCAGTCAAGTGTGTCCTGCTGGGTTATTTGTCTCCCAACCAATTTAAGCATGGTGGGAGAGGAAGTGGAGAAGAGCCTGTGTATCTCTACAGCCACTGAACATCAGTGTTGCTCTCTCAGCCAGTGTAAAGTCAAACACAACTCATAATAGGTTCATGTCAATGCTTTTTTTCCCTGTGGCAAGTGCTTTTAGATAAGGCTGTGGGTGTAGAGGAGTGTTTTTTTTGGTGTTTCAAACATGTCACACTCAGGTACTCCTTGTTGTTGAAATCAGTTTTCATAACCAGACAGTCTCTCAAATACCCGTTTGAATGTTCCACCTTTTTGATATTTACCCAAAGCTGTAGGCACTAATTGCACAGAGACTCTGAGACCCCGTCTGTCGAGAGATGAGCCAGTCCCGACCCAAATCCTCCCGTATGATCAGCCTCTGATACCGAGCGTCTGCCTCTGTGCTGTTGCTGGCTTCATGATGGTGAATACACTCTTGACATTCACACACAGGGTGAGCTTCGACGAGGGCCGGCAGTGGACCCAATACGGCTTCTCAACCGTGCCGTTGTTCGTGGACGGAGTCTTGGTGGAGGCTGGAGCCGAGAACCAAATCATGACGTAAGTCCAGAAAAAAACGTCCAGACATGCTTAAAAGTGTTGATTTTTGTCTTTCTGGGGGAATATTTAATACGTTGTTTAAAGTGTAACTTCACCCCTACATTGTAAAAAAAAAAAAAGAAGAGCAAAAAGGCACTGTAACTTTTTCATTTACTTTATTTTAAAATTAAATAAGGAGCTACAAATTTCAACTTAATGCAATGAGTTAATAGTATTTAAACTGAACAGTATTTAACTGTTTTTTAGGCAGTAATTTAATTAAAGTTAAACCACAAGTGAAATTATTTTTTTTCAGGTATGTAATTTGTTGATCCATTTTACATGTTGTGATAAAAACAGTATATCCACTGCCCTCTCTGTTCAAACACTAGATTCCACAACCCTCCCGTCACTGGTACACTCATCACTGTATTTGTTGTCCCAGACTCCTCCCCCTTTTGTCTTCTTGTGCCAGACTCCTCCCCCTTTTATATTTGCCAGAGCTGTTGCTTTGTTGCCTTTTGTCTCTCCACCATTGGAAGTGTGGTGTAAGATTAGAATTGAGATTATATCACATCGTTTGACAGATTTCACTACCAGACCAAACAAATTGCAGTACTCCCCCATTCTCCCTCACTCAGCTCTCAGTCCACTTCTTGGCATTTTTCAAGAAGAAGGGATTTAGATACGCTTTAAACAACTACACTGTTGATGAGACATTTGTGCTTGTGCATTTACCACCAAGCCGTAACTATCCATTTCAAAAATGTAATGCAAATATTCCGCTCCCATAAAGGACCAAAGAAGCAGCCCACAACATGACTTACTGCTTTTTTTTTTACAAATAGTAATGTCTGATAATGTCTGCATAGTTGACTCGTGACATTCTCCAGGTTCAAATGATGTTCACTTATGAGGAAAGTAGCAAGGAAATTGCTTTTGCGAGATGTGTTTACAACAGCAAGAGAATCTCCAGAGGATCCAGGGCGAGGGGTTGGAGTCTATAGCTTAAGCGGGCAGGAGATGAGGCACTCACCTTTTCACTGTTGGAGGTTCTGCAACTGCATTGTCACATGAGCTCACTCGGATTTGATCCGTCTAGGGAGTTGGAGTGAGAAAAATCTTTAGCCAATGTTGATGAGTGACAAACTCCAGAGAATGTCCACACTTTAGGTTAGATTTGAAGGCAGCTACTGATCAGATAGGTACATTCCTTGTTATTGAGGAATATGTTTTCTTTATCCTGGTCTAGACATTGTCTTAGACTAGTCTAAGAGGCCACATTAGTGGTGACCAAACCACATTTGAAATGTGATCATGTGCTGCACGCTAAAACATGTATGTAGTCTAACTTTGGGTTAGTCTTTCAGAGAAGGTATTTAATTCATGGCATTTCATCGTATCATGCTACAATGAGGCAGGTGGTCAAGGATAACTCTTTCCATTCAAAGCTGGTGTTGTATGCTAAGTATGTTAATCACTGTCAGACACTGATGGGAGAACAAACCACAAGCACCAGCGATAGACTTTATAACCACCAACTCACTGATGAAGTACAACTCATCCTATTGATCTCGTCTGCACAGTAGCAAGCAACGCAGCACTTCCCCCCCCCCTCTGTGTCTAGAATTTACAGACTCTGCCCTGTGCTCTTCAATGTATAGAACAACATGGGTGGAAAGATACTGCACTTGTTAAAGATAATTGTGTTAGTTTTTTTGCTGCCCAATCTTTTGGAATATTAAATAAGTCTGATTCCATTATAATGATGGTGGTGAAAGCACATTTTTAAAGTCAGTTATATTAAAATCAATATATCCTGGGGTGTCAAACCTAAATGATCCTGATGCCGGTGAGCATTTAGCTTGGTCAGTTGGGGCCAGTCAAGTAAGAACGTTTTACGGAATTTAAAATAAACGTTTTTGTTTTGATATGGAACTATGTATAGTTCACAATCAATTGTATAAATGAATTTATTAATAAAACAAACACACAGAAATAATTCATTACAACTTGATTTGATACATTTTGACCCCTGAATATATATATTGTTATATACAAATAAATAAATAAATATATGAACGTAGTAATTATCTCTCCCATATTTAACTTTTGAACTCACATTTTTGATTAACAATGTACAAGTAATAATACTGAAATACACATTCAGTGTGTGGAAGGACAGCCCTGATGATTTGTTGTAAATAGTTAGTTAAGCATGGGTACATTTAAATTCTAATGATGTAATGAATGAAACTATCTGCAAACGTGGAATCAGCTGCTGTATTGTCTTTGTAAAGAAATAAGTATACATGTACATTTACTCTTCCTTAGGATACAAATGCCTACAAAACACAAACAATTTGCACTTCAAAAACCTCAACAGAATCAGATACATAAAGACGTTTGGGCAACGCAACATTATGGATGCCAGCTGACGTAAAACACCAAAGAGGGCGACGGTAGCTCAGTGTCAGAGTGAGTCGTCTTTCAACTCGAGGGCTGTGGGTTAGATTCCCAGCTCTGTTAGTCTACATGCTGATGTGGTCCTTGGGCAAGACACTTAACCCCACATTGCTCCTGACGGCTGTGTGAATAGATGTGATAGAAAATGCACTGTATGAAAGTGTGAGTGAATGGGTGAATGTCAGTCAAGGTTGCATTGTTGGATGGGAATTATTGTAACCTTTTTGCTGTTTGCCTCTGCAGCTTTTTTGGCCACTTCAGCCACCGCTCTGAATGGCAGCTCATCAAGATTGACTACAAGTCCCTCTTCAACAGGCGATGCACCGAGGACGACTATCAGACGTGGCACCTGCACAACCAGGTAAAAAAAAAAAAAAAGGAATACAAGTCTTTTCTGCTAAATACTGAACTATCACTGACGGAGTGTGTTGTTAACGCAGGGTGAGCCATGCGTGATGGGTCAGAAACAGATTTACATGAAGCGCAGGCCCGGGAACCACTGCATGCTGGGAAAAGACTACTCCAGAATCCTCTCTGCAGAGTCGTGTATTTGCCGAGCTCATGACTTTGAATGGTAAGACCAACATTTTATTCATATTGTCATCGATAAAAAAAAGTGGAAGATTTTCTTCATGTTTCCTGTGGGACGTTTGATGTCGATCTTTGTTCAGTCCAGTGACCGATCACACGAGGGAAAACTGGAACATGAGTTTTCCTACTGCAGCTGTAAGAGAACGTGTTTTGTGAAATCACCGATCTGATCTGCAAACTTATTATTGTTTACTTACTTACTGTTATTGCCTGCATTAAAGTCAGCTGAATGGAAGATGTATTGATAGAGGTATCACAAATACATGAGCCACTCATCAATCACTCAACAAACGTACTCAATGTCACAGACAAAACTTTTGATCAAACCTCTGACAATAATACACCAGACTCGAGGCTAAATTCAGCCCAGATCACTGACATCCCAGCTTAATCCCTTTCCCTAGTTTCTCGGCCCAGTCTGACCAAAGACCTCTCCGTGTGTGCCTTTTGCCTTTCGCCCTGTACAGCTGGGATTAGCTCCAGCTTCGCACGACCCTTATGTCAAGGATAAACCAGTGGACACTAAATTAATGAATTCCTCTCCTGGTCGAGTTATAAATGTGATGCCTATTTAAAGACACATGCCTGTTTTCCTGTCGATCTTGATTTCTTTTACAATGCTGGCACTCAGTTTTGCATTTTGCACCTTTGTAGCTGCATTCAAACATTGGTGTATTACCTTCTCATTATCTCGCCTACATTATTGTCTTTTCATGGACCAAGCAGTGAAAGGACGAAGGAACACAGGATCATGTTGAAGAAAAATACCAATGATACGATACGATATACTTTCATTGTCCCCACTGTCTTGGACTCGATTTGTACATAATAATGCCTTCACTGATATACATATAAGAGCATATATATACTTTACAAATATTGCATGCACCCGATTCTCAAAATAAATACTAAAATAATGATAATAGTACCATGAGAAGCACCATGAGTCTATTGCACAATCTCCATGGCCTCAAGCAGTGTTATTTAAAAGTCAAATATGGGTTTTTAAAACAGTTAAGTTTCCAGCGGGGGGACTGTAACATCTGCTCCATGGTAAAAGCTCATACTCTTTGTGGAGGACATGTAATGGGTCAATCACTGTCCTCTGAACCTGCCAAAGAACAGATAGTCTGAAGGGACAGGGGCTTTGTCTTCCCCATCACCGTCATAGCAGTATGTACCAACCCAGAAAGCTTAGTTTTTAGTCAGGTTACCACACCATGCTGACATCCCATATCTGGGTAAGCTCTCTAGTACGGCTGGATAAAATAAAAACATTATCCTCTGGCTCACACCACACACTCTGAGTGTCTCTGATGTAGACGACTGCACAAGCTCTCAACATGAACCGTCCGGCTGAAGGCTTTGTCCAAGTGAGCGCCAGGGCCCCTGTAAGAGCAGACCTGACTGATGTGAGTCTGCTGCATCAACACACGACTGTGAGCCTGGGTTTCTGCTTCGTTTAAAACGAGATGGTCAGTGTCACACCAATGCACAAAGTTTTCTATTTCTGAGAAATAGGCTGTTGTGCGTATGTCTTTGGCTGAGGATTGAAATTTAAAAACAAGGTTACGGGGGGTGGTTGGTCGAACATCCGGGAATAGAACCGGAGAGCTGTCACAACCCTGTGAGAGGCTGCTGACTTCTGTTGGTTAAAAAAGAGAAATATCAATGGATTCAAACATGATTTGAACTCATCTGTTTCAGTTTTAAAGGTGACATCGAATGCTTGTATAGCACATATATGTTAGTTATGGAGGTCTACTTACATATATTAACTTGTTTTCATGGTTAAAAACCTCCTAGTCCCTGCTAACGAGCCGATCAAAATATCTCCTCACTGACGCTCTCGTCAGCCGCGCTGTTTCAGACCAAAATCACACCCCCAGAACGTGGACTGTGTTGTGATTGGCCAGCCAACGAGAGCTTTCCCACTGTCCTGTGATTGGCCAGGTACCTGGAAGTGACGTAATAGATAGGCCAGCTCTCATATACACAGCTCCCCCTCTGGCACGGTGGATGCTCTGCATCTCAGCAGCTACAACCAGAGTAGTTCTTCTTCTTCTGCGGTTGAATGTACGCAACCGGATGTGCCCGGACTAGTGCCCGCACCAAGAGGCGCTACGGTGGTGAGAGGAGTGATGACATCATCAGCATAGGGAAGTGCCGATCCGCTTCGCAGAGCCCAGGAAAACAATAAAACCCTATTTTCTCAGCAGTGGCTGAACTGTTTGTTCTGAAACTTTAGGGTTTCATAAACGAGGTAATGACGCAGATACACACACAAACGCAGCGTTAATTGGAGCTTCCGGTCTATGTCGCCTTTAAAATCGGCAGGTGAGACTGGACTGTGTTACAACCTGAACTAAAATCTGTGCAGAGGCTTTGGTGCCTTCTGAGTGCTTTAATATCCAGGTGGCTGATGCTATCAGTTCAGTTCCCCTTCCCTGCCTGTAAGCAAATTGAAGTGGGTCAAGTGCCAATTTGACCTCTGCTTTAAGCAAAGACACCATGTACTACTCAAAGCACTTCATCAGGATAGAAGTCAGGGCCACAGATCTAAAATCGTTGTTGTCAGTGGGACATTCTTTCTTAGCTATAGAAAGTATAATGGATTTTTCTCCAGGATGCAGGCACACTATGCATCTCCACCGACTGCTGGGAAACGGGGCACCAAGCTGGGACGAGTTCATCTCTACATGCCTTCAGAAGCAGTGCAGAGATTGACTGGATAAAAGACAATCCTGCAATCTGGATCAGTGGAAACATTTTCCTGTGCAAATTCTCTTTTCAGATCTTTGGAAAAGGTTGTTCAATTCATTGGCTTTTTTCTAGATCATTATCAGTAACGAGGAACTTTTCAGTAGTTTCCATAGTAGACATTACCTTCATGGAGTCCCACAGCTTTTTCAGAATCTATAGACATAAACTTTTGTTCTAAAATGTCCTTGTGGTGCCTCTTGGCATCTCTCAGCAGCTGGTTGAGTTTTTTTTTTTTTAATTACCATCCCTTTTTAAAAGCTATCTTCTTCCTACTCATACAGTTTTAACCTCCTTTTAATGTTGTTGTTCTTCTTTGAGCCCACGTTGTCCCCACACTGTTTCTGATTTGTATTCACATTTTTACAGTCTGTGCATAGTGAAGCGCCCAATATGGATTTTTGGATTGATTAGATTTTACATTTTTATCTGATCCAGTGATTTTGACCAGTATTGGACCGATACTGAGTATGGTATCGGCTTGTCCCTATACTGTCACAGAAGTACAACTAATAAATGAAAAGGCCACAGTGTTCTCACTCCACGCTTAATGCTTTACTAAAGAGTATTTGTTACTTAGTATTTGCATGCAGTATTTACAATGAGCTTGTCTCATTTTGCTCTTGTTGTAGCAGAAAACGACCGACGTGTTTATATTTCATCTGAGCAAAGGACCTGCTTTGTAAGTGCGTAAAGTGGGTGGTTTATTACAGTGAGTGGGGTGTGTCATCATGCAACAACGGGAGCGTGCAGTGTGGGCAAGAGAGGAAGTTCTGTACACACACACACACACACACAGGATTTCCACTGCTCGTCCTCCAGGGCCTTATTCCCCCCCCCCCCCCCCCCCCCCTGCCATTTATTTGGAATCCATTGCATATGCTACTCATGCGTCTCATTAATTTGCTCCATGGGTGTATGAGTTCTCCCAATAATCTGATAAGTTTGGGGCCATTTTATGCAATTTGCTCACAATGTCTGTCTCTGTAATGTCTGTTTGCCAAGCTTGTAATTCTGTTGATAAGAGATGGGGTCTATTTGTATGCAAATCCTAAAGGGTTGCATGATTTTGTCTTGTAATGACAGGCGGCATTAAAATGGCTTCCCAACATACAGCAGGTATGTAAGTAGTGTTTGTAAAATATCAGAGAGACATCTTGTTTTACATCTCTGCAGGGACTCACTCGGCACATGCTGGCAAATTTAAACAGATTGTTGTTAAAAACGGGAAAGGTATCCGTATGTCTTGGTTTTCGTTTTAAAATGTCTCTTAAGGACAAAAACAAGTTGTGTTACAGCTTGCTGTAGGACACAGACTCGTACACTTTTTTAGAGTCTTCCTCTTCTGTCTTCTTCTTCTTGTTAAGAGCTTTTCTGTCACATAATCCGTTGAAGTGGCCTGTGTTTAGTTCCTCATCCACATGAAAACAGAAGTTTCCCAGTAAGATTTTTTTCTTTTTCGCCCATAACGACTTTAGACAGTGTAGTATATATACCAGGCCTATATGTGGCGCTGTAACAGTAGTTAACACTACAAACTACAAACAACAAACGTTTTTGTGTTTATAGCTCCTTATACTATTACATTTAAGTAAACAAATCTGCAAAGACATCCCAAGTGTAATTGGTCTCAACTGATCATCAAAAAGGTTTGAATTAACAGTTTTTCTTTTGAAATGTTTTCAAATGAAAACCCTGTATGGGAAACCTGAACGCCTGCAGTGAAATGAGCTGTTGTGGAGTGGAAGAGGCTGCTGGCATTTCATGTGTTGTAAAAACTGTGATTCCAACTCTGGGCCTTGGAGCTTTCGGTGTTGTGAGAATATGCATTTTCACACCAGTATATGCAGTTATGATAACACCTTTTTATCAAAAACAAGACATTTTGGTTTTTGCAGCACACTCAAGAGGAAAGTGAAATCTGCGGCAGCAAAACATGATACAAACACACACACACACGCACATGTGTGTTGTTACAGATATGAGATGATTCACTGTTGGATGTTTTCTGGAGATTATATGTAGTGTGCCATATGTTGATGTCATGTATGTATGCAATGTATCGATGCTTTTACGCAAATTCAATTGAATTTACCTCCAAAAATATAAAATTAAACTTAATTTACTTAAACTAAAACAATTCAGTAGCTATTTTGTAAAATTGAAATATAAGCTGTTTAAGGTTATAACTTCCATGTCCATGTTTAAGTTGATTCCATCACTGATGTAAAGACAGCTGCAGTAATTATTCATGGTCCCATGTTGTGTATGCACTCCTCGCGTCACCACTGTTTATAGATATTGTTCTTCCTTCATTTCCATAGGGATATTTTTCTCTGTATTTGAGCCATACTCAGCTAGGAACCTCTCTAAAGAGCCCTTAACTGATACTGTAGTTCCCTTTCCACTTGGCCATGGTAAAAACAACAACAATAGTATATAGTATACAATACAATGTATACGATCGACATAATAAACCAATAAATCAACAAGTGAATAACAGTTAACACAAAGAAAGAAAACAAAAAGACTGAAAATCTTGTAAAGTTTACAAAGGTTGTCTTTGTTTGTCTTTGTTTTGTAGATTTTTTGTCTTTTGGGAATGTTAAGAGATAATATTATTATGGAGCCAAACAATACATGTTTCCAAAGTAAAGACAAGTTGTGGTGGATATGATCACAAATATAATGTGACAGGTTACTCCATAAACTCACAGTGTGGGAACAGGACCTGAATGAATGTGTCTCCTTGTGCTCTCCACAAAAGGTTATGTTTCAGTCTTGGTAGAAAAGTGTCGGGTAAAACGTGTGAAGCATTTTAAAGGATATCTCTAATAATGTAATATAGTAAGACGAGGTTAGCAAATATTTCCAGTGTAAGAAGACCAGTGTGACAAAGAAGGTGTACATATAACGTCCTGTATATTTATATTTACGCATAGTTTATTTATTTCCGCTTTGACCTGACCAGCATAAGTTTCAGTTTTATCAACTATAACAGTATCAAGACCGTTAAAAGACCCCTAAAACCTTGAAAAAGAGCAATAACACCTGAAGGAATGGAATAAAAAAAAACTGAAAAGTATTTTAATGTAAAAGTGTTCTAAAGTGTTGAATAAAATCAGTGTAATTATACAGAGTTGACTGTGTTGGTTGAATAGTTGACTTCTAGGCACTTGCTGATGCTTGTAAATCAGATTCCAGGCTGGTAACATTTGCTCATGAAATGTGGTCTACATTATTGTTAAATTACAGTAGAATTAGACCACAAACAGAGGAAAATGCATAGTGGGGAATACTATACCACAGGGAAGGTGGACTTTTAATTAAGGGATGGATCCATTTAACTTTGTAAGTGTAATTTAATGTGGTGAAGTCAAGGAAATGTATAGGCAACCTTTATCATACTCATTCACAAGAGCCCATATGTGGATGTGGTGTGATTGTGGCTGTTTTGTCTCCCCTCTGGCCTTTCACCTCTTTTGCATCATGCATCTGTGTAACAGGCCTGGACAGCTTGTTAATGAATAGTTCACACTGCCGTAATCACAGAATCAAAGTGGACTGGTCAGCCACGGGGCTTGTTGGGTTTTGTTTGTTCTGGCTCGCTAATTTAATTGATAAATCAAAGTCATGGCCAATAGTATGATGGGCACTGGCTCACCCCGCTCTGTGAGATGTGAATCATGTCGTGACACGAGGAGGCAACTGAGAATAAGTCGACATTATGTATGGTGAAAGGAAAGAAAGAAAAAAAACCTCCCCTCCAGGGTGTATTTTCATAAACACGGCTTCAGCACATTGTCAACAGTGGCTCTAATCAATACATAATAACAACGGTCTGTGTGCCAGACAGGCCCCGGGCCACCTGGTGTAATGAGAGCGATAAGATGAACAGGGATGTAGGATCACTGTATGATAATATGTCCCTCTTCACATGCTGATATTGATCAGGTGCTTTGTTGTCTGACAGCGACTATGGATATGAGAGACGTGGGGACGGGAACTGTCGGCCCTCCTTCTGGTTCAATCCCGCCATTGTGTCACGAAGCTGCAGCCAGGGACAAAACTACTTCAACAGCACTGGGTAAGGACTGTCAGATTTAATAAAAGTTCCATATACAGTACATTTACCTCACATATAATGTGTGAACAACAGAAACTTTGCATTTGCTTTTTTAATTGACTTTCCATCAGAATCAATGTTTCTTGTTTTTCCCTCTAAGTCAGACATGTCTGCTGTATTTGTTTTGGAGGCTCCCCCGGGCGATAAACTCCATTTAAAGTTGAATCACAGTGGGAGTGCTCTGTGTTACACAGTTGTGATTAAGCTTTGCACTGTATCTCTCCGCCTGTGACAAAGCTTAAAATATCAGAGGTCATCCAGTTTGTTTTTGCACCAACACAACAGCCTACAGGAATCTATGGATCAGATAAACTCAGCTTATCTTCTGGGGTTATAAGAACAACTGAAGGGGATGTATGGACTTGAAAAGATTGAGTGGTGCATGGAGAAACTCAGCTTGTTGTGCCTTTCCAAAGGTATCGTAAGGTGGTGCTGAATAATTGCACCAAAGGAGTGAAAGAAATGTATACAGCAAGGAAGCAGCAGTGTCCCAACAGACCTCCTAAAGGACTCTCGGTGACCAGCAAAGATGGCAAACTCACGGCCAACCTGGGCAGCAACATCACCTTTCTGGTGCATCTCGACGAGGTAAGAACACCATATTAGGGCCCATTTACTATGCATTCAGAGGATTTTTATGGAAAGCTGAAAAACCCATCTAACATTATATTTGCACAGCAGTACATTATCATTCACTTAGATTTGTCCAATATGTACTGTTTTCAGAGTTTTTTCTCATCAACCGGTTTCCACTTCATGTTCATAACATATTTATCAGTAGAGCTTTAAATCGATCTTCTTCAAATGGCTGGTTTTGATGAAAAAACTAAATGAATTGTTACTGTCCTAAACATTTTTCAGTTATAGTATCTGAGTCAGAGACGTCGTTCATGTTTCATCAAGGACACATCCTTGGTCTCATGTGTGATTATATGCAGACGATATGATGTCCTCTACCTCTGAATCCCAAAGCACAAATTCTGTTTCAGACGATGTTGCAAACAGGCTTCGACAATTAAATATGAGTTCTGAGCCAGTGGCAGAAGTAAGAGACCCTGTCAGTGAGTGAGTGAGTGAGTGAGTGAGTGAGTGAGGGGTACTCAAAGTCGTGCCTGCTCACAAGGACATTGCCTCACAAGTTCCTCTGCCAGAATGTGATCTATTGGTATGAACTGCAAGCTTTGGGGCATCAGTAATAGTGTTTTCCTCCTATTGCGCTAGCTCAAGGTAAGTGTGTCCTCCCCGGGGTGTTATCTGGACCCAGTTGTCATATTACTGTGTGATGAGTTGAGGAATCAAGGGTTGTTTCTTTCATTAAGAGGGGAGTTGTCTGGGGGTGACAGAGGAGGGAAAGCAAGCGCTAAAGCAGTATTATTAAAAAGGGGGGTGCAGTATGAATCCTTGTGGTATCAGACCTCTTTGAGAGAATTCTCCAGATGAATTCAAAGTTTAATTTATATTCATGAAGCCTGCAACAGAGGGAACGCAAATGGCCTTAAATATTTCATTGGCTAAAGAGACTCTGGCACACACACACACACACACACACACGCACACAAGGAAATGTAAGAAAAAAAGCACACATTTGTTTTGCATGTGATAAAAACCTGTTTTTGAAACCTGTTGTTCTACACAGTGATAACGAGATTTATAAAATAGTCTCATCCCTGTGGCCCCGGAAGCTAAAAATGCAGGTTTTTTTACAATGAGATTTGATCTGATCTGGGAGCAAAAAGAGCATCTATCCAAATCTTCAACGTGCCAGTGATTAGTCGACAAATTAACTCAAATGAGGACCAACGGTGATGAAGAAAATTAGTCAGGGGCAGTCCTAATGTTAACTGCGGCTCCTGTGCATCATTGAGCCATATTTTGAGACCCGCCTACATACAAAATGAGGAGGAGAATCCTTCATATTTCCTTCACATTGACTTTCTTAAACTGTGATTTTTTAATATTGTGAGTTTTGTTTTTCACAACTTTATATTAAGTATATTACTTTGTATTATTTAAAGAGACAAATAAAGACTGTCTTGAGTAAATACGTTTGGAAATGCCCCCTGTTTAAGATAAGCTTCACTTCAGATTCAACTATAGTTGAAGCAACAGTGGAATCAGCCAAAGTATGAATAGGAAGCAAGTCATGTATCTTCATATAATAGCAATAGAGAATAATCACGATGATTTGGAGAAAGATGAAATTATTTAAAAGGTTTTATCAAATCAAATAAAAATGTAAATGTATTTCAGAATCATGACTAATAAGCATACACACATAGTGAATGGGCGGCCAGAGTAAGCAGTTTGGGAAAGTTTGGGTACCCCTGCCAAACTCCACATAATATCTTAAATCTACGTGTCATGCCTGGGGTTCAGGACTACAGAGTTATGTCGAGCGTTTGGCCTTGTAAAACATCTAGATTATATTACTAAAATCCTCACCCACTGCATTCATGGAGCACTGAGTTCCTGCTTGTGGATAAATGTGCGTCCCTGTTGGCTTAGTGTTGTCATGAATCAGCGTTGGCTTCACTTAAGCTGGCACAAATGAGGTAACTAAAGTGCTTCAGTTGGAGAATGCACACAGGCGACAAGCGTGCTTCATTTCTGCCCTTACATCACAGAGGTTCTTTTGTTCGCCAACAGAAAACACAGGCGAGTTTTACTTGATACTTTTGCTTTTCTAATGTCTTTTTAATTGTCCCCTTAAGGAATGAAAAACCCTACAGGATTCATTTAGAAAGGTGTAATTTTATTCAAGTGTTCAGCTTGATGTGGATTTGTGGGCCCATCAAATCATCCCTGTATCCTATTCTGTGTTAGAAGGCATCTCTTCAAGTGCACACAGTTCAATAGACTTGCACAATAAGTCCATCTTGGTTATTAAAAACCTTGTGATCTCCCGAGTAATTGTTTTGTCAGTTTGAATATTAATGAGTCGCTATCTGTTTGGCACTCCACTCACATTTTGGGGGGGTTTGGGGGGGAGAATGTTCTGCGGTTGTTCTGCCTCATGTTGTCTTTTTATAAAACATGTCTCTGTCGAAGAGGAAAAGCTCTGTTGAGTCTCCTACCAATGAGCAATGTGATCAAACATGACACACAGGACTACTGAGAAATACTAGATCAAATATTAACCGCTCACAGTGTTATTCATATTCAAACTTTAGTTTAGATGAGATCATTCCTTATTCGTGCCACAACAGGGACATTTCCAGTGTTACAGCAGCGAAGCAGATAAAATGTAATACATAATACACATTTAATAAGCATTTTTACATCTATTAATGTACAATATAGAAACATAGGACAATTAGAATAGAATTTCTAATTTTTTGTTTCTAAAGTTTTGTTGCTGGGTCCATGAGATATCTGCCACACAGACCAATCTGTGACCAACTTCCAAATTACTAACAAGAGACAACAATGGTGAAAAGTAAGAACAAAAATGAATACTGAAAGTAATCATTCGCGACGCACCGAAAATTCGGCCACCGAAGATTTTCAGCCAATAATGGCCTAATGACTTTTAACATCGAAACAACACATGCAAAAACTGTCCAAGATCAGTTTGGAACCCCAATAAAATGGTTCCAACAAGATGTGAGTACATGCTGAATGCTGAAAAGTCTCTTTGCGCAAAAGTGAAACTTGGCTGCATACAGCACAGATTATGAACTCCCCGCGACATTGGCTTCACCCCAGAGAACATTCTCTCACTTCTCGCCCCCTTTGAGCAGTTAACTAAAGAGATCAGCTTATCTGATGCAATCACGGCAGAAGTTATTCCCTTAACTGCAGCACTAAAGCGTCTTCTACACAAAGAGGTTGAGACGGAGCGCGGAGTAAAAAACAATGAAAAGTGCGCTCTGCCGACACGTTTTACTAAGATCTACTCGGATCCGCTGCACTTCATCGCGACCATACTCCATCCTTGTCGTAAAGATCATTATTTGGATGAGAAATGATCCAGGTTGCTTTGGATACGGAGAGCTGTTCATGACATCGTCCTACATATTTTCATAGATTCTTAATTGATTTATTCTTTCGAAGCATGAATATGAATCTATACAATTGCAAATGCTTGACTTTAGTGAGGTAAGTACACACAGTCCCAGCCATAACAACAACACCAAACATAAAACAGTGGTACAGTGGTACAGTGGTGGCATAATAATTTCTTTCGATGTTTCGGCCAACAATTTCCATCCCCAGTAATCATTAATAGAGCTTATAGCTATATAATATAATATAGCTTTTCCTTCAAAGCTGATAGTTGTGTTGTGTAAGATTGGTGAGACCCAGTCATGATGTAAAGGCAGGGTTAAAACTAAACTATACTAAATACACAGCCCAATTATTATCAATGTAAGACATTGACTATAATTTACCTTTGCTAGGGTGACATGGTGATACAGCGGCGAGCATTGTTGCTGCACAGAAAAGAAGTGTCACTGGTTCGGCCTTGTCTGTGTGGACTTTGCGTCATCTTCTCATTGTGTTAGTGAACGGTTGTTCCTCTGCGTGTGTTGGCCGTGTGATGGACTGGAGACTGGAGTTCAGTTTTGACACGCATGGCAACAAATGCCCGTTTTGTTTATCCAAATCCTCGTCAACGATAACAACAGTTGTGCTCCACCATGAGCGATATGCCCACACAAAGAGTGACATTTAGAGCAACGGGTCAGTGTCAGTGTCATTCAGATGAGTGAATTCCGTCGTGGCCGACATGGAGAGCAGGCATGGGCACACAATGAACAAAGAACACCGGGAACAACTGAGTGACATTGGCATCACCAAGCACAGGATCTGTTTGTGTGCCAGCTCATTACAGCTCTAAACAATGCCCACGCTGTCAGACCCTTTTTTCTTAGCTCTTCCTCATTCTCTCCAGCCAATCACAAATATCATTTCCCAGGCAAAGTGACACAAAATATCCCCAGAAGCCTCAAGCAAACCTTCTGTGTCGTCACACTTGGAGGCACACAAAGAAGGGGCTCAGATAGAGAGGGATGGAAGGGGCAAGAGAGCAGAAACAGAAGGGGGAAAAAAAAAAGGTTTTACTTTTTTTTTGATTGTGCATATTAGTGGAGCTGCCATCCTAATGCAGTGTTACAAGTGAAGATCCCTCCAGTCTTATATGCCAAGGGGTGGCTGGGAGTTTGCCTTCGTAGGCCTGGGGAGGTGGAGGAAGCTCAGATTTGGTCACCACGGCAGCTGGAGCCAACAAACCTTGTGCTGCTGTGCGCTCATCCTTGGATGATGCCAGATGTGATTCCCAGAGGAAAAACAGAGCAGGCATCTGAATACTGCAACACCATGCAAAGACAAACACGCTGGGATACACAGATTTGCTCGTGTGCACACTCTCTGTGTGACATGCATACATAATATTAACACTGAAGAAAGAAAGAAAGAAAGAAAGAAAGATGATGTTACAACATTTATTTAAATAATGCAGGGTTGTCATTGTTTTAACATTCACCAAATTATTTGTTTTGCAGATTAATATTTGCAAAGTTTGTAATGAGCAAACAGAATGAAGCTTGTTGAGGTAGCAGCAAATGTTTTCTTCAGTCATACACTCTTCCTTCCTTCCTTCCTTCATTCCTTCCTTCTGAGGGAACTGTTTTGGGGAACGATGCATTCTGAAGATCAGTCCTCAAGATGACACATACATTCTTCTTATGTTTTGGTTCACACCAGGCTCTGATCGGCTTCTACGTGGCAAGGAATCAACACAATCCACTTCTGTCTGAGCCAACCTTGAAACTAGCTCAGTCTCAGTCTTCTCCAATGTTCTCGAGGCATATGATAAATAATAATGATTACTAACCCTAAAGAAACCGACCAAGGGTTATGAATCTCCCTCACAATCATCGTCATCGTCATCCTTGTCCTCTCAGCACCTCTCTGCCTGACGGACTCTTGTTATTCGTGCACAACTTGCATCTTACTGTGTATTCCAAAAATACTCCCATGAAACTAACGCTGTCATTCTGTCACTGTCACCTTGCCGGCTTAACTGCTGCTCACAGGTACTGAGCTATAAGCAGGACAGACAAATGTAACTGCTGTATTTCAGTCAGTATTAATCCACAATGACTGAAAACAGCAGATTTGAGTGATTAAGAACCTTTGCGTTCCAACTAAAACATTCTTGCGATATCATGTCATTCG
Organism: Solea solea; assembly: GCF_958295425.1. NCBI lineage: Eukaryota > Metazoa > Chordata > Actinopteri > Pleuronectiformes > Soleidae > Solea > Solea solea. Next base: position 11,387,212 of record NC_081143.1, on the reverse strand, counting down.
TACCAACATGCGTTTAGTGAATGGAAAATAATAGTCAGACGTCAGTGCAGTCATTATGACGATATTTAAAAATGAGACAAGATGATCGGGGGCAAAGCGAATAAAACTGAGAAAAATGACAATGATGGGAAATGACCTGAACTACAGATTGAGCAGCTTAACGTGTCACATGGCACAACCACAAAGAGGAAGCTCATCATTGACATACAGTATAGATGAATTAACGCCCTAATGTGTAATGATGATAGCAAAATCAATCATACACCAAAAACAAGGAGCCTGACTTCAAATAGTGAGAAAGAATTATGATTTTTGGTTTAATTGACATTGACACACAAAAAAAATCTTATTATTTTATTTCATTATTATTATTGTGGGAATTTCATGTAATATATTACCCTTAGCTATGCTTTTATAGGAGTATACTTCCTTTAAAATAAATATTGAAGAGCGACCACCATCATGTGCAGGCCAAATGAAAAACCAGCCACAGAGTGTGCTTACTACAGAACATCCTTCCTGTATGCAAAGGCCACTGTAGTTCCCTGATGATAAAACATGCAAATGTCATTTCATCAGTTTACTGGTGAGAGTGTTTGGGAAACAAGGGAAAAATGAACAGGGTTGAACTTCCCATCATTCCATGAGCAGAAGTGGGCACAATGTATCTGTATCTCTAGGAAATTAGATTTTGTATTTATTTATTTGTTTAAGGCTACAACAATCATTTGATTATGTCCCTTCACTCTAAAACACTGCATATGACTCATGTCATTTTTACTATGATAATGTTTCTTCCAATCGGGCTGAGAGCACAACATGGACATGTGTTTCTCTCCCTGAATCGTGTTTGATATTAAATCGTGTCTGCTGTTGATTCAGATGTTGTAACTTCATGAATGTTTAATTTTGGCAGCTGGATGTGTGCGTGCATGACCTTTCCTGCCACTAATAAACTCTATAGGAACCAAACTCTGGGATAGAAATGATTCATCATGAGGGGAAGAGCTTACACAGCGGTTCACAGTATGACCTGCTTCAAGCGACACTGTTGAACTTAATCAACTTTGTAAATTCACTGAGGTCTTATCTGTCGTCTTGAGTTGACCTGCAGTCTTCTGTAGATGCGTAGGTGCGTTGTGTTACGTGATGTACTGACGCGTTGCTGCGCTGTGTTTCAGGGTGACTCTTTGCGGACCAACATCCAGCTGGATTTTGGGGATGGCACAGCCGTGTCCTATTCCAACCTGAGCTGGACTGAGGAGGGCATCAAGCACGTCTATAAGTCTGCTGGAATATTCCGTGTCACGGCGCTGGCGGAGAACACACTGGGTTATGACACCACGACACTTTTCCTGCATGTCACATGTAAGCACCTACACTGTGACAAAAGTACATGCTTTCCCTCAGAGGTGTGGGGGACCATGACCTTTTCTTTTTACAAAGCCCTGTTCCCCTTACTTAAGTTTTAGGATGATGTTCTCGCTGAACGCCTCGCTGTCCTGTACTGTCACAGTCCAAACGCACCAAGCAGGCAGTGACCGTGGGTTCCCTGCTTTGTTACAAGGAGGTTATGTTCTCATCGCTGTGGGTTTCTCAAAGCTGCTTTACACTACAGTTTTGCCATTCACACCCATACACTCACACTTTGATACAGCGCATCCTCTATCACTCATCTTTCATACTCATTCATACGCTGCCAGCAGGAGCGACGTGGGGTTAAATGTCTTGCCCAAGGACACATCGGCATGTAGGTTAGAGATGAGGGTGAATTGTGTCATGCTTATGATCAGGTGAAGTTCTATACAGATGGATTCATGCATGTAAAACACAGGTTTTTAAGCCTTAGCAAACGGCTGCGCTTTTTGAGTGTTCTTCTTTTTCCTTCTGTGACTCCAATTACAATAGTACTGCACGTGACAGAACACAGCAATGGTGTAAAATGACATCAAACTGATAAAACAATCATGGTACTGCCTCTGCGCTGCCCTACGATTAACGTGAATACTGCATCTTGCCGACACCTTGCGTTAGTTTCTAAGGATGTACATAATAAGTCACTATATGCACTGAGCGTCTCTTAGAACTCCATCTTAAATATGAGCCAGCCCATTAACTTCTCAGGTAACGTTAAAACTCACAATATCTATCATTTGTCTTCATTGTCTTTTAGTAGCTGTTTTAGTTGTTAGCCATGAGGGGTTCAACCTGGCCCTAAAATGAAAATGTTATTTACCTGATGACTTGGAAGCCCTTTAAAAGCTGGGGTTTGGGGTTGTAATCAAACCACGTGATTTATTTATTTATTTATTTGAATTAGGACAATGTTATATTATCAACACGTCAGCATAGAGCAACAACGTAAGTATGCCGGAGTTAGCACGATAGCTCATTTTCATCCGTTGTCCTAAGGCAGTTTAGTACCATTACCATTTGGCCAAATTTAGTCCTGCGCCTTTGTACGTTGCAGTCCCCTCTGGTCAATGCTCTGGTGTTTACACGACTGCTGTTTTTTTTACTTATAAAATCCATCAAGGGAGGGGCAGCACGTTTATTTAAAACTCTCAAGATGAGGCAAGCATCCATGAATATCTGATAATTATCAAAATCCAAAATGTTATACTTACTTAAGATGTTACAATAATGATACTGTAGAGGATTGTTAGTGTTCTTTTGATGAGAGACTTTAATGGCTTGGTTTTTGATTTGATTGGTTGTCTGGGCCAAGTGAGAAAAAAACACATGATGGTGCATGTGAAATGCCAGTTCTCTCTGCACAGCAGAGTCAGAGGTGATGAAGTATTCTTTAATCATTACAGCAGTTGCTTGTTTTTTCTCAACATTCTCACTTATGGTTGATATGAGAAATCAAACATCTCATCTGACGCAGTAATGGGCTGTTTATATATTATACAGCCTCTAAACATGCTTCACTGACTGTGCAGAGTATGCAGGACTGCATAATCTAACACCTGTGATAAACGTAAACACGTCTCAGAGAAAAGGTCACTACAAACGTAGAGCGTGGGCAGACGCAGACTCTGCAGAGCGAGACTGTTAATTGCTGGGTTCCTGAGAACATAAATGCAGAACAATGGATTGTTTTTAAAGTTTAGCAGCTGACATTGCAAACCACAGTATCAAAGAAAACCATATAAGTTATTTTCAATATGTGCTAAGAGGTTGTGTTTTTTTTTGTCTCGTTAGGTATGATTTTATTGATTTGTTCAGGCAATGTTAACTGTTAGTTTCCCGCTGTGTCAGCGAGTGTTTATTCCACAGCGTAGGTGATGCTTTCAAAAAACCATTACACTGACAGCTTTTGAAATGAATTACCAATTGGCCTCATGCAAGAACCATGACGTGTATGAATGATTTAGGGGCCGTCCACACGAAATGAGTGGGGAGGAATCCACTAACGGTTTCTATCATTTTTTTGAAAATGGGTCCCAGAGTGGGACAATCTCAAAATGCCACCCTTGCGTTTTCGTATAGACAAACCAATACGCTGCTTTGGGAAAACACTGGTGTCGTAATCCCACCTCTCACTTGACTCACTGTCGCTTATTTTCATCCTTATCGTCTTCCTCTTCTTGTGGGTTTATTTACTCTCCTCAGTCGTCTTGGCTTTCTTCGTTCTGTCTCTTTTTGTCTGCGATTGTATACATTGTACTTGTAAGCGACATTTTTGTTGTTTTAATGTTTGGAACCTCCCACCAGAAGGACTTGGTCTCTTTGGGCAAAGGTGATAAACCTCAGATTAAGGGAACGTGGGTTGGTGCTCAATCAGGAGGAGACACATACAGTTTTTTGACCGCGTTTAATGGTTTGTTATATTATATTTTGACTGAGTAATTGTTTTAAATTTGATTAAATGGGTTTGGTTAAATTTACAGAATGGAAGGAATAAATACTTACAGTTTTGGGACTATGGAGGATCATTTTACACGCGTCAGAACCGGTGTGGCCTTTTTTGATGGGCAAAAAGACACTACAGTGATAAAGTTTTATTTCAAAAACGTTAATACACAGCACTTACTTACTTACTTATTTCTGTAGTAGCTCTACAGCCCCACATACAGGCCTGGCATATAAATGACAGCGTCTGGGGTTTTGTTTGGATGACACGAGAGACTGAAATGTTTACGGAAAACAACAAAGAAGGAGATAGTTTACGCTTCGTTCCGTTGACATCTAGGGCCTGAAGGGAACTTCAAAGTCACTTTGTTTGTCTGCTCTTATTAAAGGTAGCTTATTTTCATTAATGCACTGCATATTTCATCATTTTGAAGCCAATATTGTGATTATTCTAAATATATTTAACGACAAGTCCTGATTATATCTGCAAATGACGATGGGAGCACACAACTCCTTCATCCTGCAGCTGTTTATGCATCATCCATCTGGCGATGGCTGCTGATTGGTCACTGACTTGTTAATTGTTGCCATGCAAACTACAGTATTTTTAGATCATTTACCTGAAGTTCGCTACTTCCTCCTCTGTTTTTTGTGTCTGATGAGAGACAGGACAGGAGCACTCACACAGTCAGCATCATAGTGACCGACTCTTCACCTTCTTCCACTGCAGATGATGATTATGTTGAGCTTTTTCCCACCTCTTTATTTCAGCGACAGTGTGACTCATCAGTGACACAGAGTCATTAAAGGGTATATTGAGTTCCAAAGCAGCTGCTAATGTTGCTCTGTGTCACCCCTGTAAAGTTGTTTTGTTTTCCACTGATAACAATGAGTGATTAACTTCTGTGGATCCTGAAAGAAGGACTCCAGTCTCTGAACATGAAGTTTGTCTTTTCACTTTTTAATTCACATGCTCATGAAGAAACACTTCCTGAAACATGGGGAACCAAATTTGTTTTGTGGGAATATACAGTGTATTGTTTTAAGGCGTTTGTCATAATGATAGCAGTTTTGCCGAGGAATAAAATAGCAGTGACTCAGAATGTGCATCATCTGTGTGTTACCAACTGAAAATTCCCTCCGACATAAAGTGCAAAAGGCTTTCGTTGAATCACCACTGACGGACATACCCCACGTCTTTTTAACTTTACCATAATTATGTTGTAGCTGCACAGTCTCTTCTTTTTTGCAGGTTTATCCATTGTTTAATTTGGATGAATTTGCGTGTTTACTTACAGTATACTGACCATGTGCGACTAATGCGGGACTCATCCTCACCTCGTCTCCCGGCGCGAGGTGGGACGGCACCTGTCGTCATCACACTGTGATTGGATGATGACAGGTGTCGGCGATGATTCTCAAGTGTCGTGATCAGCACTGCTGCTGTTGTTGTTGTTGTTGTATCATTTAGTGGTTAGATCAGCACAGCAGTCAATAAACGGGACAAGAGCGGGCACGTACGGGACAAATAAATTAGGCCCAATATATGGGACGTCCTGGCTAATACGGGACAGTTGGCAACCCTACATACAACTTTTTCAGTTTCACAATGAAATCATGTTAAATCTTCATTAGAACAAGAAGGACAGAAATGTTGACTATGTGGAATATGGCACTTGAACCAGATTTTTGGTGAATTTCCCCCAGATATTAATTTGCTGCTGAGTGAGCTCATCAGTCTAATGTCTAATAAATAAGTCAGGAGAGAGATTAGAATAACTGATATATGGTCTCTCAAAGGTTATGTTTACACAGGGCAAAACTGCCAAAGGAAACGTGATCTTGTCCAGATTACTGAGCTTTTTCTAGTCTTGATTTATGGTTATTACACAGAAACTAGCATAGGTTATTCAAGGTCACATTCATTCACACATGCATAGACTGTTTATGAGAAATAGCTCTCTGGTTTAAAACTAGGACAGTTGCAGCAGTTAGCCACCGAAGAGCTAATTCACTGATGGCAAGACAAACACATTTAAATGGAAGTTTATGGGTAAAATTAGCAAACCTTTTCCTGAGGAGTTAATGGTCTTAATCACTAGTTTCAACTCTTTTTAAACAGAGGTTGATATCAGTTTTGGGTTTTTAATTTCCATTAAGAGGAAAATAGACCATAAAGAACAGCACATAAGAGTGAACACCAGTGTGATTTCTCACCTGAAATAATGCGTCCAAATAATATAGTCTGTGTTCTCAGCGCCAAGCTTTTGCCTGAATAATACTAAATATGGTATTGCTGTAATATAATCTCATTGGTACAAGACTATTAGGACATCTGATCCCTGTGCATTTATGTTAATATTCTGTACAAACAGAGATGTTGTCAGTGGACACAGTAAAGTGGACAGGTATAAGTGTGTGGTGCCATTTCTAAGGAGCAGAGGACAGAACTCCTACAGCAGCCACAAACTTATGGCCCTTTTCCACAATGGTCCGCGCGACTTGTAACGCAGTTGTTTTCAGTGTAGCTGAATCATTGAATCAAGTATTTTTAACTGATCTACAGATCAGCATTGTTCGATTGTTGATTTTGTGTCGGACGTCTCTTCCTGTGACGGCACTCTGACCGAGCAGTGGGCCGGCAGTCTGACGACGTCACGCATAGTATCAGCTCATGCGATGACCTTTGCCCCATGGGACCTGGTCAAGGTTGGCTAAAGACAGGAGGCAGTGGAGATGGCCCCCAGGGAGGGGCTCCTCCAGGCAGAGTGAATCTCGCTGTTAGTGTTGGAGTCTTTTTCCAATTGGAAATTAAAGTTTGAAACTGCTCACTCTCCTTCACCAAAGTCCAGAGAGAAAATTGTTTTTAGCTCACTGAGACTTGGAAACTGGGGCCTAGTGCTGCCTCATTAAGTTTGATTAGATGTGTTATGTTTGCCACACACCAATCAGCAAAGTGAATTTTATTTCTGCATTCAACCGTTAATACAAATACAGATACAGGAGCAGTATAGGCAGCACAAATCTGCAACCCACCAATTACAATTCCTTTCCCCTTGGCTACGAGCTGTCTTCTTTTTATGTGTGTGTGTCACTTGAAAGAGGGATTTCAAACGCCAAAGTCACAAATAACCTATTAAACTTACTGATGGAGGCAGCAGTGGGTCAGCAACTCCTGTGTGCTGTGATGTAAATTTGGGGATTGTCTTTATAGACTTTGGTGTGGCAGAGAAAGCTGTTTACAAAGAGACACACATTTGTTTTTGGTCAGAAAAAGCTGTCCAACGGCAGGATTAAGCCAAACATATTCTTAAGATAACACATACTTACGAACACTTTTATTCGCCTAATATCCTGACATGTTCATGACGATTGGCCTATGGGAAGAAGAATGAGGAAGATGTGTCACACTCAACCATCACAGACTTTTAGTTTCAAATTGATAAAAGAGGTTTGTCCCGTCGCTATATTGTCTCTATTACTCAGTGAATAAAATGACCCCTTATAACAACATTGCCTGAAAAGGAGCCATACATTTAGACTTTAATACAATTTCCATTAATCCTTACATGCATTCACCGGCCACAACTCCTCCAGGATAAATCTTTTGTTTGAGTTTACACTGTTTGGATCTGTCTGCTCATCCATTTTCTTTACCCACTTTGGATCCAACTGCCCATCCATTTTCTTTATCCATTTATCCTCTTCAAGGGGCCAGACGATGGGGACGTAAGAAGGATCCTGCAGTAGAATGCACGGAGACACTCTGGACAGGTCACTAGTTTGTCACACTTTCACACCTTAGTACTTTCTTTTAGTATTATTTCACCCAAGGTGCTGGACCATTAGATAAAAAACACAGGGCTTAGACTGTCACATAAAGCTGATGCCTTCTGTGTGAACTCATTTTTTTGTTATTTGAAAGAGAAACACTCTCAAGTGAGCCTCTTCTGCTGTGACCATGCATTTAATTGCTGTTTGTTCTTTTCTTTTTTTTTTAAACTGTGTTAGGTCCAGTGGAGCATGTTCAACTCCTTGCTCCCTTTGTGGTCATAAGAAACAAGGAGGTGAACATCACAGCCGTGGTCTTACCCAGCCACCCAAGGACTGTCGCCTACTTCTGGTGGCTAGGCAATAGTACTGAGGTAATTCTTCCTGCACAGTGTTCATTATGCACATTTTTATTATGAAGTATAGTATATGGTTTGTGAATAATGTTTTTTTAATGTTATATTCTTTATTTTGGAAAATAAACTTTAAATATGCCAAATTTAAGCAAATGGAGCCATTTCATCTTGAATTAAACATGAGTGATGTTGCAAATACTCTTGTCCAGCTTTAACAACAGCAAACCCAGACTATTTTTTCCACCGTTCATGTACACTCATAAATTGTTGTTGTTATTGTTGTAGCTGCAGGGGTTTTAATGTCAAGGTCTGTGGGTTTTTCCATTTTTTTGATTGGAAAAGATCAATTTTAATGGATTGTCATGAAATTGTCAGCAGAGCTTTTCAAACATCCAAAGTTTTAACACCCCCAAAAATAATAATAATAAAAACAAATCATAATAATAATAATTCTACAGCTCTTAGGAGCCACATTCACACATCGCACCACGTGAACAAATGACACTAAAGGTAAAATATTTTGTCCATTATACCAATGAATATTTATTATTTCCATATCAGAATAAATTAGTTTGCATCTCCAGAAGACGATCAAGTAAAACTATTTAAAAATCTTGCTTCCCGTTCAAATTCGACTTATTTGTTATACATTCACATGCTTAACATACAATTAAAATGTGTTATTTATGCACCTGTGCATGGGAAAGACAGTGAGGTATCTTCTCAGGTGCACCTCAGCGCTTGGTACTTGGTTTTAATTAAAAATGACCTGAACACATAGATTATTTGAGCTAAAAATATGTGGAGGATGTACCATGTTTTTTACTGTTAGCAGCTGGGATCGGCTCCACTCAAGTAGAGGACAAAGCTTTAGAAAATGGATGGAATAATGTTTTCAGAGGTCGTTTTGAGAAATATTAAGATCACATGACTCGTTTTTTTTTCCTCTCTTCCTTGAAATGTGTGCTTGCAGCCAGTGATAACATTGGATGGGAGTATCTCTTACACCTTTGCTACTGAGGGAATGCACACCGTCACAGTCCAAGTGGCTGCAGCCAACACCATACTGCAGGATACCAAGACCATAGCAGTGAAAGGTCAGTGCTTATCTTGTAGTTATGTCGTAGGAGCAACTTTCCAGATTTTCGCTGTCTTATTGTCATCTGAATACATTGTTTTAGTCAGAAAATTTGTTATAATCAAATTTGGACTGTGAAAGCCATCGTATTACTGTTGAAACTGATGAGGGATATGTCTTCATTTGAAATATAGTGATCCAACAGCAAGTATGAGTAAAATGCAGTGATTTATTAGCAGCGGCATAAAGCTGTGATATTTTTCCAATTATCTAAAAGTGCATCTGGTACATTTAGCTGAAGGGAAACACGGGGGTGATACGAGAAGGCTCCGTCTCCTCATCAACTGTTAACTACCTGAAACTTAACTCGAGCAAATTGACAGTTGGTGCGGCTCCATGAGCATAATGCCCCCGTATCCAAGTGAATTTAATGGCTGATTCTCCCCCCCCCCTCCTCTCCTTCCATCCCTCCCTCTCTGCCTCCCCTCTCCTCAACAGAATTCTTCAAATCTCTACTTTTATCTTTCTCCCCTAATCTGGATGAGTTCAACCCTGACATACCCGAGTGGAGACAGGATGTGGGGAGAGTAATTAAGAAGGCTGTGCTCCAAGTGAGTGATTTTCATTTTCTCTGTCCTCCCGTCTCTCCTCTTCCTCTTCTCATGCTCCCGTCTTCTTCTTTCACTGTCTTTGTACCCCCCCCCCCCCGAATTGTTCTCAATTATTTCCCATATTGCCTTTGCTGTCCGATACTCCGGTCTCACTGGTGTGGTCAGAGAACACCCTCGAGCCACTCTGTGATTCATCATCAGACAGGTGTGAAGGCACCTCTGCTTTCCTTCTCTCCCAGGGAGATGTGCACTCTTTCTTTCATCTTAAAAGTCACAGACACAATTATCTGAAAAATCATGGTGGCTGACAATACCTGTCACTCACGTGCACTTGTGTGTGTGCATACTTGACCGTGGGGGTGGAAGTGCTCTTGGCGTGTGTGTGGGCAGTTCACACATCATTGTCAGAGCGACGCATGTGACCATTCACAGCTCTTGAATAGTGCTTAAACGGCACTGTGCTTTTGGTTTGTGGCTTATTAAGCGGGAAAATCACAGGTGGGTTCTTGGAGGAAATGTTCAGCAGCTGAAGCAGATCTCATTTAAATGGTCAGTATTTATGTGGCACTTTTCCTGTCTTGATGACCACTCAAAGCTGCTGTGCACCACAGTTTTTAGCATTTACCCATTCCCTGACACATTCATACGGCGCTTCTTTGTGCAGCATATTTTCTTTCATGCATCTTTCATACCCATTGACAACCTGACACCAGCAGCTGTCAGGCGCAACGTGGGGGGTTAAGTGTCTTGCCCAAGGATGTAGGCTAGCTAAGCCTGGAAACGAACCCACAACTTTCCAGTTGAAAGACAGCTCCTCTCTTTTCTGGCTGTTTTCGTCATAAAAGTGAAGATGGTGGATAGATGTCGTGCCAACCAGTCAAAGTCAACCAGTGCCAAATCATGGACTCAGACTAGATTTACCAAAAGCTAGTCTTCACAGCAACATTAGCACAGCAATTATTTTCATTTCACTGCCCGTTGCTAATACTAATGTTATGCCACATTATGCTAACACACACCCTTCCAGTGACAACACCACTATATTTAACAGGTAGACTCCAGTTTAATGTTTGTCACGACGCCAGATTGTGTCCATTTGTTTCCCTTCACGCTCTTATTTCAGTGACTCTCTGGAGTGAAATGAAGGGAAGTTAATCAGGGGGTTAAAGATGTCAGGAAACTGCAGGTCTGGAATAATGTCCTCTCAACCTGTTTCCGAACTTGTAAAAAAGGATCAAATGCATTCAGTCCATCAGGTTTTGTGGATTTAAGGTGTGCAATGAACTCACCGGGGGGTTCATTCAGCACCTGCCCAAGGTAAGGTACACCAGCAAAACTGGGATATCTGGCTTCTCAGGTATAATATCTAATGAGTCTATAATGGACACTAAAGGGTACCAGATGTTATCAAAGTTCCTCAGAGAGCCCTTGAGAGAAAACCTTAGTCTCTCTAGCTTAAGGTTGTATAGAACTACCTTGACCCGTCGATTGTAGGATGGAACAAATTGTGCTTCCAGTTTACCTAAATTAAGTGCCTGCCCTGCAGGGTACACAAAGCCATAGAGTGTCATGCCTCAGATGATAAGATGTTGGTGTGTGGAAGAGGGATGAAGGTCAACCTCAAAATGTTAAGCTATGTGGAGAGTATCAAATGTTTTAGACCAAAGGTCTACCAGTTTTGGGCATGATCTACAACGAGGTCAGCAGGGGACTGGCTACATTTTAGATAATCTGTGATTAGTGTAGTAAGTCAATTTTGAGTTTTCAGTGAATCTTGGAGAAGTTGTGGATGGGGTAGACAAATCAGATTTGAAAGGTCACAGAACCAAACCAGCTGATCTTAATGGCTCCAGTGTCTGATGTGTCCTTGGGTTAGCTAGCTAGATAGTTAGCTTAGTTAGGGTTAGCTAGTTAGTTAGCTAGCTAGTTACTTAACCCCATGTTGCTCCCGATGGCTGTACCAGCAGCGCGTGAATGGGTATTAACCATGGGTGATAGAAAATGCGCTGCACGTAGATGTGCTGTATGAAAGGGTGAGTGAATGGGTGAATGTCCAAACTCTAGTGTAAAGCAGCTTTGATTGGTCATGACTAGAAAAGCACCGTATAAATACAAATCATTTATCATATATGGGGAAAAGTAATGTGATGGAGTCCATGGCATTAAAGATACGGGAAATATTCCCTCCCTCTCTTAGTAAAAGCCATGAAAGTAACATTATCGTTAAGATTACAGATTACTAATACAAACTATTTGTTTTTGTCTGCAAAAAAACATTTCTCTGTGTAGTAACCAAAGCAACAAGTATGTGATAAATAATTCAGGCTGAATCGATGGTAACAACCCCACAGACACACTGGTTTTGTTTATGATTGAACTCACCAGACTGAAGGTGCACATTTCTCTCTTGAATTAACCAGCGGGCTTATTGATGTGTTCCCCAGCTATTAAAGGCTTCACTTATCACAGATGTCAAAGAGCTTGTGTTTTGGGAAACTGGCGTGTTCGGGCTGTTAGTGACACCGCAAGTAAACCCTTTTTTTGTTTTTTAGTCTGAGGTCAAAATTATTAACACTGATCAGGTTCAGACAGCACTTATAGGATTTGAGGGTTATCCTCTCAACTTATGTGTTCAAATGCTGCAATGTGTTGAAATGCCTGAGGTTCAATCACAAGAGGAGAGCACGAAATATGACTGTTCACACCTTTTGGCACATACATGTGTTATTTTTTTCTCTCTTTTCCAGAGCAACTTCTTGAAGTAATCAACATGCTGTTTGAACAGATGTTTTCTGATGTTAAATTTTATAGCACTTAATTAGAGAAGAAGTCACATATCAACAAAGTAAAAGTGATGGAGTATGACAGTATAGCTGGAGTAGATTGGGATTAAGAATACTGGGCCTGTGTGTGTACGTGTGTGTGTTCCGGGTGTTTCTCATGTTTACACAGTCACATTATGGGGACGTGTCTTCATTGTGGGGACAAAAATAAAGTCCCCACAATGTAAATGATTACATTTTAAGGTGAAGACATGGTTAGACCAGTAGTCATTATGGGTAAAATCTACAGGAAATGAATGGAAGTCACAGAAACCAGACTCTGTGAAAGAAAAGAGTGGGAATAAGATTTTAGCCATTCAAATAAAAGAAAAGAATAATGCAGTATTGAGTATTGTGATGGTGGCCACAGATGGATGTGAACAGAGTAATAAATAGTGTGAAACTGCTGCAGATAAATGGACGTCAGCTGCCTTGAAGACAGATTACATTCATGCATGTTCAGGAATGATAAAACCTCTTCAAAATGCTTTTTTTTTGTTTGTTTGTTTGTTGTGATCCAATTTAAAGATGCAATCAGAATGCATTCGAGCAACATTCACATGTATATGCCTTTATTATGTGAGAGTATTTACAATACAGGCTCTTTTTTTAATATTTTGTCAAATTACAGATGTAAAGCCTGGTTTGTGATGATGGGGGCAAATACATTTAGTCAGTTTTGAGTTATTTCAGAGATAGTTGTGGGTTATTGAACCAACTTATTTGTCTGTGTCTGTACACAATGAACTGTCTAAAAACTACACACTGGACCACTGAACCCAACCACTGGAAGAAATGAGAGAACAGCAAACACAATTCACAATGAGTGGATGTTTCCTGTTACTCTGCCACAGTTTACTGCAGTATCAGCATGGAAATCACTAATGCTTTCTCCTCGACTGCATCATAGTTACTGAATATTCTTGATTGTACAGAGTGCACAAGTTACTGTTATGTGAGAAGATGTTGAAAATGGAGCTGTTAATATTAGGTAAAATACTTATATGAGTTAGACAAAAAGGTTTAATACACAGTCAGGTCTGTCGCCTTGAGGTAAAATAAAAAATAAAACATAAAAATGGAATAGGGAGTGGAAATGATGCCCGTTCCATTATATGGATTTTCATTATGTGTACTGTTGCCCCATGTTACCTTTTTGTTTGTTTGTTTGTTTACATCTTTTCCCATTGTTAGGTTAGAGATCTGTTTATGAGGAGGGAGCTGACAAAAAGTTCATTTCCAGACAAAGATATTGCCCAAGTGGTGACAGGAAGGTGTGTTTTCCCCCCCTCTCTCCTCTATTTGTTACGGTTGAAAACCTGGTCCTGAGATAGAGCCCACTCCACATCTGATGGTCTTTCACTGTAGTAAACAACCAACTCCCCAGCAATAAAACTGGAGATTTTTGTAATTAAAGTTAAGGTCCATTTAACTCAGGTGCCGTGTGTTAGCCCCGTAGCTGGATCGCTCAAATCGTACCTTTGCACCCGTCACCTATAGGCTCGTTTCACTGCCACTGCCTCCAATTGTTCTGTGTGTACAATCAGTATAATGGAGGTTATTTCATTTCACCCCGTCTGTCTTCAGCCATCACCCTCTCACTTTCCCATAAAGGTGTTGAGCTTACACTCATACAGTTTCTGTGTTCATTTACTCCCACCTAACTTTCCTTTAAAGGTCAGTGCAAACTGTGAAACTATGAACTTCTCATTCCTCCACTGGCCACAGTGAAGTTCAGTGTCCTTCTTTTCAATCTGTGGAATAATTTTGATCCTAATAATTAGTAATAAGTGGCTAGCATTGTTGCCTAACAGCAAGAAGGTCATTCTACCCAAGGCCTTTCTGTGTTTGGCTTGTGTTTTTCTGTCCGTAGTACTGTTATTTCTTTATCTTCTTTGTCTGGTTTGTGTCCCAGAGTATCTTTTTTTTTTGTTTTTGTTTTACTGTCTGTCAGAGCACTCTTTCAACTTATTTATAATATCCATCCATCCATTTTTTACCGTTGTATTGTCCACAGGGGGGGTCGCGGGGCTGTGCCAAACTCAGCTGACATAGGGCGAAAGGCGGGGTCACACAGAGACAAACAACCATTCACTCTCACATTCACACCTATGGTCAATTTAGAGTGAGGATTTAGAATGTTTTAGCCACCGAACGTAAGCCTCACCTAACAAAATGTGCATCAGCTTAAGGCCATATCCACACATAAACTGAACGAAACCTAAACAATCCTTTTCTTTGTCTTTTGAAAAAAAGTTTCCCATAACCACGGGATTGTTCAGTGTATATTATTACAGAAACGGAGACAGAATGAACCAAGTCAGGGCAAATAAATACATAAATCAATTAAAAGTAAAGAAAAGTACTCATAAAGCAAACAGACTAAACAACAGTGTTGACAACTTGGTGAAATCTAGCGACTTTCTGATACATACATACATTTATGCATGTAAATGTTTAATGTCTGTGGAAATAAGTTCTGCTTTCTCCTCCCCTTATTTGACGACTGAATTTTAATCTTGAATTTTAAACTGACTTTATTTACTTTTCATTAAAGGTAATTGCCTTTTTCTCTAAACACTAGAGTATGATGATGACAATGATGACGAAGCTAGGGACAGTGAGTGCCAGCGCAAGAGAGAGGTGGGATTATGACATCACCGTTTTCCAAACATAGTTTATTTGTTGCCTCAACAAGAATTTTCCCACTCTGACTCATTTTCAAAAACTACTATTTCGACCAAAATGGTGTTTCCATGTGGACAAAACACCAATGTGATTAAATAAATTCTGTGCATATTCACCAACACTAGTTTCTGTGTGGACAGGCCCTAAGTTGACAATATCTTAAGAAGTGATCTAAAAATGTCCTCAAATGGACTAACTAAACACATATACCCAATTGTATACAGTATATTTTAAATGGAGATAAACAACAATAAAAACAACACAAAAACAAAAACCTGGAGCTATTCCTTTAAATGAGAGTTCCAATGAGAGCATGTCAGCAACTTTAGCTTTAATGTAAAAGCACTGTTGTGCCTATAGCCTCACAGAGCTGATAGAATGACTGCAGGATTTCACAGTAAAGTGAGCAGCATCTCTTGATTATGCAGGTAAAGTATTAGCTGAAGATTGCATTCTTTGAATGGTATTACTTCATAAATAAAGTTGGAGCAGGTACCTCACACCTCTCTTCCTACTTTCTAGCTCCATCAGATTTGTTTTTTTATTATTATTGAGCAGTAAATGACCAGCATTGAAGGGGAGGGTTCCAGATCAGGCAGCCAGCTTCTTAAACTAATGACTGACTTGGATGTGAACAAACGGTCTGAGTGTATTGATTTCCTTAACCCGGGGGTTATTGCCTCTGCTGCCACCCTGTTCACTTCATCTTCCCTTCCACCAGCCCTTCATTCATTGCAAGTCATGCCCAGCCGGGCAATCATTTGTCCACCACTTTGGCACTTAAATAGTCATTCTGGATAATTGATGTGATTCTGACTCCTTTGTCCACCCAGGCCACAGAGAGAAAAGCTAAAAAAAATAAATATCACAGGTTCTAAAAATGAAGATTGATCACCACCCAGGTTCTGCTTCATTAGCTTGTATTTAAAATAAAAACAAAGGTTAGAGCTTAAAAAAATCCGAGATGCTTGGCCTCACTTTTGTTTTTGTATTGTTTTTCAGCTTTTGACATCTTTGAAAAATTAGATATGACCAAAAAGAAAACTCTGAAAACTGTTGTCTTTATTTGTTTCAACTGAACAGATATTTGCCTGAAGGTTTTCTGGATTGTGTCATAGATTAATTAAAATATATCCATGCCTGCCTTCATTTCACACTTTATTAAAATGTGATATTTGTCAAGGTTATTAATGGTGACTTGCTCCTTAAATGTCCAATACAAATGTTTTGTAAACGTTCGTGTTCACATTTCGGATTCTTTGAAGTGTGGCACTGATACAAAATCAATCATTAGAAACTGTTTGTTCTGTACTTCCTCCGTCTGACACAGTCACTGAACTAAAATACAGCAGCAGGGTTTGTGATGCCACTCGCTCGCAGCAGTTCTGTCCCTAAATACACCAGACTCCTCTGTTAATTATTGAGATTTTAGACTTTTCCCTGGTAATTGATGGAGATTAACTCACGTTTTTAGGATTGTTAAGTATTTTTAACTGATCTACAGTTCAGCTCGATTCTGGTGTCGGACGTCTCCTCAGTAACGTCACGGTTTTTCCCCCTACCTCTACAGAGGAGTGCATGTCTAAACCAAACTGCACAGCTTTCAATAATAATAATACTTCAATATCCAGTGGATGAAAGCTGTGCAATTTGGCTAGTGAAAGCAAAAGTAATGGCCATCAATGCTGAAGCCACTCTCTCATCTCTCCCCTTCAGGCTTTTCTGCAAATTGTGAAGCTTGTGTGTGTTTGTTGTACAGTGCACTGTTCTGCTTGAGCTTTGCCATTGCAGAGTGTACCAGAAACATGGTTGTGTAAGCTTCTGTTTTTGGTTTTTAGTTTTTTTAACCAAGGTAACTGTTTTACAACCAGTGTCACAGATGGACTACAGTTCTGTAAATATTATAAACTGTCTTTTAAGTCCGTCTTTGGCATTGAACCTTTCTCACATTGTATATAATGATAGCTGCTTTTTATGGGTTAATAAAACCTAACTTCAGCGTCATATATTTTTCATCAGCTGAGGGCTAGATTTGGAGGTAGAGTGGTTCATCTTCTAACTAATCCTCTATTCTACAGACACAGACACACCAGTCTGTTACAACCTGTTATGTTCTGTATTTGCACTTGTTCTGTTCTGGCATTTTAGATCAATTAAATGATATTACAGTCTTAGTCGTTACTTTTTTTTAATAAAATAAATACATATCTTCTATCAGGCTGACAGATCGAGCACAGGTTTGGGTCCGACCTAAACTCTACTGTCAGGTCATTGTGACAGATCCACAATAAAAGGCTGTCGGCAGATGGCTACATGAACCAGTAGATCGCTACAGACTAGAAACTTTTAAAATAGATCTTGAATTGAAAAAGGTTTCATACATACTTAAGAGCCATGTCAACAGAGATGTTTTGTTTTATGACTTTCTGTCCTGGCTGCAAATATATTGCATTGCTTCAAATGTTGCTGCAGGGTATTGTGCGGGAGGCCTGTATCTCCTATCCTTGGGTGAAGGATGAGGCAGTGCTTCCTATGCTTAAGGAGATAAGGGAGGAAGCTTCTATCTTATCATTCAGAGAATTCTTATCCTGACAGCCACTGAAACCCTTCTGGGTCATCTCACGTGTTCAAGATCAAGAATCAATGAGCTTTATTTTGTCATTCAACATGTATGCAACATGAGGAACAAGATATTGTGTCCCAGTCAGCAATATTTTAATACAATTGTATAATACATTTAATAACAAATAGAAAAAGGCAACCTAAAACCAACAAACAATCAGCAATATTCCATATATATTATAAGATATATAGAGGGAAGAAGCATCTGGACAGGGGGTTTCAACAGTTTGATTAATGAGGGGTCTGTGCATCTTTTATTTTCACCCTCACAGAAAACAAGCAACTGCATGTGAGTGCTTTGACTTGTAATCTGTGTTTTTACTCTGTGAAGCTAAATGCTATCATCACCCATCAGAGTGTGACGGCTAATGAGGCCTGTTCTCTTCACTTCCTCCAGGTGTGTGACTTCCCAGAGGAGCAGCTGCTGGTGGCCGTGTTCCCGGGAGTGCCGACAGCTGCCGAGCTCTTCCTGTTACCTCACAGGAACCAATCAGAGGGCAAGAAAAAGAGCGAGGAGGAGCTAGAGCAGGTGTGGGAGACTGTGAATCCTGTTAAACACATTGAATACACACGTACAAACGCAAGAATGACAGCATGCACTGTATTCTAGTTAACATAGACATAAAGATAACAATATAAAATCTGTGATGCAGCAGGCTTTGTTGTTAGTCTTTCTGGTGCAAAATGAGGATTGTGATTGTCGGCATTTTGAATGAAAGTTGGTCCTCAGTTATTAAAATAATCATGGAATCAGTCTATACAGAGGGAGAGTAGAGCTATAGACAGTAACTCCAGACAAGTTACCTCATCCCTGCTCAGTGTCAGTGGGTGATCATTCTGTATAAGACAGGAAAATACATTATACATATAGAATGATGAAATACAGATAAAAAGTACATGCAGGTGGCTATAAGAAGGTTGCAGTTTAGTTTTCTGAAGATAGAACATGTGGAACATTTCCTTACGGTAATTGTGTTTAAGTGACATCCCCTCTCGTATTGGCCCTTGTGCTGATGCATTAACAAATGTCTCTTTAATGAATTCTCTTAGGTTTGAGTCCATATATCTTATACCAGAGGTGTTCAAGTCATTTTTCAAGTCAAGTTGCAGATTGAAATGATCATTCTGTCGTTCCGCCTGCTTTGTCTCTAGCACTTCATGGTCAAATGTTATGAATGACAGGAAGCCTGCACCGTGCTGCCATCCATCGTCAGTTCACTTTAAAAAAGTCTACTGCGCTGCAATGCGAAAAGTCACACAATCAACTCTTTGTTCAATGTTTGAAATAACCCATTTTCATACACCCCGGGATACATGATGTTTGTCTGTGTTACTCTCTGGTATTTAAAGTTTAAGGAAAACATAGTTTTTGAAAGTAACCAGCCCGGTTAGCTAGATTAGCCCAGACTCTGCACCGAAAATTCGGCCACCGAAACATATCGGCCGAAACAGGATGTTGTGACGACGCATGCGAAAACTGCGGCCAGCACACGCCTTAGAGTCTGTCCAAGATCAGTTCGGAACGCCAAAAAATAGTTCCAACAAGATGTGAGCACCTATTGAATGCTATGAAATCCTATGAAAGTCTCTTTGCACAAAAGTGAAACTTAGCTGCATACAGCGCAGATTAGGAACTCTGGATACAGAGTTTGGTATTTCGGTTTCAATTTTCATTTTGGGTGCATCCCTATAGTATACTTATCTGGACTTAATCAAGAACTACGGTCTTAGCTGAGCACTGATAAGACACACAATATTTTGAATGTTGTGAAGTTCTCAAAAATGATATTTCTTTAAGGATTTTGCAATGACAATGACAGCCCGTGTTTCTGTGAATGAAGGCAAAACCACTGTCTGTCTGTCTGTCTGTCTGTTCAACAGGCGTCCAATATAATTGTAAGCGCACTGAACCAAAATCTGGTGGAGTTCGAGCTCAAGCCGGGAGTGCGGGTGATCGTATACAACACACAGTTAACACTGGGTAAGAAACGTTTGCATTCATTTATCATTCCTTTATTACCGTGCATGGTTAATCCATTCTCCATGAGACAACAGTGTTGTGACAACAGCAAATCCTCTTTGGTCCGTCGATTAAAATTCCTGTCAGTCTCCCACCATCCGAGGCAAAGGAACACAGGGGAGTGTGGGAGGGGTTCGATGTGAAGTGGAGCTCCTTGAAACGAGGGATCCTTTGTGCTCACCATCAAACGCTGAACATCTGCTCTATCTCTTTAACCGCCACCCAACCACAAAATGAGTGTTGCACTGAGTATAATTATGTTGATTATTTAGTCCTTGAGAAAGAACACTGTACATTTTTGAGGGCAGAGGTAGAATCGGAGAATTGCTCGAGGAGTCAACTGCACTGGAATTAGGAAGGTGATGGTGTGAGGGGACATTTGGGATCCTCAGATGTTCTCTTGCCAAAAAACAAATAACTGTTATGAGCATCAAATCAATACTGGATTCAAGAGGCCACATTGATTGTAAATAATGTGGCCACAGCACACTGCTCACTGTATCCTCTACTTGGCTGGTTTTATTAGATGCACAGACTGTAACTTAAAGTGTGAGGTGTTAAAGTGACAGTTCAGGTTTTTTGTCGTGTGCTCGTTTCAAGAACTGACACATAGTCATCACTGAAAGTGCTGTGCACACCCTTCGGCCTGAGAGCCAAAGGCTTGCTGTGGGGACACAAGAAAAAACAGATTTTAGCCATTTGTCAAACGGCTCACGTAATAAGATATACAGTATGCCTGTTTAAGTATATTATATGTTCAGGAGGCCACAGCTAACACTGTTGCCTCATCGTAAAAAGATCCAGATTCACGACCCGGTGTGACCAAGTGCCTTTCTGTGTTGAGTTTGGACTCGTTCCTCACTCTAAAAGGACCCTAGGTGTGAATGGTCTCTGTTTACCCTGCTCTAGACTGGTGACCAGTCCAGGATGCATCCCACCTTTCACAATGAATATAAACATTGAATTAATATCTTAAAAAAAAAAAGAGGCATATTTTCTGGTTGGAAACTGTATTTTGTGTCGCTTTGATCCACTGCTGCCTCCATTGCTAAGTCCAAATGTGTTATTTTGTGACTTACAGTCAGATTTACTTAAGAGATAAAAACATACTAATAGACACCGGCAAAGCAGCAGCTTCTGTGTCCCTGTGAGCTGAAAACGAGACCCACAGCACCGTCTGACAGCAGGATAAAGCAAGAAACGGATTCTCAATTTATTGTAGACTTAAAGCATGTGTAGCGTTTGTAGCATGAAGAGAACCTTTGTGTCGCAGGCTGGTTCTGTGTGACTCACAGCTCAGTCGGCACTGTGTTCATAAAGCGTGAAACCACACGTGGAAAAGAAGAGGAAGGAGAAAATGATTCCTATAAATGTCATTGCCATTGCTCTGTCGAGCGATACTATCAGGCCCGACTGAGGGAGCGCTTGAGGGTATACAGCAGCAGGGCAGGGGCGGGTGGAGGCAAGAAGCATTTCTCACGTCAAACTCCTGAACAACTGGGTTTTTAAAGCTGTAGAATTCCATTTGTTTGTTGTTGTCAGGCGTTCTGCTAAATTTGCACATAATTATCTCTACCAAGGAGGTTGTGTTTCCATTGGCATGGGTTTGTCTGTAAGTTTGTCATTCTGTTAGCAACTCCAAGCTGAATTGTTAGCGATGGGTAGGTGTTAACATTCAATTTTGATAAATTTAACATGGGTAGTCCCACTAAACCAGTACAGATGTGTATCTCAGCGGCATCTTAACAGATCAGGATGAATGATCATGTATAGGTAAGATGGTAATAGCTATAGACAGGTTGTTTTTACTGAGCTTTTCAATAAAATATAGTGAAAAAGGAAGTGTGGAACAGTCAAAACTGCACAAAAAGCACAATTCCATGAATACATACATGGAAACAGCATCCTGTGTGCATAACATATACACACATTTCGACAGAGGTATTGTACCAAACCATTTGTGGATGTTGGCTGCCCAGTCATTTTATAAAGAGTTTCTCTTGATGGGGACTGTCTGGAAAAAGTATAAAAATGATGTTATAATAACCATCTTTACTGAATGATTGCGACTGGTATCTAAATTTAAGTTCGAACAGGTCTTTATAGCGGTGCGTTTCCTTGACTCCTGAGTAGGATAGGCGAGCAGTTGTAACTCTGAATTCACATGAGTCAAAGGACATTGTTCGTGCTTTCTTATTAATGGGGAATAATACACTCTTAGTTCGATTGATTTTATAACCACAGGCCGTACTAAAAATGTGAAATTGAGTCCAGGCATTTTGGGATTGAAACCTCAGTGTCAGACATGCACAACAAAAAGTTAAACCATGTCATTGTTTTGTTGCAAAGTCATAGCCAATGGCTCCATGGCGAGATAGAATAGAAGGAGGACAACCCTGTCTCATGCCCCTATAAAGGGTGAATTAGAATGGATGTTATTACTGATGGAGGTCTGCCCTTTTTTAGTATTGTTTGATTTGGTATGACAAAGAACTAAACAAATGTCCTGTGACCTCTGTTTCACTCCCACAGCACCTCTGGTGGACTCAAACCCCAGACACAGCAGCTCAGCCATGCTCATGCTCCTGTCAGTCGTGTTTCTGGGCCTCGCCGTGTTCCTCATCTACAAATTCAAGAGGTACATGTCTCTGAAATGACTCCCTCCACTTGCAGCACCATCATATATCTATTACCGTATCCTCCATTATTGATGACACCAGATGAGCACGGTCCAGACCAATCAATTACAGTCTGATCTGACGAGTCCTACTGAAGCTTGGAGATGTATTTTCTTGCAGGGTTTCCGGCGCACAAAGCAGTGCACCCATCAGTGAGGAAACTCGGAGAAAAGGAGCATTAAATGGTTTAATATGAGTTTGCCATTCCCTGCCTTCTTATTTGCGGAATGAATTATTCATCGAGAAAATGATTCTCTTGAAAAGTCTGAGGGAAATGGGAAGAAGCTGTCATTAATTATGGATATGAAATTTTACCCCATTAGTCTAAAGACAATGCATTTTTCAAGAGGTCTCACAGTTGACAAAACAGAGCAATTAATAACCAAAACGAATGGTAATTGGAAATAAATTGGTTAGAGACTAAATAAAGATGTACATTAGGTGTTATAAATGCAGCTGGGGAAAAAGATGCCAGTGTGTCTGTAATTTGGCCATAAATTATTTACTGAGGTATAATTACTATGTAGCCAGACACTGATAGACACAATTTCTTTTCAGCACTTGGCAAAATAGAGGCAGTTCGTTCGAGGTTAGCTGTGAAAGGCACGGGAGTGGGTTTGTAACTCGAATGCATCAATTAAAAGTTGCTTCTTTTAATGTGGTTTAAATAACCACTTCAGAAGACGATTTAACATTTGCTTTAAGAAAGAACGAACGCATGATTTTCCTAATGTTGCTCTGAGGCTCATTCGCCAGTCTCCTGTTTGTGTGCAAATGTGTAGAAAAATACCTTGGATCAACATTTACGCTGAGGTGAACCAGGAGAAGGAGCAGGAGATGATCGGCTCGGTGGGCCAGGGCGACAGCACGCCCAAAATCACTCTTAGTGAGTTCTCCACGGCCAAGGAACTCATGGAAAAAGAGCTGGATGCCAGGGTCAAACGTAAGTGAAGCACTTTTTAATGATATCATGCGTCAAAATGTTGACTTCAGGTTCAACGTCGCGGGGACAGACGTCGCCGTGTGATCTTATGTTCCCACTAAACGCAAAGCAATGTTCTGTGTTCATGCGGTTTTTAAGTTCTTTAATTTGAATAGATATTTAGTCACTGAATCTCCCTTTTAGCTTTTATTTATTTGATTTCTTCTAAATCGAATTATTCAGAGAAGATAGAAGCAGAGGAAATCACAATGAAGAGAGTCTCCGGGAAGAGGTTTAATATAGATAAGAATTCAGAAGAACAGAGGACAATGAATAATTAATGTTGGATTGAGCAGGCAAACAGGAGTGCATAGGATGAGGAATAGTCCTGTTGTGGTTGAGAAACAGACTCGATCTCACTGTAGACATACTTAAAAAGGCTAATAAAGGGCTAATAAAATGCAAGCTTGGTCTATGATATTTTAAGAAAACTTTTTTGTTGCTTTAATATGCTGATAGGCAGCCTTTTCTCTCCCTCCTGCACCAACGTCCATATATAAACGGATTTGAAGCAAAGAACAACAAAATAATAACTCACTGATGCTGGCACTGGAGAGGGAATAGGTCTTTGAGAAAATACACTGACTCTGTGGATGGACTTTGGTGTGGGCAGAGAGTGGTTTACAAAGTGACACACACTGAAGTTTCCAGTGTGAAAAGGCTGAATAACGTGGCAAATAAAGTGGCAAACACTTGATGTGACACAAACTTAAGCAGGCTCCAGTTTTAAAAGGTGAGGAATTGAGTTGATTAGTTTTTGTTTGTGTCCCTGCTGTTTTCACTGAGCTCAAACCTCTGTGCCTCACTGTTTGTCAGTAACTCAAACACCTGAACTACAGTTAAACACTTTCCTGTAGAGCTGCATAATATTACACTGAGGAAAAAGAATATAAAACATCAAAGTTGAATAAGCAAGTTGTTAGGGTTTTTGTTTTTTTTCCAAATGAAATAAGTTTTTTAAAAGTTTGTGAACCATTTTCTGTTTTTCAGTGTTGGTTTCCAACCTAAATAACACTCATAACCTAAAAGAAAATTGTAGAGTTGTGTTTTATTGTGTTTATTCTGTAACAATAATGGGTACATTAACATTACTTAATGCTGTTATAGCCAATTACTAACCTATATTACTGTTAATTCATATTTAATTCAACAGTCTGTACCGCGACTGTTGATATCAGTAATAACTATTAACTTTCATTTAAAACATTAAAAGCTTTAAATAACCTTCACGTTACTTTAAATGCCTGTCTTCATTTATTAAAGGTGTCTGTGTCTGTAAAGTTGAAAAGGTGTTTCATTATCTCAAGTCTCTGTACATACACAACATTATAGAGAACAGATAAAACCAACAATTCACACAATGAGCAAACACAAGGCATCGGAAGAAGACATCTCTGATGGAAATGGGGGACAGAGGAGAGGCGGGGGACAGAAAGGACAAGAGGTAGAGACAGAAGAAAGAGACCAGGAGCAGCTGTATCAAGTTATAGGTTTATACAACACAGTTCTGAGTCAGTGATGACATGTTTATAGAACTACAACGTCATTTATACAAGCAGATGAGGACAGAGAGAGACAGAGAGAGGAAAGGAAGGAAAGACACAAATTAGGGAGAGAGAGAACAAGGTTCTTGACGTATAATGAAGTCATATTCATACCGTGAGTGTGAGTGCACCACAGGAAATTCCCCCAGCAGTCTAGGTCTATAGCAGCATAACTAAGAGATGGTCCAGTTTTCTCTGAGCCAGCTCTAACTATAACCTTTATCAAAAAGGAAGGTTTTAAGTCTAACTTTAAATACAGAGAGAGGCTCCACCTTTCGAACTGTCACTGGGAGCTGGTTCCACGGGAACTCCCATAAACATTGAACACTAGTAGCTATATAAACCCTTGAATTATTAATACCTTAATTAACCTGACTATTATTAAATGTTTACTAAATGCTTATTACGGCATTAACTAATGTTAATGAATGTGCCCTCATTCTATAACCAGTCTGTTGAACCATATATTTGCCTCTTTCTCTACTAACATAGCAGATAAAGTATGCGTTTCAAAACCGAACACTTCTCCATCCATTCATCCATTCATTCATTCAATTATAAAAAGTTGTCATTGTTTTGGTAACGGCTCACTCTCTGATTCCCATGCCTCTCAAAAAGCTTCCGAGCCTTTGATTAAACAGCACATTAGACGCTCAGCCATTAATGCAGCGTGTCACTATCAAAGACGTCATTTGTTTCACAGACATTAAAGCGCCAACGCTGAACTAACCCCTCTTTGTTGTTGGCTTGTTTCATTTATCTCTCTGCTCAGGGGGAGTCGGGAACGTCTGCGAGAGCACAAGGGAGATTCCAAACTGTACTAGCGTGTAAAAGCCAGAGAGAACGCGTCTGCATTTCATGTACAAAGCGACATCTCACCGTGTCGGGGCTGGGGGGGTGGGGCAGGGGGGTGTGGTGTGGTGTGGTGTGGGGGCGGGGGGAGTTGGGGGTTTGGGGAGAGGGGGGGTTTGGTTCCTCTTCTTTTTCTGTTTTGTAATTCAACACAGCTGATGTTAATAGTTTTCTAAGGGACCTCATTTATACAGACGTGCACTTGATGTCTCCTCCTGCAACATCCGTGCAGCCGGTGTCAATCTACTCAATGAGATTATTGTAAGTACCAGTTTTGTGGATGTATATGCTAACGTGGCGATGTTCAGAGTGCAGAGTGAGACATCGCTGATCGACGCCGACCAAGAGTTGTGTACATTTTCCTAAGGAGTTTTGCTTTGAAAGTCATTTCTGCCTATATATAGACTATAATGTCTGAGTCTTCAGTCAAACAGGGAATATTATTGAAATGTACAATATTACCATCTGTTCTGTTTAAATGTATATATGATTACATTCTACATGCTCGTAGTCTGAATACCACGCCGATGACAGAAGATTCTACAATGGTCTGTTTTGTTTTGTTTTTTGTTGTTGTTTTTTTTTTTTTTTTTTCAAAAGTGTTTTAAAAGTCAAACATTACTTTAAAGAAATCCACTTTGTTTTGCTATGGTCCGTGACTCGTGCATGTTCTTACCGAGGACACAATCTCCGTGTTGTAGATAGGCAAGTGTTGTGTAAATAGTTCTTTTTTAAACACTCATCAGAGGAGCCCGGTCGATTTTTGCCTATAGACTTCTGTTTCTGCTTTTCTTTGCTTCCTTTACTGCGGGGGGGCGACATGTATACAGTAGACGGCGCTCATCATCAGGAGTGTACTGGCATATTATGGCAGAGTTAGCTTCCTTTAGTTTTGGTGGAAAGGAAATAAAAAGGAAACATGGTGA
The DNA here is from genome assembly GCF_958295425.1 of Solea solea. Classification (NCBI taxonomy): domain Eukaryota; kingdom Metazoa; phylum Chordata; class Actinopteri; order Pleuronectiformes; family Soleidae; genus Solea; species Solea solea. The sequence continues at coordinate 11,360,404 of NC_081143.1, read as the reverse complement.
TGTTAAATAATATGCTTATATTTTCATTAGACATTATACCGTAGATTCTATAGATATTCGAACATTTCTACAAGGGTGACTATGAAGTCTAGTGGTAGTCATCTCGTCTATACTACATGAACCAAACTTTACAGTTTGAGTCGGTGGCTAACAGGGATAGTTTTTCTGAGGCATGGCTGCTGCATTCCATTTACTCAGAAATCATAACTGGGAGTGACGTCACCCCCTCAAGTTGACCACATTCCAGTTGAGCTGTCGGAAACACAAACGTATCTTGGGCAGTTGAAGAATGAAACAGTGCCATGTGTACGACTTGCGATTTTAACGCAAAACAAACACCATGGCAGGTCATTGGTGGTAACAGTAGCAGTGTTTGCACGGCGGCAGCCATCCTGGACTTGGTGAGGTTGCTCCAAGTTTTTGAGATCAAACTACAAATGCACAAATGGGACGCATAATCAGTCAGCGCAGAGTCCGGACTAATTTAAGCTATGTAAATCTACGCCTTCTTAAGTCTACGATATCTTACGAATATGTTTCCGTGTCACCGTTGGACAGACTTCTCTGACTGAGAAGTTTGCGTCATTTTGTAAAAGCGATTTTACATCACAGCAGAGTAGTTGTTGATCCATTGCTGCCTCCATCAGATCAGATCCAGCGTGTTGTTTTATGACTTCGGTGTGGGAGATAGCAGTTTGCAAAACCTCAGTTTCCGGTCTCAAGATAAAGTGACGTATTCTTAAATAAACATAGACTCCTTTTCCATATAGACTTGATTAGATGAGCTTTCAGTTCAGTGGTTAAAAATCATTTTTCCCCTGATATGTATGCAAAGTTTTAACGGCTGCGGCCCACAGTACAGTCAGCACTGAGTACATGTCAGTATCTCATATCACACTTTAAAAAACCCGAACTATCACTTTAAGAATTCTGATCTGGCCCCAGAACAACAGCTGGTCTTACCGTATAGATCTGCTTTAGTTCATGTCTGTGAAGGTTCTCAGTCATCCAGGTCGTCCAGGCTTCATCTTCAGGTCTCAGAATTGAAGAAGGTGCAAACCTCTGTAACACAAATCAAAGTATAAGAGAAAATGTGTGCGGAATGCAGCCTCTCACTTACAGCTATATCTGCAACACCTAATGTCATTTTGAATTTGTAAACAGATCATTTCCAGATGTTTGGCAAATTAATTCAATTGTCATGCATAAAACATATGCACATAAATCTAAAAACTAAAAGGTCGGGAAAATTCTGCAATATTGTGGAGGGGCCCAAAAGGTATATCCCCACCCCTGACCTGTGTTAGGGTTTGGGTAACACTAATGCTTCATGAACAGCCAAGCACATCCGATGGTCACTAACCAAACAGTAAGGACCATCATGCATTGCGGTCATGATGGCTGACAGTGGATTGCAGAGAGCAATGAAAGTGAATGTAGAGTGTGTGACGTATGTGGGATTTTTCTTTTTTTTCTTTTTCAAATGGGCCAGAGAATTCAGAAATGACATAAGCACTTTTTACACTATATAAAACATAATGTCTATAAATAAACAGGACAGACGAAACAAAAAAATGTATATATCTTCAAAGTAAAATGACAATTTAAGATATATTCTGAAATATTACTTTTTTAAATTCAATAATACACAGAAAATCTTTAAATAATGAATTCGATAAATAATTGAATTGACTGAAAAGAGTTGACTGTTGTAAGAGATACTGGTCAGTAATTCACGAGGGGAAGTTTGCTGACACACAAGAAGTGTTTCATTTGACCTTATGTTCACCGACAGGCGTTGATGTGGCGTTTGTTAATTATGTGACAGTAGCAACATACATCTCTGGAGGGCAGCTTCCATTTTGGATTGGATTTTTGTTTAGCCAAACTCTGATGTGTATTTATCATTTATTTATTTATTGGACAACGTGACAGCTCTAAAAAGTGAAGCCAAAACATCTAGATTCTCCCCCTGGTGAAATCTAGGGGGCAAATAGGAGATTCTAGATCAGATCAATGTTCACATGTTAAGTTTTCAGATACAGTTACTTTTGATTGGTTGTTGGATAATCTCAGGTGTGTCACGATCCACACCTGAGATTAAATCGGTCATTGGTCCCTTGCACAGATTTTGGCTCCGAATAACGTCACCAGCACAACACTGCATCATCCACATACAGGTTATTGTAGCAGAAGATGCATTGTCCATCTAGATTAATATTGACCTGCAGACATCTGACCTCCAGGGAATCAAGTGTCATGCCTTTGTTCATCCCGTCTTTTGCCTCACGCAGCGCACCGTTGGCTTCAACATTTGAATCACCGTCAGTTTGGTTGATGGGGGTGGCGAAGTTGAAAATAAATATGTAAAAGCAGTTTAAATCCCAACCACAGTATCAGTCTGATTTTAAAAATGTTTATTTAGTTCACACAATAACTACATTTTATTAAATTTGACACCATCAGATCAAACTTACCTTGTTAGAGGTTGTATTTTGTGCTAACTAGCATGGTACCACGTGTTATGTTAGCAGTATAATTGAGAGCATATGGTGACCTGACCCCTGTGTTTTGTTTTACAGTTACCTCAACCAACCACACTTGAATAACCCTGACTATCCCTTTAAAGTTCATTCATTATTTAAACAAACCCCAAGTATGTCTATAAAATATTGTCACGTAAGGATATCTCATTATTATCTTCATTATCTAAAGAATAACTAAATCCCTTCTCCTGAGTTTAACTGGTGTTTGACCAGAGAGGACAGTAGATGCACAGATTTTTATCACTACATCATTTCAATACTTTACCCTAAACTGTGAAGATCAACAAATAACATGACTAGATAAACATATACATGGATTTTTACTTCTAAAAAAGTGGTCTAGGGTTTAGTTACACTTTAAATATTAGCTCATCATTTTGTTGACAACCACATTTGGACTGGAATGAGACATTCTGTGCGGGCTTTCTTTTTTGCTCCTTTGCTCAGGGTCTTGGTGTAGCCTATGCGCTGCATGCGGTATGAATAGTTGTTTATTATCGTTATTTCTGTGAGTTGTCAAAGACTGCTGCAGTTATTTGCCCTCTCTGCTCCGTCTGCCACGGCAGTCTTCACGGCTGACTCACAAACATTTTCACCCACACGACCAAAAACCAAATCGTCCGAACAGAAGAGACTGGAGGAGTTTATGTAAACGTCTCACAGTGCTCAAAGAGAGCGGAGGCAAGAAATACTGAGATGGGATTATATCATTTACCCACTCTCCCTAATGCCATTAGGCGACTTCCACAACCCGGTCCGCTCATTTGCATTTAATTTGGAACGAGAATGCAAGTGCTCTCCCAGCATGCACCTGTGTTCTGCAGTCCTGTGAGGTGGTAGTGGCCCAGAGTTGACTCATGTCAACCTTCCCAGCGTGCGGCAGTGACGGTAATCAGAGCTGGACTGCGTGGATGCCCCCGAACAGAGCTTTCCCCTAAAGCTTCTTTCAAAATTAAAGTGAACAGCAATAGCAGGAGAAGCAAGCGAGGAAGGGGAGAAGGAGGGGGCGGGGGGGGGGTCGTGACACGCCACACACGCTGCCACATTACACATGCATCGTACCTGCTCTGATGTGAAAGTCAACAGCCGTGTGGACCAAGCCTTGCTGCTGCAGACAGAACGCCCTCAGTACAAAGGTCGCTTTGTAGTGTTCAACATATGGCGCACATGTAGTTGACCTGTCACACACAGTCAGCGCTGCCCCCATCGCTGAGGACCACAGACGTGCTCACTCACAGTGAAAACACGGACTCAAGGAAAAATAGATTTGAACATCACAGAGAGTGAGCGGTTTAAAAACTGAGTCTGAAAATCATCTTCTTTTGTCGCCATGTTTTCACCGATAGCAAGCCTCCATAACTGAAGCCGGTTCTCGCCACGGGGGGGGGGGGGGCACACAGTTCCGTCAATTCTGACTGTGTGTCGGTTCCTCACACAAAAATAATCATTTAAGGAATTACCACCAGGGAAAGAAATATTGTGATCATGTCCTCATTGTTCATGCAATCACCCCTTTGATCACTGGAAGTCATGTCTCAAATGATGTATGTCTGAATTACACCCGCAAGGAAATCCCTACTCGGAAAAATAAAACAAGAGACTGTTGCGTTGTCCAGAAAGCAAAAGCATTGTAATGTTGTTCGGTGCACAAAAGTCTACAGCGCATGCATGATCTGTAATGTTTGCTTTCATCTTTATTTCCATATTTCTACAGTAAAGAAACTGTCATTTTGAAATTGTTTCAAATAAATGTATTTTTGTACATCAACGCATTTGTTGTCCGGGTGATGAAATTGCATGGGAAGTGGAGGATGAAAGGGAGATGATTGCTGCAGATCATGCCTCTTGCCTGATGACATGGAGTCCCAGTACACACAACAATAACACCACAGCGGAGATTGACGGTCCTGAAGTCTTCTTCTGCCTTTTCCTCTTCTACAGCCAGCTAGGGCTTGCTGTAGCTTTATTATAGAAATGTATTTATTTATTTAATATAGAAAGTTTTAAGTTGAACTTTAAATATAGGGAGAGAGTGTCTGCCACCCGAACCCAAAGGAGGAGTAGCCTGGTAGCTGAAAGCTCTGCCTCCCATTCTTCTCTTAAGAAGAATTTGGACAGGATTTGTTTTACATAGGGAGGTGCAGTGATGTCATTTTACCACAGGATATGTGTAATATCAATGGCCAATTCACACGGGATAAGAGTAAAAACTCAGTAAAACTACCACAGTTGAAATCTGTCCCAAGAGCCCTTTACTGGGCTCCATCGCAATAACAACGTCACTAACACAAGGTTGCCGGCGTTTTTTTTTTTTACTTTCTCGTGGTCCGTTGCTTTTTTGTCTTAAACGCCCTCACCACCATGGTGGCAGTTTTTGTCGCCGCCCTCCTGATAGTAAGACTTTATGAAAATATGACCTTTAACACATAATTAAACTTGTCGATATGTTCCGCCAAAACTTGCATGTCACAAAGGTCGGTTTAAAATTGGTTTTACGATCTGGGGACAACTGCTCTGTTTCTAGTCAAATCTGCTGGTGTATGCAGAGTGTGCTTCAATAAAATAAAATAATCTCTGACGCTTTCGAGCTCAACTTTCCTCCCTATTTCGTCCTGCACAGTCTGAGGGAGCTGTTCTACTCATCTGAAGCTGCCGTGGTCGTAATATTCTCTTTTCATGACCTGTGTCCATCCCTCCTTCTCTCTGCGGTTTCTAAAGCAAAAATTAGGCAAAACCACTTCTTTATTTATCGCACCATTCCATCTACTTCACTTCAAGACATTCAAGCACCTCAGGCTTCTGTGACTGTGTTTGACAATCTCACCAAAAATACCCACAATGCTCAGAACTTCATTAAGAAGAAACTTGAAATTAGATTAGGAAAAGATTGTATAATGTATAACGTTTATCAAAACAGATGAAAACATTTCTGCCACTGACAGGACATCACGCAGGACCGGCAGCAGGAAGGAAGGACCTGTGGTATCTGTCCTTTGCACACACCACAGGTCACTGAAGGAGCTGCCCACCACTGTTGTCAAGTGTCCTGCATGGGGGGGGCACACCAGAGATAATAATTTAGCCATTTTCCAGCATATCAAAGGGCCAAAACATCGGGGTTTGGCCTGGGGGTTAAATGTCAACCTTCCTTTTTTGTCATGGGGTTCAATTTCAAGAGAAAATCAGTCAAAAGAGCAAGAAAGAGCTCTGAGGAGACACAAGACTGCCCAAGGGAAAATACAAAGAAAGAAAGAAAGAAAGAAAGAAAGAAAGAAAGAAGGAATGATAATCATCATAATAACAACAACTCATCGGTTACTGGTGCCATTTTAATTACTGGAGGGATGGCACATGTGGAGAAGAAAACAAACTGTCACTTTATTGAAGCCACACACAGTAAGAGTTTGTATCGCTCCTTTTCGCCGTCAGACTCTCACACACAGTGGAATTATTGGCTTTATCAGTGCAAAATGGCAAAGCTGACACAAACAAAAAAGCCATTTGTCTTTATTCAGCAGGGAAGTCGGAGAGCAGCCTCATTATACTGTGGCTCGAATTAATCTCGTGCCCCTGTCTCTCCATTTCACCTTGGGAGCCTGATACAATGTATTGCAAAGCTCTTAGAATCCAGAACACATACTCAAAGCATTGGCGCAGGTTACTGATAGACCTGCATGTCGGGTGGAGGACAGAGACGCAGAACAATGTGGTGGGTGCAGGTGTAACGCGGACAAAAACCGATAAAGGTTTGAATTCGCAATATATTACACTTTGAACACAAGGCGGTGGAAAGCAGTGGCAACTAGTCAATAGAGGGCGCCAGGGTACTGCCACACCTGTCCCACACTGATTCAACTTGAGAAGGAGAAGAAGAAGAATTTTTTTAAATGTGCAGTATATTCTTAATAAGCAAACTAAACGTTACACAGTCACACAGAAAGTGAACTATATAAGCTGCAGTAAAATGTAGATTTGAACTGTTCTAGCATGAACTCCTTTGCCATAGACTGTGGACATGCGCAGTTCCCAAACAATGTTTAATGTCGTAAGTCACACGAGACACAGAAGCACAAGAGGAAGCTGACAGAGAACGGGGTCGGAGGAAACACTCAAAACTGAAATTCAGTGAAGTCACTAAAAAACAAAGAAGAGAACAATGCTGGAGAACGAGGGAAAATACTTGGAGTCGACCAGCTGGGCATCAAACATCTGTTTTTTCTTATAGAGCCCGGGAGGTGAACTCACAAGGCCTCCCATAAATAAACACACATTATTTGTGTGGGGCCTCGTGAATTGTTACTGCTAGTGACACAAGTGGATTTGGTAGACAATATGATACAACCTTGGTTTCATCGAAACGAGCTGTCTTGTGATACAAAAAAATGCTATGTTCGATTCCCTCACCATGATACAGTATAATGTAGATTCTCTTAAATGGCTACACACTTTATTAGTCTCCTGTAGCTTATACTACAACTACAACTTACTTTTTCCCCCCTAAATCTATGTATATGTGTATATATATGTATGCTATCCTAACAAAATGTTATCTTTCTTTTTCTGCATATCTTTCTAATTTAAGTAATTGTACCTTATTTATTGTTTACATCATCCTTTTTACATAATGTTTTTAACGAGCTTTTTCTTTGTTATTTCAAAAAAGTTTTCCGTGAACACAGCATTGTTTGAGGAAATGTCTTCGTCCACACAAAACCTCCAAAAACAACTGGACGTCATGGTTCATATGCCGGACCTGCAGGTGGCACTGTAGTGCTGCTACAGAAATACACCAAAACAGGAGAAGAAGACACTGACTAGCATGTGCGCTGTGTACGTTCTTTTAAAAAATAAAAAAAATAAAAGAGTTTAATTTGAAGAAAGCTAAGGCGACTAAGGAAATAAAACAGACGTTATCATAAAGCGAGAAGACCCAACGATCTCCAAACACAAGAAGAGGAAGACGACAATAACGAACTGAACACCGAATTCGAGCGCAAGGAAAAGGTGGGATTATGACATCATTGTAAGCCTTTTGCCCTGTGTCAGCTGGGATTGGCACAAGCAGCCCCATGAGCCTCATGTGGAGGGTAGAGTGGTGGACAATAGATGGATTGATGTCTTCCTAATTTGTCCACTTCAGGGCTCCCACAACAGTGTTTCCATGTGGATAAAACAGTAGCACAATAAGAAAACCTTTGGCAGATTTACTTGGAGCTGTTTTTGTGTGGACAGCCCCTGAGAAACACTAAGTGACTGAGCTATTTTCTAAACCTCCCAACCAAACGTAGCCCCGCTGTGGAGTTCTCTGCAGTGCAGGACTGGCTTGAGTGCACAGGCCATTAAGCAGGTCTCATGCATATTAAACCCCTGTAATATTAATAATCTATTTATTAAATCTGGCACCAAATTGCATTTGGGGGGGCAGGGTGCATTACATAAACAGAGGCACTTAGTGAGATCAAAAGCTCACTGCCTGTTCAGGAGCCGCACTGACACTTGGCCAGTGAGGCAGAGGCTGTGGGTACACTGACCTTTGTAATGCTGTCACCCAAAAAAAAACATTCAGGCTTCATAAGCAATTACCACAGCGTGGCTTCACAGAGAGAGGAAACTTTACCTCCCTCTGCACCAGTTACCGTCTGACTGAAGCAACACATTTCACTTTTCTCTCTCCCTTTTATTCACGCTATTGTGTAAAACAGTTAAATCCCTATACCGGACTTTATATTTAAGTTGTCCTGTTAAAAATCAATTAATGACACACTTTTGATACAGTGAGATGAACTTAATGGGATGAAAACAAACAACACATAAAGCAAATACAACGAAATAAGCAGTACTTTAATGCAGTAAGTACACATCAGTAATGTGGAAACAACTAAAAATACTCTTAATAATATTCATTCTTGTTGTGTCATTTCCTGTCAAGATATATTTTATTTATTATATTATTATATTTTTAATTTAAACCGTAGAAGTGGGGGAGCTTCGTAGCTAAGTGGAAATAGAACTTGGTTTGTGACCACCAGGTCAAGGGTCAGGGTACACCTGAGCAAGGTACCCAGTTATGGACACTCTAAATTGACCACAGCCACAGGGGACACATCGGGTCTGCTGCTTGTGTCGGTCTTAAGCCTGGATAAGCCTTTGTGCTTTGTGGGTCCGCCCATTGTGCTTGTTCCACAGGTGCCTCCAGCAGTGTTTTCTGTGTGTAGCTTGGGAAGCTGCGTGTTTACTCCATTCAACCTTTTTCTTACCTTCTTCGCAACAAGGTGTGATACTTTCTCCAGTGAAGAAAGGGTGTATTTTTACTTTGGTGGGTTAAGTTGATGGTGTCTCTCCCTCTCTTATAGGCCGATCAGCTACTGTTACGGGGACATAACACAGACAGAAAGGGCAACTGGATCATCGGCTGTGGTGTCCCAAAAATATATATTTTTTTAAATAAAGTTTTGTGTGTGCATGTGTCTTTGTGCTCTTTTTGTTTTTCCTGTTGAGAACACAGGTTGACCTCTGTGCATGTTAAGAAGACGTTATTGGATGTTTCTCAAGATTGTAGTTGTGGGTCAGTACCTCACACACTGTCTGCAGTCCTGATTAGAAACTAGTGTTTTTATTCCATCTTCCATGAACTACATACTGAATAGTAAAATGTATTCATAAAAATGTTGATAATAAGATGATTTTTCCTATATTTGCAAGCTACTTATGAAGACTGCTGTTGATTCTGTGGTTCCGCAGCAGACGACTGGTAATAAACAGCTCTCAAAGGTTTGCCAAGGGGTTTTCAATGAAGTCGTCAATAAGGGCAATTGATTAAAGTCTCCTCTCGTGCAGTGGCATGTCCATTTGTAGGGGACTTGATTAATGAAGTCGTGATTGTCTGTGATATCTCGAGAAAATGTTCTTCGCTTTATCTCACCAACAGAGACAGCCTTTTCCAGCTGGAAACTGAAATGTGTTAACTGCTCATTCTGTGCCAAAAGTACAAAGAGAAAGTCAGCATGTTTTGCTCACAGGGACACAGGTGCTGCCCAGTTTGGTAAGTTTTGTATCACTTCTGTGAATCAGAACAAAGGATTTCAAATTCTGAGGTCACAACAAAATCCTTTTGAAATGAAGGATAGGAGGCAGCAGTGAGTCAACAAGTCCTGTGATGTAAAATCATTGATTTTCTCTGTGGACTTTGGTGCAGTGAGTGAGTAACTTCAATTTCTAGCCTTAAAAGGTCATCTCGGGGCAGGAAACAGCACCAAGCATCTGTGTCAACCACCCTTAAACAACCCTGATGTATTGTATCCCCTAAAGATCTTTGTGCATACACCCTGGTCTGTAAACCATGCGAAATATATCATTATATAATCAATGTGTTGTACATATACAATTATAATTCATAATTTGACACAAACTTGTGGGAGGAGGAGGTGTAAGCACAGTTGGGGACGCAGTGAACCTTGAGTAAAGCCACGATTTGCTGCTCCATTTTGTCTTCATAACGTTCCCTGACTGTCAAAAAATGTGCTGTATATAAAAGTATACTTGTACTAAGATTACTGGTCAGTTCAATTACACTTTTGGAACAAGATAGTGAATGTCCATAGGCATTCCGCTTCACTGTAGGTCATCTGCAGGTTGCAAACCAATTGCAGGGGATGGAAAACCCCAATAAATCTTAAATCTTACCACCCACAAGTTCCATTAGATCGAAGGGTTTAAACCAGTTAGCTCTTGGAATCTTTTATTGATTACACCTTCACCAAATTGTTCCACTGTTCATGTTCTGATGTATTTGCTTATTTGACTATTCTTATAAATTGAGCCAATCTACTGGCCAATTAGCAAATTTTATTTATAAGAGGAAGGTTTCTCATCTCAATTATGACAATTATGAATTATTATCATTATTCGTGCCTTGAGCCTTGGGTCCATTTAGGGCACAGAAGCCCTGTGCTTCGTCCCACAGCCAAATGAACAAGGCTCATAGTGCTTCCATGGCAGATTTGAACTCTTACATGTGCAGATCGAGGAGAGATTATGGAAGTCTAACTGTCAAATGCTAGGCCTTCACAAAAAGAGTAAAAGTAGACAATTCATACATTTGTGTTACAAGTTTCCCTTATGTAATCTGTGCAATGGACTGTTCACCTATCAAAAATGTGTCACCAGGAATGCATGAATTATTTTGTGAAAAGGAAGTCGTGTACATTTAATCTCTGCATTAACTTACCTTATTGCATGTAATTGTCCCATATCTGTGACTGCATTTTCACCAACATAGTGGCAAAGTGATCCATGAGTCTCAAGCTTTTAGTCATGTCAGAGGTGTTTCTTTAGTTGTGTGGAATATTACTGTACATCATGTACATGTACATCATGCACATGTATACTATGTCGCCCAGAAACGCTCAAAAAAGTCATAGTATAGTATGTTGTCCAAAATGTGACAAAAAAGGCATAGTATAGTATGTCGTCCAGAAACGCTCAAAAAAGTCATAGTATAGTATGTCGTCCAAAATGTGACAAAAAAGTCATAGTATAGTATGTCGCCCAAAACCGCTCAAAAAATACTATACTATGACTTCTTTGTCACATTTTGGACGAAATACTATACTATGACTTTTTTGTCCCAATTTGGACGACATACTATACTATGACTTTTTTGTCACATTTTGGACGACATACTATACTATGACTTTTTTATCACATTTTGAATGACATACTATACTATGACTTTTTTGTCACATTTCGGACGACATACAATACTATGACTTTTTTGTCACGTTTTGGTCGACATACAATACTATGACTTTTTTGTCACATTTTGGACGACATACTATACTATGACTTTTTTGTCACGTTTTGGTCGACATACTATACTATGACTTTTTTGTCACATTTCGGACGACATACAATACTATGACTTTTTTGTCACATTTTGGACGACATACTATACTATGACTTTTTTGTCACATTTTGGACGACATACTATACTATGACTTTTTTGTCACGTTTTGGTCGACATACTATACTATGACCTTTTTGGGCGATTTTGGACGACATACTATACTATGACTTTTTTGTCACGTTTTGGTCGACATACTATACTATGACCTTTTTGGGCGATTTTGGACGACATACTATACTATGACTTTTTGTCACATTATGGACGACATACTATACTATGACCTTTTTGGGCGATTTTGGAAGACATACTATACTATGACTTTTTTGTCACGTTTTGGTCGACATACTATACTATGACCTTTTTGGGCGATTTTGGACGACATACTATACTATGACTTTTTTGTCACATTTTGGACTACATACTATACTATGACTTTTTTGTCACATTTTGGACGTCATACTATACTATGACTTTTTTGTCACATTTTGGACGACTTACTATACTATGACTTTTTTGTCACATTTTGGACGACATACTATACTATGACTTTTTTGAGCCATTTTGGACGACATACTATACTATGACTTTTTTGTCACATTTTGGACAGCATACTATACTATGACTTTTGGACACGATACAAATAAGGGAGTGCAGTGGCTCAGTGATTAAGAACGATACCCTGTATGCAAAAGACTTCATGGTAGCAAGTTCAAGTCCACCTCTGGCAGGTTCTACTCATTTCCCTTGTAAGTCGCTTTGTATACAAGAGGCTGCTAAATGACATGTAACGAACTATGACTTTATTGTCACATTTTGGACAACATACTATACTATGACTTTTTTGTCACATATTGAACGACATACTATACTGTGACTTTTTTTGTCACATTTTGGACGACATACTATACTATGACTTTTTGTCACATTTTGGACGACATACTATACTATGACTTTTTTGTCACATTTTTGACGACATACTATACTATGACTTTTTGTCACATTTTAGACGACATACTACACTATGACTTTTTTGAGCCATTTTGGACGACATACTATACTATGACTTTTTTGTCACGTTTTGGTCGACATACTATACTATGACCTTTTTGGGCGATTTTGGACGACACACTATACTATGACTTTTTTGTCACATTTTGGACGACATACAATACTATGACTTTTTTGTCACATTTTGGACGACATACTATACTATGACTTTTTTGAGCCATTTTGGATGACATACTATACTATGATTTTTTTGTCACATTTTGGACGACATACTATACTATGACTTTTTGTCACATTTTGGACGACATACTATACTTTGACTTTTTTGTCACATTTTGGACGACATGCAATACTATGACTTTTTTGTCACATTTTGGACGACATACTATATTATGAGTTTTTTGAGCAATTTTGGACGACATACTATACTATGACTTTTTTGTCACGTTTTGGACGACATACTATATTATGAGTTTTTTGAGCAATTTTGGACGACATACTATACTATGACTTTTTTGTCACGTTTTGGTCGACATGCTATACTATGACTTTTTTGTCACATTTTGGACGACATACTATACTATGACTTTTTGTCACATTTTAGACGACATACTACACTATGACTTTTTTGAGCCATTTTGGACGACATACTATACTATGACCTTTTTGAGCAGTTTTGGACTACATACTATACTATGACTTTTTTGAGCCATTTTGGACGACATACTATACTATGACTTTTTGTCACATTTTGGTCGACATACTATACTATGACCTTTTTGGGCGATTTTGGACGACATACTATACTATGACTTTTTTGTCACGTTTTGGTCGAGATACTATACTATGACTTTTTGTCACATTTTGGACGACATACTATACTATGACTTTTTTGTCACATTTTTGACGACATACTATACTATGACTTTTTGTCACATTTTAGACGACATACTACACTATGACTTTTTTGAGCCATTTTGGACGACATACTATACTATGACCTTTTTGAGCAATTTTGGACTACATACTATACTATGACTTTTTTGAGCCATTTTGGACGACATACTATACTATGACTTTTTGTCACATTTTGGTCGACATACTATACTATGACCTTTTTGGGCGATTTTGGACGACATACTATACTATGACTTTTTTGTCACGTTTTGGTCAACATACTATACTATGACCTTTTTGGGCGATTTTGGACGACATACTATACTATGACTTTTTTGTCACGTTTTGGTCGACATACTATACTATGACCTTTTTGGGCGATTTTGGACGACATACTATACTATGACTTTTTTGTCCCATTTTGGACGACATACAATACTATGACTTTTTTGTCACATTTTGGACGACATACTATACTATGACTTTTTTGTCACATTTTGGACGACATACTATACTATGACTTTTTTGTCACATTTTGGACGACATACTATACTATGACTTTTTTGAGCCATTTTGGATGACATACTATACTATGACTTTTTTGTCACATTTTGGACAGCATACTATACTATGACTTTTTGTCACATTTTGGACGACATACTATACTTTGACTTTTTTGTCACATTTTGGACAACATACAATACTATGACTTTTTTGTCACATTTTGGACGACATACTATATTATGAGTTTTTTGAGCAATTTTGGACGACATACTATACTATGACTTTTTTGTCACGTTTTGGTCGACATGCTATACTATGACTTTTTTGTCACATTTTGGACGACATACTATACTATGACTTTTTGTCACATTTTAGACGACATACTACACTGACTTTTTTGAGCCATTTTGGACGACATACTATACTATGACCTTTTTGAGCAGTTTTGGACTACATACTATACTATGACTTTTTTGAGCCATTTTGGACGACATACTATACTATGACTTTTTGTCACATTTTGGTCGACATACTATACTATGACCTTTTTGGGCGATTTTGGACGACATACTATACTATGACTTTTTTGTCACGTTTTGGTCGACATACTATACTATGACCTTTTTGGGCGATTTTGGACGACATACTATACTATGACTTTTTTATCACATTTTGAACGACATACTATACTGTGACTTTTTTGTCACATTTTAGACGACATACTACACTATGACTTTTTTGAGCCATTTTGGACGACATACTATACTATGACCTTTTTGAGCAGTTTTGGACTACATACTATACTATGACTTTTTTGAGCCATTTTGGACGACATACTATACTATGACTTTTTGTCACATTTTGGTCGACATACTATACTATGACCTTTTTGGGCGATTTTGGACGACATACTATACTATGACTTTTTTGTCACGTTTTGGTCGACATACTATACTATGACTTTTTGTCACATTTTGGACGACATACTATACTATGACTTTTTTGTCACATTTTTGACGACATAATATACTATGACTTTTTGTCACATTTTAGACGACATACTACACTATGACTTTTTTGAGCCATTTTGGACGACATACTATACTATGATTTTTTTTAGCCATTTTGGACGACATACTATACTATGACTTTTTGTCACATTTTGGTCGACATACTATACTATGACCTTTTTGGGCGATTTTGGACGACATACTATACTATGACTTTTTTGTCACGTTTTGGTCAACATACTATACTATGACCTTTTTGGGCGATTTTGGACGACATACTATACTATGACTTTTTTGTCACGTTTTGGTCGACATACTATACGATGACCTTTTTGGGCGATTTTGGACGACATACTATACTATGACATTTTTGTCACATTTTGGACGACATACTATACTATGACTTTTTTGTCACATTTTGGACGACATACTATACTATGACTTTTTTGAGCCATTTTGGACGACATACTATACTATGACTTTTTTGAGCCATTTTGGATGACATACTATACTATGACTTTTTTGTCACATTTTGGACAGCATACTATACTATCACTTTTGTCACATTTTGGACGACATACTATACTTTGACTTTTTTGTCACATTTTGGACGACATACAATACTATGACTTTTTTGTCACGTTTTGGTCGACATGCTATACTATGACTTTTTTGTCACATTTTGGACGACATACTATACTATGACTTTTTGTCACATTTTTGACGACATACTACACTATGACTTTTTTGAGCCATTTTGGACGACATACTATACTATGACCTTTTTGAGCAGTTTTGGACTACATACTATACTATGACTTTTTTGAGCCATTTTGGACGACATACTATACTATGACTTTTTGTCACATTTTGGTCGACATACTATACTATGACCTTTTTGGGCGATTTTGGACGACATACTATACTATGACTTTTTTGTCACGTTTTGGTCGACATACTATACTATGACCTTTTTGGGCGATTTTGGACGACATACTATACTATGACTTTTTTGTCACGTTTTGGTCGACATACTATACTATGACCTTTTTGGGCGATTTTGGACGACATACTATACTATGACTTTTTTGTCACATTTTGGACGACATACAATACTATGACTTTTTTGTCACATTTTGGACGACATACTATACTATGACTTTTTTGTCACATTTTGGACGACATACTATACTATGACTTTTTTGTCACATTTTGGACGACATACTATACTATGACTTTTTTGAGCCATTTTGGATGACATACTATACTATGACTTTTTTGTCACATTTTGGACAGCATACTATACTATGACTTTTGGACACGATACAAATAAGGGAGTGCAGTGGCTCAGTGATTAAGAACGATACCCTGTATGCAAAAGACTTCATGGTAGCAAGTTCAAGTCCATCTCTGGCAGGTTGTACTCAATTCCCTTGTAAGTCGCTTTGTATACAAGAGGCTGCTAAATGACATGTAACGTACTATACTATGACTTTATTGTCACATTTTGGACGACATACTATACTATGACTTTTTTATCACATTTTGAACGACATACAATACTGTGACTTTTTTGTCACATTTTGGACGACATACAATACTATGACTTTTTTGTCACATTTTGGACGACATACTATACTATGACTTTTTTGTCACATTTTGGACGACATACTATATTATGAGTTTTTTGAGCAATTTTGGATGACATACTATACTATGACCTTTTTGGGCGATTTTGGACGAGATACTATACTATGACTTTTTTGTCACATTTTGGTTGACATACTATACTATGACCTTTTTGAGCGATTTTGGACGACATATTATACTTTGACTTTTTTGAGCAATTTTGGACGACATACTTTACTATGACTTTTTTGTCACATTTTGGACAACATACTATACTATGACCTTTTTGAGCGATTTTGGACAACATACTATACTATGACCTTTTTGAGCGATTTTGGACAACATACTATATTATGACCTTTTTGAGCGATTTTGGACGGCATACTATACTATGACTTTTTTATCACATTTTGAACGACATACTATGCTATGACTTTTTGTCACATTTTGGACGACATACTATACTATGACTTTTTGTCACATTTTGGACGACATACTATACTATGACTTTTTGTCACATTTTGGACGACATACTATACTATAACCTTTTTGAGCGATTTTGGACGACATACTATACTATGACTTTTTTGTCACATTTTGGACGACATACTATACTATGACTTTTTGTCACATTTTGGACGACATACTATACTATGACTTTTTTGAGCCATTTTGGATGACATACTATACTATGACTTTTTTGTCACATTTTGGACAGCATACTATACTATGACTTTTGGACACGATACAAATAAGGGAGTGCAGTGGCTCAGTGATTAAGAACGATACCCTGTATGCAAAAGACTTCATGGTAGCAAGTTCAAGTCCACCTCTGGCAGGTTGTACTCAATTCCCTTGTAAGTCGCTTTGTATACAAATGACATGTAACGTACTATACTATGACTTTATTGTCACATTTTGGACGACATACTATACTATGACTTTATTGTCACATTTTGGACGACATACTATACTATGACTTTTTTATCACATTTTGAACGACATACAATACTGTGACTTTTTTGTCACATTTTGGACGACATACAATACTATGACTTTTTTGTCACATTTTGGACGACATACTATACTATGACTTTTTTGTCACATTTTGAACGACATACTATATTATGAGTTTTTTGAGCAATTTTGGACGACATACTATACTATGACTTTTTGTCACATTTTGGACACGATACAAATAAGGGAGTGGAGTAGCTCAGTGCTTAAGAACGATACCCTGTATACAAAAGACTTTGTGGTAGCAAGTTCAAGTCCACCTCTGGCAGGTTGTACTCAATTTCCTTCTAAGTCGCTTTGTAAATGAGAGTCTGCGAAATGACATTTAACGTACGTGACTTTTTTGTCACATTTTGGACAACATACTATACTATGACTTTTTGTCACATTTTGAACGACATACTATACTGTGACTTTTTTGTCACATTTTGGACGACAAACAATACTATGACTTTTTTGTCACATTTTGGACGACATACTATACTATGAGTTTTTTGTCACATTTTGGACGACATACTATACTATGACTTTTTTGTCACATTTTGGACGACATACTATATTATGAGTTTTTTGAGCAATTTTGGACGACATACTATACTATGACCTTTTTGGGCGATTTTGGACGACATACTATACTATGACTTTTTTGTCACATTTTGGTTGACATACTATACTATGACCTTTTTGAGCGATTTTGGCCGACATATTATACTTTGACTTTTTTGAGCAATTTTGGACGACATACTTTACTATGACTTTTTTGTCACATTTTGGACAACATACTATACTATGACCTTTTTGAGCGATTTTGGACAACATACTATACTATGACCTTTTTGAGCGATTTTGGACGGCATACTATACTATGACTTTTTCATCACATTTTGAACGACATACTATGCTATGACTTTTTGTCACATTTTGGACGACATACTATACTATGACTTTTTGTCACATTTTGGACGACATACTATACTATGACTTTTTGTCACATTTTGGACGACATACTATACTATAACCTTTTTGAGCGATTTTGGACGACATACTATACTATGACTTTTTTGTCACATTTTGGACGACATACTATACTATGACTTTTTTGCCACATTTAGGACAACATACTATACTATGACCTTTTTGAGCAATTTTGGACAACATACTATACTATGACCTTTTTTGAGCAATTTTGGACGAGATACTTTACTATGACTTTTTTGTCACATTTTGGACGACATACTATGACTTTTTTGTCACATTTTGAACAACATACTATACTATGACTTTTTTGAGCGATTTTGGACGACATACTATACTATGACTTTTTTGAGCGATTTTGGACAAATAAGCTAGTGTAGTGGCTCAGTGGTTAAGAAAGATACCCTTTATGCAAAAGGCTTCATGGTAGCAGGTTTAAGTACACCTCTGGCAGGTTATACTTAAGTCGCTTTGTATACAAGAGCCTGTAAATGACGTCAAACGTACTATACTATGACTTTTTTGAGCAATTTTGGACGACATACTATACTATGACTTTTTTGTCACATTTTGGACGACATACTATACTATGACCTTTTTGAGCGATTTTGGACGACATACTATACTATGACTTTTTTGTCACATTTTGGTCGACATACTATACTATGACCTTTTTTGAGCAATTTTGGACGAGATACTTTACTATGACTTTTTTGTCACATTTTGGACGACATACTATACTATGACCTTTTTTGAGCAATTTTGGACGAGATACTTTACGATGACTTTTTTGTCACATTTTGGACGACATACTATACTATGACCTTTTTGAGCGATTTTGGACGACATACTATACTATGCCTTTTTTGTTACATTTTGGTCGACATACTATACTATGACTTTTTTGTCACATTTTGGACGACATACAATACTATGACTTTTTTGTCACATTTTGGACGACATACTTTATTATGAGTTTTTGTCACATTTTGGACGACATACTATACTATGAGTTTTTTGAGTAATTTTGGACGACATACAATACTATGACTTTTTTGTCACATTTTGGACGACATACTATACTATGACTTTTTTGTCACATTTTGGACACAGTACAAATAAGGGAGTGGAGTAGCTCAGTGTTTAAGAACGATACCCTGTATACAAAAGACTTTGTGGTATCAAGTCCACCACTGGCAGGTTGTACTCAAGTTCCTTCTAAGTCGCTTTGTATACGAGAGTCTGCTAAATGACATGTAACGTACTATACTATGACTTTTTGTCACATTTTGGACGACATACAATACTATGAATTTTTTGTCACATTTTGGACGACATACTATACTATGACTTTTTTGTCACATTTTGGACGACATGCGATACTATGACCTTTTTGAGCGATTTTGGACGACATACTATACTATGACTTTTTTGTCACATTTTGGTCGACATACAATACTATGACTTTTTTGTCACATTTTGGACGACATACTATACTATGACTTTTTTTGTCACATTTTGGAAGACATACTATACTATGACTTTTTGGAGCCATTTTGGATGACATACTATACTATGACTTTTTTGAGCCATTTTGGATGACATACTATACTATGACTTTTTTGAGCCATTTTGGATGACATACAATACTATGACTTTTTTGTCAAATTTTAGACGACATACTATACTATGACTATTTTGTCACATTTTGGACGACATACTATACTATGACTGTTTTGTCACATTTTGGACGACAAACTATACTATGACTTTTTTGTCACAATTTGGACGACATACTATACTATGACTTTTTGGAGCCATTTTGGATGACATACTATACTATGACTTTTTTTGGGTGATTTTGGACGACATACTATACTATGACTTTTTTGTCACATTTTGGTCGACATACTATACTATGACCTTTTTGAGCTATTTTGGACGACATATTATACTATGACTTTTGTGTCACATTTTGGACAACATACGATACTATGACTTTTTTGGAGCCATTTTGGTCAACATGCTATACTATGACTTTTTGGAGCCATTTTGGATGACATACTATACTATGACTTTTTTGAGCGATTTTGGACAACATACTATGACTTTTTGAGTGATTTTGGACGACATACTATACTATGACTTTTTGAGCCATTTTGGACGACATACTATACTATGACTTTTTGTCACATTTTGGACGACATACTATACTAGGACTTTTTGTCACATTTTGGTCGACATACTATACTATGACTTTTTTGTTACGTTTTGGTCGACATACTCAACTTTGACGTTTTGGTTACTTTTTTAAACGATATACTAAACTATGACATTTTTGTCAAATTTTGGACGACATACAGGCAGTCACTAACGACAACAATAATAATAATAATAATAATATAACATGTGCAATGAAATGCATCATTTGTATACACATACATGACTTTTATAGTCATTCAATTTAAAAATATGAAAGTCATTGCTGCTTTTTAGTTTATATATATAGAAAATGAGCCATTTTATATGGCATAATGCAAATACAGAGTGATGATGTCATAAATATGCTAATTGACATATTACGTGATCTGGTGACATCTAGCTACATTTCAGGCCATCTTAATCTACTTTCTTTTTATTGAAAGTAGTTGGCAACACTGTCCCTAAGAGACGCCTTGTAGAGGATGATCTACAGGCAAACAGAGTCATTTGCGTGACTCTCACGCCGATTGTGTGAGAGCTGGCAGCGCTGCATATATGAAGTGTTCAACTGTTTTCACGGCAGTGTCATCAGATTCAACAGCATTCATCTCCAGAGATTTACATCTCACTTTTTTGTGTGTGTACCACACTGAGCCTTGGGGGAGTGTTCAAGTTATCAACAGCTTTTTGTTATCACCACATTAGTCTGTACAATATGCAATGCAATTCCAAAAACGAAGTTAAATAAAAAGTCCAAAACCCGTAAGGCCATGCATTTTTTTTATAAAAAGGGCAAATAGTAATAAAAACCAAATTTAAAACAAATGTCACAATGACAAAATCAAAGCATGTATTGTAGCATAGATACTTTGAGATTGGCAGCTAGTGCTGAGCAGTAGGTGCATGGTTGCAGATGGACATGGAAGTTCTGCTGCTTTTTTACCCAACATTCAGATATCCACAGTTAAGTCTTACAATTGGAAATTGGAGGACACAAGCTACAATATGCTCCTTAACGAAAAATCATGACACCAAAGTATCTTTGTTTCTGTTTTTTACACCAAAGAAAGCAAAGTCACTCCTGAGCTTAGCTATTAGCTTGAGCTTAAAAGGTGGATGTCCAAATATGTTGTTCCAAATATGGACCATCATGGTGGGCTACCACTTGGTACAATGTGGTAAATATTAGTTTAAAACATCATCAAACCTCACGTCTCATATCAGACGGTGAGTTTACGTTGAATGGCCTCCGAGGATCCTGTGTGGTAGATGGAAGGTCACACGGGCAAATTACACGGTTCAGCACGGCTGCACAGACAAACAAGGCAGCTATATCAGAGTCTATCATCAGTATGATTGCTGAATCTTGATAATTATTGAGATATTTAGGATTAGCACTAGTCTTTAAAATAACCCATTAAAAGATAAGTATGAGGGGATGCTGCGGCATGTGCTCAGTTTGATTACTTTTAAGAGGGCTAAATGGATTTAAACTTATTAAAGTCTTCAATCAGAAAGTACTTCATAAAGCTGATTTCCATCTTTAAGTGACAGGAAAAACACTGCACACTGTTGCTTTAGCCTGCAGATAGCAGCCATCGCTCCACCTTTTTTTTCTTCTTTTTTTTGACTGACATGTGAAATATGTTAATTTGGCTTCCCATAAAAACAAGAATGATGCACTAAGCGGTGCTGTCAGAAGGTTCGTCTCCTCAGCAACACAGAGTCAGAATCCCGTTGCCACATCTCCACGGCTCTGAGACTCTTTGCATTGTGATTCCCCCGATGTATTGCGACAGCATCTGTGCTTTCATTTTCAATTTCACCAGCTCCAAAGCCCCATATGGAGACTGTCTGAAGCTATTGTGTCACTTTGTATGCAGATATTTCACCTCTTTACTCTGCTTGGGTTCTATCCTTGCACCTTGTTTCTTGGATGCAGACATATTAATAATTCATCCCGTGTCCTTTATCTCACTGGAATGATTAAAAAGATAGGCCACAGCTTTCTTACGTGATGTAGGCGAACTGGAAACGGTGCAGCACGGGTTGATTTCTGATGGGAAGTCCACTGTAATCCCATTCAGCTGGGCCGTTGGAGATAAACATGGCAAGACTTGAGTTGAGGTTTATTTATTATATTCTGCCTTGAACTTTGTGCTTAGAGGAACAATCAGGTAAAAGTCCGGTTCTGGCTTTTCTGGGAGTGTGCAGCTCTGCAGACTTTAAAAAAAACCATGAAATGGGGTTACATCCACTCGTGCATGAACTCTGCATAGCAATACGCAGTGTTTGTCGGTGCAATATTTCTGTCGTGGTTGGAAATTCACAAGCTGAGATTTCAACAACAATATTATTTTGTAAATGTACCAAATGAAACACATGCTTAAAGAAGAGGAAGACAAAAGAGAAATCCAAATTTCAGCCACAAGTACCTGGAACTTTTAAGACCCGGGAAGTAAAAGGTCACTGCAGAGTGTTGTGTGCTCGTTTTCTCACTACAGTCAAAGACCAGAGAAGATGATGAACGTATGAAAACCCAGGCAAAAAAAAGCAGTTTCATGTAGACTGTACAACAACACTATTCCTATCTACCAAATGTATGAGTATGAGAAATATAATGTTAAGTTCACTACAAAAGCACTCAGACGTATCAGCGTATCGGCAATAAATCCAATTGTGTGCATCCCTAAAAGGAATGTTTATCCACAAGCTCTAAAAATTGAGAGAATTCAGTAGCAACAATGTCATTTTTTTTTTTTTTATTACATTGCCCAAAAAAAGCAGTGTTTAAGGCAGTGTGGATTAATAATCACTGACATATTTTTTAAATACTTTGTAGAAAAGTATGTCTTACATTAAAAAAGGGACCAGGATAAGGGACACCTAATGACAATTGAGGATTTAGTACATTACAGCAAGCTGAACTGAAGTGCCTTCATCTTGTTGCCTGTGCTGTGTTTTCATGTCTGTTCAAACAACTAAATAAAAGGTCTTAGAAAAATCATTCTTGGCCTTTATGTAAAAAGGGTAATGCTGTCAAGTTGTGTGATTGTTCTGTAAACACACACAGCATGTGCACCTCACACACAGCGGGGCCAGGTGTGAGTGTCTGCCTGTGTGGATCTCACAGCGACGTGCACAGCAAAAAGAGATAATCTCCAGACTTTATGTTGAACTGTGTCTTTGAAAGAAATAACTGACACAGTAAATACAGAGCAAGTGAGAGGGAGGAACAGAGCCACAACGCTAAATATAGAAAATGTTTGCATCCATGGTTCTAATTACGGGCAAGTGAAGGGGAGCTCAGTCTGAAACTTCGTCTATTGTGTGTCACAGGTTAGAGATTTTGATTTTCTGTGCAATTCCTGAAATAAATAACCTAATAATAGTGACTGCTGCAGAAGAAGCACAGGACTACACCTCTGTTTCCTGGTCTAAGCTCTGGATTTTCAGGTGTTTAAATAAAATGAGTCAAATGATGATATAATATTTGTGTTGTTAATTATTTGATGATTTTTGTGGTTAGAATTAGAGAAGAACAGGAGCATATAGTCACGGTAAAAAGCACTTTACCAATCCATACCTAATATAAACACTATCATCTTTATGACGGACGTCACCAATCTCTAATGGCCCCACCACTGAATCAGCTTTGCATTGTCTTTATTCTAACATACAGAATAGTCTATGTGTGGAACATGCTGATTAGAAAAACACTACATAAGAATAATTTCTTTTTTGACACGTGAAATTAGATGTGCAACCATTTGCATTTCCATGCTGCAAGGCTCCGGCACTCACTTCAACCCAGTCTTTGGGATTAAACGCTGCCACTGTATGTTACCTTTTCTACATCTATGGACATGCGTATCAGTATTTATGGTGCTTTTGTTGGTAAAGGGACGATGATTGTTGTTAGGATTAGGCAGAAAAGGCAGGAAAGTAGTTTAGGATTTACTGTCAGATCTGCATTTCACTGGCTCGAGAACTAGCATGAGACATGATGGCTATAGGGAAAAAAAGAAGATCAAAAGGCTTGCCTATTAATATCTAAATCAGTGTAAGTTAACCACAGTTCAAAATAACTGAAACAATTTGACCCAGTTGGATTATTTGTGTACAGTGAAGACATCGACACTCACCATTTCAGACATTTCTGAGTCATTTAACAACAAAAAAAGGAATGGAACTAAATAAACTGTGACTTCAGAGGACTGCAAATGTGATGTGGTAAATGGAAATATGTGGCAGACACCTGCTCGAGTCAGTAAACGAACAGCAGCAGCTGCTGTTTCCCGTTTCTTCATCGTGTTTGATATAAAATCCTTAGGATTGGGCTACTGTTGTCTATTCACCTTGTGATTCTCAATGTAGTGGTTTCTTTTCTCTCCTTTTTTTTATTTGCTTTTTGATGAAAATGATTTGCATAAATAACAAACAGTGTGAGAAGAGTGCAGATGTTGTGTGCTACACAATTACATGAAAGAATAATGATGAAAGACATCAAGCTCTAATGAGGCATCTGGAAATGCATACAAAAAAGGTAACCTGGTGTATTCCTTCACTCCTTGTCCTTCACTAAAAGGATGGATGTGATTTGCTCGCTAAATATCAGGGTTTTTTTTAAATGTATTTTTATAGTTTGCCTGTAAATGCTTGAAGTCATCAGCAGACCAACCCCCTCTGCCTTGAAGACAGTTTTTTCCAGTGGCCACCCGTGGTACTGCAACAAAAAATACTCATGCGTGGCCGAAAAAGCAATTTTCCCATTGACCATAATAGTCAAAGTGACACCTCGAGACATGCACATAGGCTTTTATAGATCTTTCTATTCTATATTTTTAATTCACTGAGTTTCAGATTTGTAAAACATTCCCAAAGGCCATAAAAAGCCCATAAAAATCGTATTTTCCAGAGTGACGTCACAGCTGTGTGCGAGCATAGCAAAGCGTAGTCAGGTGGTGTCTCGGGAACGGCACTAGGAACCGTATGATATGAAAACTGTGAATAAATTAAGGCAATGGGGGAGATTTTCATTTACTTTTTTTTAAATATTACGAAAAAAGCAGGTTAGTCATTTGTCACTCATTAGCATTTCTTTTCAAAACTATTATCGATGTATTAACGAGCTGCTGTGTGGATTCATTGAGATTCCCGGGTCCATGAAGTTACTGATAAATGTGATGAACATGTGAATTCTGTGTGCAACTTCTAACAAGTTGTTGTTGTTCCTAATAACAGAAGAAGAAGAAGAAGAAGATAGGAATCACAACATAAAATAATTTTACAAAAACATGAGCATTTAAATAAAGGAGCCATACGTTAGACCCAGAGTGCCGTGTGTAATCTGCATTTAAATGGAGTTTAAAGATTCTTACTCATTTACAGCGAGTGAACGATCATGTGAAGTATTTCTTGTCCCTTCACCATGAGTTATGGGAAAGCAACATTTGTGGACAATGAAACTGTAGAAATATTCAAATTTGCGTTGACCTGTTATTACATATAAGTTTGACCAAACACTTAACAGAAAGATGTTCTACAATGTACACACTGTGTATTTTTTTAACTCTATATACTGTACATTATTTACAAGGGATTATGAAATCAGCTGTTGCCTATTCTGTCATTTTGATATTACACTGCTGTTCAACTACATGATGAACTCTGGATATTCACACATGACGGAAGCGACATATGTAAACTCAGCTTCGCAAATTATTCATCCGATTTTTTTGAGCCCTTGGTGCGTCCAGAGTGAAATGCTCCAATGCCTTTGATATTTTAGGGCAAGAGGGAGTTAGATCGGCAGCAGCCATGTGTCTCTGATGTTTACCTGACATCTCCCACTGTTCAATGTACATATGATTCCCAGCAGACATAGGTAGAAATCCAGATGTTTCCCTCCGTATTAAAAAAAAAGGATGTTGTTCAGGTCCACAGCATGAAAAAGCCGTGTGATGGTTCCTTTTGCTTGGAGCCTCCAAAATACGGAGAATGTCCACACCTCAGTGCGTCTCTGATAACAGCTCAAGATGATTCACTGTGAATAGAATCTTGTTATACCCAAATACTGAAAGACCCCAGAATGAGATTGATTATTATACAGCTGGCTGTCAAGAATGAGGCAGCAGCAATTGTGTATGGGACATGAATCAGTGGTGGTACCAGTTTTATAGTGCGTTGGTTGGTTATTTATTGCAGCTCAAAGTGATGGCAAGCAACAGGGTCAGAGCGCACTCAAACAACGACGCTGCAATCTGGCAAAGATTAAATATCAGTGTAAAGGTCAGTTAAGGCTGATTTTTGCATTCACTCAGAACAAAACCTCACGGGCGTTGAGTAGGCAGTGGAATTAATTACCAGAAAGGTATTGCATATGAAACAGCTTCTGGGATGAAAGTGCTCTTTCAATGGATTGGCCAGAATCAACCCATAAAACATTTTGCACTAGGAAGATACTATATCTTACTGGAGCTAAATTGCTATGCAGTGTGTGGCTATTATTTTTTGCTGTGTTTACAGCCTTGTGATCTTTTAATCTTGAACTGCCATCAGCTCAACATTTCCACTTACACAAAAGGACGAAATTGCTAAAAGCAAATTCCATCGCAAATCAAACCGAGCGTTTAAAATGTACAAAATATCAACTTTTCACCAAAACTATGAACATCAAGGATATATTTATGTGAACCATTATGTAGATATTCACAATAACTGATTGTGTTCATCTCATGGCCTTTTCTATAGCGCCTCCCATAACTAAACCTACACCTATGATGTCAGATAAACGCCTGTAAATGTACAGTATGTGATCCTCACTGTTACCTCTTTCTTGTCTGTTCCAGGTCTGTCCATCTGTTGCAGATTAGTTGAAACTGCAAACCTCAGGTGTGAGCATGCAGCTGACATTAATCAGTGGTTAAAAAAAGAGATGAATGATACCCCAGCATCACTGGGAAGACATTTTCCTCTTCACGATGTATGTGTGTTTGGTCTCTTTTTTGTTTATAAGCACTCGTTTATGAAATTGAGGTTTTTACTCTGCTTATGTGGATAGTTTTGTTCATGCTACATGTATAGATGTGTTTTAACTTTCCAAAGTCAGGGATTCAGAATGTTATTCAAATTTTAAATAATAACAGACAGCTTTTTTTTTACATGCTTCACCACCAACAATTTTTTTTTCTATCAATAACACCACATTTTAAGATATAAACTTACCAGCTTGCTAACTGAACCTATCAAGCATGTACATTGATATTACAGAGCAAAAAAAAAAAATAATAAAAAAAAATGTACACATGCTGTTTCTCTGTAAACCAAGGAGATGTGTCACCGTGTTAGATTTTTACAGTTCTTCCTACATTTAAAAAAAAGAAAGTGACACCAAATCATCCACCATATACACAAAGATTCCGGTTAAAGGAGAACAAATTAACATTTTATAGATTTTATACATTCAAACCACAAACTCTGCATACTTCTGGTACTTCACCAGACTCATCTATAGGAAGGGTGATCCACAGTGTGAAGCCAGCAATGCAGGATGGCCTTTCATGTTTAACTAGATTTCCGCAATTCCGTGCCGAAATTTCGAGTGTGCCTGCAGTTCTTGCGGCATGTGTCTTCGCGTGCAGGACTTGTGCTGGTAAAGGATTGAGTGGTATTTTGGTGGAATCACCCTTTGAAAGAGAATAACTCATAAACCCCTCCCACTCCCTAATGCCCCCTCCCCCTTCCGAACACCTGCGTTATAAAATCTAAAAATGTGGATTGAACCTTTAAAAGCATTTAGACAGAGTGGTATTTTGGTGCTCACCCTTTAAAAACACCAAGTTTTAGAGGAGATAACAAGACGGATCAGAGAGGACTCAGACGCAGAGGCCTTTTAATTGTCTTTATTGGCACTCGTAAACAATTCTCAAGGCAGGTCCTCTTTACTGAGGAAAAACAAAAGCGTGGCTATGAAAACCTATAACAAATTGCGAGCGCAACGCTCTACAAGAGAAACGTTGTGGAACTATAAACGCGGAACAAAAAAATCACTCCGAAGAGGAAACATACTCGGACTAAGGTTATCATGTAAAACTTAAACAGAAAACTCTCCAAACGGAGGAAAACACGGCTCTAAACACTTCAAAACAAAAGCTAACTCAAAAGCACAATCCTAATGATTGGCGATCCTTAACCAACTAAGAATGAGATAAAAAACAAAACGCAATCTAAATGATTGGATCTAACTAATAAAAGGTAAGTCACAAGCCTAGTGATTGGAGTTCCTAAAAGGCTGTGAAAATTAACAAACAAAAAATCTCTCCCAAGGAGGAAAACAAAAGCTATAAATCTTAACTAAGGTATCAGCTAACAGGCTATGATAAGAAAACTTACAAAATAAAGCATCGCTCACCAAGAGGATCAAAAACTTGAGGATTCTGGGGCTGTGACGAGGCGCTATGGTGATCAGGCATGGACGAAAACACACTGGCACTGAAACAGGGGAACAGGGAGTTTTTATAGTCCACATGGCTTAATTGTCAGCAGGTGTGTGTAATCAGGGCCGGCAGAGGAGGGGGCGGGGCAAACTGCTGGAGTGACAGGAGAGAGGGAGAGAGAGAGATTCACAATCCCCTCTGTTTCCCATTCTCACAGAGAAAACAGCATGTTTTAAAGTTGTCATATCTCAAGAACGGTTGATGATAGAGATAAAATTTTTGGTTTGTGAGCGCCAGGAGGCTTTCAGCAGCTCCCATCTCAAAATTTGTGACAAACGGGCGTGAATTGACAGAGAAATCACAGTTTTAAAATCACCCTCATCTTGATTTTCCACAACTCCAAAGCAGACATTTTAACATGGGAGTGAATTGAGACTGTGACCAGAGTTCTCTGTGCTTTGAGGTGATTTTAAGAAAAACTACAAGTCATATGAACATGACAAACACACACAGGGTTAGACGACAACCATGGCAACATTTTGATGTAAAAATTGTCTCTGTAGGTTGGAAATTGTGGGCAGGAGAAGAGTTTGTTTAGAAGTTTTTCTGATTATTTTGCTGGATCTTGCTAGAGTGTGTCACTCTAGCTCACACCTAACGACCACACACACCCATTATAAAATCAGAAAGCTTTGAAAAAAAGTACAAAACTTAAACTGCGATAGTTCAAAAACCGTAACATGTATCAAAATGTCGACTTAGGTCAGAAAAGTCCCAAGTCTTGTGACCCGTTTAAACTTCCAACCACGTTTCTACGTTAAAGTATGACGACACTGTGATGCTCCAAAGCGGGCTTGGTTTTTTTCGGTCTCCCATCCACTTCAATGTTAATTTTTGTACAGTTTTTTGTAAATATTATCCCAATGGTTATATGAAAATCTTAGAAAAGTCATAGCACACCATTCCCGGTCGAGGCGCACATTTTGATATAACTTGTGTTGGGGGTTTCTCAAAGATGCAGGAGGAGTAGCGTGCCGAAATAACGGGAGGGCGCGAGAATAAAAAGCAGAACTAGATTTCCGCAATTCCGTGCCGAAATTTCGAGTGTGCCTGCAGTTCTTGCGGTATGTGTCTTCGCGTGCAGGACTTGTGCTGGTAAAGGATTGAGTGGTACACCCTTTGAAAGAGAATAACTCATAAACCCCTCCCACTCCCTGATGCCCCCTCCCCCTTCCGAACACCTGCGTTATAAAATCTAAAAATGTGGATTGAACCTTTAAAAGCATTTAGACAGAGTGGTATTTTGGTGGACTCACCCTTTAAAAACACCAAGTTTTAGAGGAGATAACAAGACGGATCAGAGAGGACTCAGACGCAGAGGCCTTTTAATTGTCTTTATTGGCACTCGTAAACAATTCTCAATGCAGGTCCTCTTTACTGAGGAAAAACAAAAGCGTGGCTATGAAAACCTATAACAAATTGCGAGCGCAACGCTCTACAAGAGAAACGTTGTGGAACTATAAACGCGGAACAAAAAAATCACTCCGAAGAGGAAACATACTCGGACTAAGGTTATCATGTAAAACTTAAACAGAAAACTCTCCAAACGGAGGAAAACACGGCTCTAAACACTTCAAAACAAAAGCTAACTCAAAAGCACAATCCTAATGATTGGCGATCCTTAACCAACTAAGAATGAGATAAAAAACAAAACGCAATCTAAATGATTGGATCTAACTAATAAAAGGTAAGTCACAAGCCTAGTGATTGGAGTTCCTAAAAGGCTGTGAAAATTAACAAACAAAAAATCTCTCCCAAGGAGGAAAACAAAAGCTATAAATCTTAACTAAGGTATCAGCTAACAGGCTATGATAAGAAAACTTACAAAATAAAGCATCGCTCACCAAGAGGATCAAAAACTTGAGGATTCTGGGGCTGTGACGAGGCGCTATGGTGATCAGGCATGGACGAAAACACACTGGCACTGAAACAGGGGAACAGGGAGTTTTTATAGTCCACATGGCTTAATTGTCAGCAGGTGTGTGTAATCAGGGCCGGCAGAGGAGGGGGCGGGGCAAACTGCTGGAGTGACAGGAGAGAGGGAGAGAGAGAGATTCACAATCCCCTCTGTTTCCCATTCTCACAGAGAAAACAGCATGTTTTAAAGTTGTCATATCTCAAGAACGGTTGATGATAGAGATAAAATTTTTGGTTTGTGAGCGCCAGGAGGCTTTCAGCAGCTCCCATCTCAAAATTTGTGACAAACGGGCGTGAATTGACAGAGAAATCACAGTTTTAAAATCACCCTCATCTTGATTTTCCACAACTCCAAAGCAGACATTTTAACATGGGAGTGAATTGAGACTGTGACCAGAGTTCTCTGTGCTTTGAGGTGATTTTAAGAAAAACTACAAGTCATATGAACATGACAAACACACACAGGGTTAGACGACAACCATGGCAACATTTTGATGTACAAATTGTCTCTGTAGGTTGGAAATTGTGGGCAGGAGAAGAGTTTGTTTAGAAGTTTTTCTGATTATTTTGCTGGATCTTGCTAGAGTGTGTCACTCTAGCTCACACCTAACGACCACACACACACCCATTATAAAATCAGAAAGCTTTGAAAAAAAGTACAAAACTTAAACTGCGTTAGTTCAAAAACCGTAACATGTATCAAAATGTCGACTTAGGTCAGAAAAGTCCCAAGTCTTGTGACCCGTTTAAACTTCCAACCACGTTTCTACGTTAAAGTATGACGACACTGTGATGCTCCAAAGCGGGCTTGGTTTTTTTCGGTCTCCCATCCACTTCAATGTTAATTTTTGTTCAGTTTTTTGTAAATATTATCCCAGTGGTTATATGAAAATCTTAGAAAAGTCATAGCACACCATTCCCGGTCAAGGCGCACATTTTGATATAACTTGTGTTGGGGGTTTCTCAAAGCTGCAGGAGGAGAAGCGCGCCAAACTTTTGGCGTGCGCGGGAAAAATAAGCGGAATAAACGCGTAGGATAACAAGAGATGCTTGCAGCGCAAGGCACTAATTAATTGCAAGGGACAACCAGGAAGCCCTTGTCAGCAAACCTAAATGACCACCGGTGACGTTCAGTAAAAGCAGGTCATTTGCATAGAAACCTCACTATGCAGTGCAATACATGCTGGATAAGCACATATATAGCTGGATGAGATTGAGGCAATGTGTTCAATTGAAATACTGGCATATACAGTACAGTAGGACTACAGTTAGGACTGAATCCCTCACACTCACCGAACAGTTCAATCTACATCATTATTCTTCACCTTTGTCTTTCTCTAGGCAAAGGGTATCTGTCATTTTATCAGAAGAATGTATATAATTAAAGAGTAAGAGGAAGTGGACCTCTCTGATTCCAGCCTTTGGTGACCACTTTCTTGCATGCCGCCAAAAAGTGTCACACTACACGACCCACGTTATTCCAAAGAGGTTGAACTTGTGGACAAAGCCAGAATATATGGGCGTGATCGACTTGTGTAGCAGGGATGCTGGGTGTCAGTTAGCTTACATTTTATATTTAAGAGTTAAAACATATCTAATCTTGCTCTTCCAGCCAAAGTCTCTCCAAGTTAGGGGTGGAATACTGACTTTTCAAGGCATGTTTCCACATCTGCTCGGGTATTTCCTGACCCAAATCCTTTTCACATCACTGTCATAGATAATCTTCTGAGTTTTGATTCATTAGGATGATGAGACTTGCGTAGTTTACCGATAACCCCTGCAGTACTTACTCCCTTATATTTTTTAAAATTTATTTTTAGATACTTTATTAATCCCCTTAGGGAAATTATTCTCTGCATTTTGACCCATCCTAGAATTAGGAGCAGTGGGCTGCCACACTGAGTAGCGCCCAGGGAGCATTGGGGGTTGGGTACCTTGCTCAGGGGTACCCCAGCCCTTTTTTGGCCAGGTGGGGATTTGAACCGGCGACCCTCCGGTAACGTCAAGTTCCCTTTCCACTTGGCCACGGGCTGCCTCGATAGGCATCGATATAAATCTGGATCTTTATAGATTGATACTGAACTTACTTAAATTGTAATTGTTACAATTTTTTTTTTTTAAATTGATACAAGGAATTAAAGTTATGTTCAGTGGGAACTATGTGGCTCTTTACTTTGCTAAAATGCTAAATGACCTAATGTGTTACTCACTCACTGCATTTCACCATCATTTGGTGCTATAACCAAGTAGTATACTGAATTTTAGAGCTTTTTAAAGTGAAAACAGTTCAGGGCTCTGGCTGAAAATGACTATATGAGAGCAGTGAGGGTGAACCAGAGCAATAAAGTTGTGCATTGGACGGATAATCCATAAACTAGAACTATCTTAAAGGCACCGTGATGTCAAGAAGGGCTGCAGTGTGAAGTCATAATTCTCAAACCACGGCAAGACATCACTTTCACATCGACAAAAAATACAAATAGGCCACTAAAACATTAGGTGACTTGTAAAACAATGGCCTTTGTCATCGATTAATGCTTCCTTTACAGAGGATCCCCGTAAAATGCAACACCTTGAAGAACAATGTCAATTAAGTTGATGTGAAGCCAATTTCAGGAAGAAATACCGAAAGAAAATGTAAAGTATGCTGAATGAAAATTAATTAGTCGTGTGAGTTATCACTGTGGCTGCACAGATAAGTGAGACACGGGGCCTGGATTGATAATTTATGTCGGTGTTGGAGCGATGCTGCTGGGTCAGCATACACATTTCCATTTCATCAATAGGATGCCTCCCATATTTTACAAGGTGATTTGTTCATTAAGATGAGAATTGGCTGCGGCTTTCAGAAGGTAAGTACCCACTTCAAAGCACGTGGAGACACATAACAAGATGAACAGCTGAGATAAACATAAAAAAAAAGAAAAACTTTACCCCGGGAGTGAGAAGGCACAGGAGGAAAAGCAGCGTGGTGCAATAATTTGTGCTCCTGCTCTGTACCTGCAGACTGCTGAACTGCGCTAGAGCTTTGAATCAACCAATCAAACTTTATTTATATTTCACTTTTCATACAAGGCAATGCAACTCAGAGTGCTGCACAGGATAAAAACCTAATCAAGGAAAATGTCTGACTGGTATTATATATCAAAACAGTAATGGGGAAGTGAAGGAGTGAGGAAAGGAAGTGAGGAGAGGAATGGAAGTGAGGATACGTTATCATGGAACTCACAAACAGCCATGAGGGAAATAATATGAATGCTAATAATAAGTGCACTGCCCTTAGTTTTTATACATTAGTTTGATAAGTTGCAATTAAGAAATCTGATAATTTTTTTTATTATTATTATTAGGTGTTGTTTATTTGTTTGTTCACAGTTTTCACCTCATGCTTCAGTCTTTGCCCAAATGAGTGATGGACGAAAAGTCGCAAAAGCAAAAGAGATTGTTCGTTTTTTCATCAGCGGAGTAAATTATTCTAATGGAGCTGAAGGATGAAGAATGCAAACATATTATCATGGAAAAAGAAAAAAGTAATACCTTTGGGTTACAGAATATATATTCTATATTCTATACAAAAGTAAAATACCAATGTAGTTAAACTCTTCAACTATGTAGTTCAGCAGATACAGGAAAAACAAACAGGGAACATTAAAGTATTAGGGTTTTATTAAATGAAACCATGAGGCAAGTTTTTCATTAATTGTTTCTGATTGCGTTACATCACAGAATCATTGTTTCAAATATATGATTCTATAGTGAGAGACATGTACATGTATAAGTAATATTATGGATGTATTGTGTCTGGTTTGCTGGTCTCACTCTGTACAGCTTTAAATAGCAACCAATCAGAGAGAGAGAGAGAGAGAGTGGGTTGGGTCTTTGTGGAATGAATGCAATACGTTTTTTTCTGTTTGTTTGTTTTTTATGTAACCATGAGCTTTTATTATTTTTGTTGCCACTTGTTTTATTTAATAGTTGACTTTTGCAATAGTGTTATGGTTTTCATTTAGTTCTTTTTGAGATGTGATTTTAATTGGCTTTATTGTTTTTATTACTTGACGTGAGTAGCATGAGCTCAGAATTCATCTGACAGAACAACTCTTTTGGAGTCTGTTTCCACATTTCAGACATTCTTTTTGGGATAAAACTAAACAAAACAAAACTCAACAATCAGCCTGGTCCAGAGCAGACTTGTTGACCAGCATAAGTTACTCTGGTAACCGGCCAATGATTCATTCAAGCCACTTTGATGGCACTGACCTCCCACTTATATGAGCCAGACTTATTGAAATAAGGTTAAGGGTTAAGGTTTGCTTCATTGTTAATTCTGCCGTATGGGGCAGGATGGGGCAGGATGGAACAGGACATAATGCCTTATTCTCACTCACTCACTGTGCAACAAGATAAACTTTAAAAAAAACTGAGGGCATGCAAATAAAAAACAATTCAATAAATAAGATATCTTAAGGCACACAGCAGATTAAAGTGGTAGTAACAGATAATAACAGGTGAAAGATCATATTAAATTAAAATGGCATAACAGATAACAGTTTTAAAGTGGCAGTATTGCACAGAGAGAGCTGGGACACACACACACACACACTTCTTCTCAACTGCTCTCACTATCTGCTGGAGGAACTTGCAGCGGGATGCAGTGCAGGCGCCGGCCCGGTGATGCAGCTGGTCAGGATGCTCTCAATAGTGCCTCTGTAGAAGATGCACATGATGGGGGTTGGGGCTCTGGCTTTTTTCAGCCTGCAGAGGAAGTAGGGACGCTGTCGAACTTTCTTGGCCAGTGATGCTAAGTTGGTAGTCCAGCAGAGGGTCCTATGACATGCACACCCAGGAACTTGGTGCTGCTCACCTTCTCCACAGCAGCACTATCGCTGTGTGCTCTCCTGAAGTCCACAACAATCTCTTTCGTCTTCTCCAAATTCAGAGAAAGATTGTTGTCTCTGCATCACCCGGCCAGATGGCTCACCTAACTCCTGTAGTTTGACTCTTTTGGAGCTGATCTGACTGGGATATTTACTCCCAGGTTTGTGATGGTTGGCTTGATATATTGGGCCAAAGCAAAGTCGTGCTGTCAACAAACAAGACTTTCCTTAGGCTTTTCCTTGATCATGCTACATGGAATACCCCCAGGAGGCAAAAGAAGTTAAACATAAATACGATATGATAATATGTTACTGTCAGAACATGCCTGAAATTTGTCTTGCATCACAGCAGCGTGGTTTGCAAAAACATGTGGTACAGAAAAAAAAAAATACAGACATTAAACACACATATTACAAGATTAAATAGAAGATGTTGTTAAGACTCCCCAAAGTTCTATATTAAGTTTCAAGTTTGACTTTGAAATAATCACAGATAAAATGAAATAGATATAAATTGGTACATAAAAGAAACAAACTAAATAAATAAGAGATGTACAAGCAAAGATGTATAAGAAACTAGAGCGTGTTAAACAATAGGTGCAGTAAAATTGAAATTAAACATTCATTAAAGGAGACTTAAGGATAGAATAATAATCATAATCATAATAATAATAAGATATTTTTTGTCACATCTTAAAATGAAGTGGAAAAAAAGAGATCAAATAAAGGACAGGGGAAAGTCAGGCTAAAAGTTTTAAGTTCGCTTTTAAAAAATATTAACATTCTCTGACGCCCTCAGGTCTTCAGGAAGGCTGTTCCAAAGACGGGACCATCATAATAGAAGGAACCTTCAACAAATGTTTCAGTTCTTACTCTGGAAATAATTAAAAGGCTCCTACTTGAAGACCTGGGGGTTCATACCTTAAAAGCAACTCTGATTAAGTTGGACTAAGATCATTAAGAGCTTTAAAAACTAATAAAAGAAAACTGATTATAAAACAAGGAAGCAAAGCCAGTGCAATGTCTTTCTGGTCCTGGTCAGAACACACGCAGCTGAGTTTTGACAAGTAACAAAAGCATCAGTTGATCTCTGTGTTGGCCAGCGAGAGATACTGTGTCACTAACACTCTCCCTGCACTTACGGGCATTTATTAAGTTCATTTTGAAAAGTTCTCATTTCTAACCTCCTCACATTTTTATTCAAGTGACAAAGCCTCATCAAGGTTCAGCGGATGAACTCAATAGATATTTATGTTGCTCCATCTGCCCTTTTTTTTTAACTCCTCTTCTGCTCAATGACTATGGATTTCTTCATGGTGACTTCATCAACCTCCATTAACATACGAAGAGAATTCTAAATGGGACTTGAATTACTCCCAATGCATAGCAGGTCACTCTTCCTCTCAGGGCAATGCAGATTAAAAATTCAATATCTTGTCCTCACTGCAATTATTCCCCCAGAGGAGCCAGATTGCCGCAGCAGCAACACAAAAAAAAAAAAAAAAAAAAAAGACAAAGGGAAGAATATTAGTGTTCCCAGTAATTATCTACATCATCATGAATTTTCTCCCAATCAGCATTTAATTATACTAGTCACTCCAAGCAAATAATATGGCTCTCAGTGGAGCGAGCGAGGCAGTAAAAGTGTGTTCACACTGCGAGCAACACTATCAACAAATCACCACAAGTCCATTTGTCTCCTGCAGAGCTGAGAGAGCACAACAGCCTGCGTGAACACTTGTCAACTCTGTCAGCTGAGGAAAAGTTTTCTTTTCTAATCTATGCCACTGTGAAATCATGAACAACATTCCCAGTCTTTTGTTGTTGTTGTTGTTTTCTAAATAGAACATTAAAAGTCGTTGAAGTGAAGTGTACAATTACCTGATTGTATGATTTGTGTTTTTCATTACCCCAGAATGAGCCGTTTATATTTATATCAGCCGTTTTGAACCGTGACGTTTTTACAATAGTCTACAGTGGAGAAACAAAATGTAATTTATTGCTAACAGGAAAAAAAAAGAAAAAAAAAAGGCTGCATACGTTTTCTGACACACTGTGAATGGAAGGTGAGGGATATTTAGCTGCAACTTCACCAATACTTTTTACACACTGTATCACTTAACACAGGACTCACCTATAAAGATCTATGTCTTGCTTAAATCTACAATATCATAATGTGTTCCGACAGGTTTTTCCAATCGGAAACTAAACTGCTCATTCTCCTGCACCAAACCCATAGAGAAAATGTGCATTCTTTTGGCCCTTTTCCACTACACAATTCCAGAATGGATCGCCTTGGCACGGCTCAACTCTACGCAGGTTGGTATGGCTTTCCATTACTAAGGCACCTCCTTAACGTGGGCGGAGTCACCATTGCATGGCTGCATGACACTGCTGTGACTTTATTTTACATGCAACACACACAAACTAGTAACTAGTGACTTGTAAAGCAGTTGTTTTTCGGTGTAACTGAATCATTAGAAGGGTTTGTCATGTGGCTCACCGCTTGCGATTGCCGCTTTCAGCCGTGCTGTCGTTAAATACACCAGACTCCTCTGTTAAATATTACCATTTTAGACATTTCCTCTCTATATGTTGGCGATGAATGCATGTCTTCAGGATTTTTAAGTCATTTCTAACTAAGCTACAGTTCGGTTTGATTCTGTGTTGGACGTCGCGATCATGACTCTT
Organism: Solea solea; assembly: GCF_958295425.1. Classification (NCBI taxonomy): domain Eukaryota; kingdom Metazoa; phylum Chordata; class Actinopteri; order Pleuronectiformes; family Soleidae; genus Solea; species Solea solea. The sequence continues at coordinate 11,321,728 of NC_081143.1, read as the reverse complement.
CCAGTGCTGACACTCTGACCAATCAGTGGCCAGGCAGTCAATCAACGTCACATATAGTTCCAACTCTATTGGAACCTCAACAGAGTAGGTACTAAAAAAGTACCAGGTACTAGGTACTATCCTAATGGAAAAGCAAAAAAAAAAATCGCACCATGCCAGGTCGAGCCGTGCTGAAACCGTGTAGTGTGCCTGGGAGTGTGAATTTCTCTGTGAGATGAATAAAGTATCTATCTATCTAGTGGAAAATTGTCATTGGGTACCAGGGATACGGGAGATGCTGGTCTACAGCTGTTTTACTTTGGTGACTTTGTGTTAGCCTACTAAAGTAAATTCAAAGTATTTTAAACACCGAAGTCAAGAAAGAACTTGTTGAAACTTACTGATGGAGGCAGGAGTGGATCAACAACTCCTGTCTGGTGACCTTTTTTTTCACTGGTTAAATGCAGTTTTTCTTTGTTCAGCCCTGCTCACTTAGAGTGTGCCTCCATGTATTTGTGTGGTTCTCAGCACAGGGGTCACTCAGAGCACACTACACTTCAGAAATATCCTTTTAAGGCTGATTTCACTCTGCAGAGATATTCATGGGTGCAGCATAAAAACTGTAACTTCTCTGTCTGCTGGGTGCAAAGATTGCACGTGTATTTCTTGGCCGTTTCACCTCTTTGGAATAGATTTTAAATGATGTACCCAAAGCCTACAACAACATTTACAGACTGAACTGGCACCTTGTTAAAATTCACACCCAAGAAGCTGTCCGACTCAAAGTGATTGCTGCTCTGCCTTGTTCGGGAGATAAATTGAGTCTAAGTGCGAGTCAGTTCTAGCCCATATTTGTCCAGTTCTGGCCACAATTTTGTGCCGTGGACTTGGGCCAATTTTGGCTCCAGTCAATCATCTGTAGCGAGCAGCACATGGCCACCTTTGGCATGCATCTACAATGGGACCTGCATACTTGAGCTGATTCTGGCTCATCATCCATCACAAATCGGAGTCCAGCAATCTGGAATGCCACAATTAGGCCATTGTTGGGCCTAGCCCAGTAATGGCCTAGTTTGAGAACAGATAAGTTAAGGAAAATATAAAACTATAATAACTACACTGCAATATATAAAGGTGAGGATGTGTGAAAGATGCTATATATTTCAAACTAACTGTTTACCCTGTCCTGGTCATACAGTATATAGAAAATGGACGTAGTATCCAGAATTTGAAAGTCAAATAAATGCTAATAAAGTGCATGAACCTTGCATTTTCCTCACTGGTTTGCAAGTCTAAAAGAAAATAATCCTAAATCACAGTTGATTTTGGTTCCATTTAGCATCAATTGTTATAAGGGTATAAACACTGTGTGACTGATCTAGCTAATATTGTACATCAGTGGTGCATTGTAGCGGGCTGTTGCAGGTGTAGGTGATCATGCATTGAATTCATTCTCAGTCAGACTCCAGCCTTGTTTTCCAAAAGTGTTTTTTTGTTTTTTTTTCTGGTTTCAGAAAAACTGGTTTGCAATCCATCAGCATCAGTAAACTCTGGGACTGATAATGCCCGATGCCCGTGCTGTGTCTACTGTTCATGTAGAAACAGATCATTGATCTGGCTCCACAGTTACTGGCTAGTCATCACAATATGAATATAGTAAATGATTTATAAAGCACCTTTTAAAAACACAGGCCAGATTAATTGAAGCCAAACAAAGATCACGGACAAGTAACAAGTAATAAAAAAAATACACTAACAGTTGTAATAAAAGACTAAAATGAATAAAACAAGTATAGACAGGTTGAGAGGTGTAGAATAATAACTGTGAATATAGAGGGTCAGGATAAGGGTCAGATAAATATAAAAAATAAAAATAAAAAGACAAGGTCACGAGAATGCAGTCTATAAAAAATGCTGTGAGCCTTAATTCCTCAGGGAAGAGGTTCCTAAACCGAGGGGCCCTGGTGGCAAAGGCTCGACTCCGGCACAGCCAGGAAGACCCTGTCAGTGGATCTAAGGATGTAGGTTTTAAAGTAATCAGTAGAATCTTGAAATCAATTCTAAAATTAACAGGGAGCCAGTAACAGCCAGAATTGGGGTGACGTGACAGCTCTGTTAGAACCAGTAAGAAGATTAGCTGCTGCATTCTGGACTGTTACTGATACTGGAGAGGAGTGAGTTACAGTAATCTAATCTGGATGATTGCTTTTTCAAAATCTGAGCGGGAAAGGAGTGCTTTTATTTTGGAGAGCGTGTGCATACTTATAAAACGCTAACATGTAGGTTGAAGATAAAATCTGAATCAAGGTAAACATGGTTTCTGGCTTAGGGTCTAACATGAACAGACCCAGACACAGGGCCCAGGCTATTTGTAATAATATTGGTGGAGTTTAGGTGATTGAACTAAATTATTTCTGTTTTAGATTTCAGCTGCCGAATAATTTGAGATACATCTCAGATACAACAGCTAGGCTTATTGGGTCATCAGGTGTCAGTGGAAGGTACATCTGTGTGTTGTCTGCATAGCAGTGAAAGGAGGTATTGTGTTGCATAATGACAATAGCACAGCGAGCATCAAGAATGGGCTATAATTAATGCACCAAATATGATTTTGTCCTGACAAAACAACAGAGATTCCACGAAACAGCACTGAAACTCAACAAACAATACTTGACTATGAAGTAAGTTTTATGCAGTGTTTTATTTTTCTATTACACATATTTCATACCCAGTCACCCCATCAGGAGCAACAGCAGACTACCAGAGCTGAGAATGAAACCCTCATCCTTCCTGTCGAAAGATGGCTCGCTCTACCACTAAACCACTGTCGCCCTATTCCAGACATTAACTCTTTCAAAGTCAACAGAGTTTTGCTCTCTTCAAAATGGCTTCACTGTGATTTTCTGAAAGGGGTAAATAAAGTGTGAGTGATCCAGCGAAACCTACAGAACGTACTTTAAATTATACATTATTTTATCACATGGCAAGATTTTACTCCTTTGAGGTGCCGCTACAAGATGCGTTCAAGGAACCTTAAAAAACAGGACTGTAGATCAGTTAAAAATCCTAAAAATGTGGGTTAATCTCCAACAATTAACAGGGAAATGTCTAAAATATCAGTATTGAACAGGAGTCTGGTGTATTTAGTGACAGGACTGCTGATCACGAGCAGCATCACAAACCCTGTATTTTTTATTATTTTTATAATATATGATATATATATTATATATATATATATATATATACTGTATATATATATATATTATATGATATAATATATTATTTTATTATTTAAGTCCAGTGACTGTCAGACGGACGTACTGAACTAATCGTTTTGATTAACTGTAATGATTCAGTTACACCGAAAACAACTGCTTTACAAGTCGCTAGTCACGCGTTTGTGTATGTCGTGTGTAAAACAAAGTCACGGCAGTTTCATGCAGCCGTGCAGTGAAGACTCCGCCCACGTTGAGCAGGTACTATATTGTAGTAGAATGCCAAGGCGAGGCGAACTTGGACCATAGGTGGAAAAGGGGCTATTGATTGCATTCACTGTATATAAATTCATGTATATAATAAGTACATAAATAAATATATGTTAGTGTCCATACAATAAGACAGAGATACAGCTATTGTCATGTAGTAACCACAGAACAGGGTGTATACATTAGCATAGTATGAATGTAGAATATATATATTTTAATGACAGTCCACAGTCACGCACTGGACAGTGGTTTAAGAACAGACAATATCAAAGATAAGACGACAGTCAGACAGTGTCCCTGCACGCTATTCTTCTCACTGTGAATGGAATGCAGTCTTGTTTCAGCCTTTCACTACTGGTTCTACTGTATTTTACAGGGTGGGACCTAGCAGCCGTCCTCGGCTCTGTCTCCTCTCTCCTTGGGGAAAACCAGGCCTGGCTCTGAGGTGCGACAGCTGGAGGTTTGTGTGCACGCTGCAGTCTTGGAGTAAAGTTATACTGGCAACTGTGAATTTATTTGTTTATTATCTGCAGCATTTTATTTTACTACACCCTTTCTGTATACATTATGGTTACTTTATGTATGCACTGTATAGTCTATTCTATATAAAGGATTATCGACTCTTACCTCATCTTATCTTATATTTTAACATTAGATCAGACTTCTAAACAACATTTAATAATAGTAGTAATAATAATGCCTTTATGTTTATAGTGTCTTTAAAGCAAGCTACAAAAGCAGCTGACGAAGAATAAAAAAGATAAGGATAAATCAACATTGAAATAATCAAATGATAATAGAATAAAACAATCAAATATAATGTGTTTACTTCCCCTCCAGCAGTCAATCATCAAAACTCTTAAATGTGTTCTACAATGGACCGGGTGTCCATGAAGTGATTTTAAAGTCGGTGTAATATGTTTTCTCCTGTTCAGCCTGGTGCAGCTTGTTAATATTATATTGAAACAGATAGGAATACAGTGAATTGTTAGAAAAATGCACATTATTGAATTTAAACCACCACCAAACCTTAGAGTTATGTGACAATTTAACACAAATCCTGACAGTAAATTTACATTTTCAAAAAACAGTAGAGAAATGCAGGTGTAACAGGTTCTGAACCCAAATATTACATTTTACAATCGTTATTGGCGATTAGCCTCCAGTTTCTATGGGAAATGCAGATTCTGCTTTAGTGACAGGATGTGCCAGGAGTAATCTGGGATAATCCATGTAAGGTATCACGGGAGATAAGAATGAGGATGATGTCATGAAAGCCATCCATAATTAAATACTCCTGAACCTCAAGTGTAAATATATCTATAGATTTAAAGAGTGAAGTTGCTGTGAATTCTCATGGTCACAGACAGCAGGATCTCATTTTCTTATTTTCCAAGGTTCATTTTGGCCTTGATCTGCTTAGATGTCGACTAACACAATGAAATGAACACATTTACATGGAATGCTGTAAGGCGGTGGTAGGTTTTGATGAATTTTAAACTCCTCCACACATTGTTGTCAAGGTCTCTATTGTTTATCTTACTGCCTGCCATTAATTTAGTCTAAAGTGCTGTATTTTACAATGTAGTTTGGAAAAGTAATAAAATCAACTATAATGTTGCTGACGCTCATGGGTCCTCTTAACAGTGCTAACATTTAGACTCATAAAGCATACTATCCTCCTGGATGCAGGACCAGGTGGTTTCAAGAAAGCAACATTGGACTGTGCAGAAGTGTATTAAGAAAAACATAATGATAAAGGTTTTTTTTCCTGGAATAATTATTACTTTTCTGAATAAACAAGATCTTTTTGTTTCGTTAAAAACATATTTCCTCTCTTTGTCTGGGCTTATTTTTTTATTTAAGGTGAAGACAATACATTTCTGTGGGCTAACATTAAAAAAAAGGCATCCAAAACAATGACAAATGGAATCAGCCATTTATCTCAATTAAGTGCAGCACAAACTACTGGCAGTTTAATTACTTACTAACTAGTTTAACCCTAGCCCAATGTTCCTTGAACCCTCTTTAATTCAGTGTTTGCAGTTGTGACAGGACCAAGGAGGAGGAGACCAGCGACAACGCCAGGAATTATAAGATGAGATAACAAAATAGAAACGAGCAACACAGGTTCATTGACACACAGGACAGAGAGCGGGTTCTATGTTGCAAAATATAATTTCTTTTATTAAATTAAATATAAATTGTCACAATAAAAATGCTTCCAAAGGCACAAACAGTAAACAATTATAAGAACAGGACTGGGGCTTACCACAGTGGCAGAAAAATCAAAGGGAGAATCCAACACAACACACCAAACACAGACTTGTGAAAAGATACCACCACGTGTCGCACTTGTTGACCCACAGCACCTTTTTCAACAAACGAGAAAAAGTAAACAAATTACTCAAAAATAATACTGGGAAAGTACATACACAAACAAAAACCCAAATACGTAAACACTTAAATCACAACACAACAAATATAACACATCTTAATCTACATCCAAAGTAATCTTATAATAACAGAAACTAAACAAAAACGACTAAAGGATCAAGTAACTCAACAAAGAAGTCCAGAAAGAAAAGACAAAACAAATACTATAATCAAGGAAAATAAACACTGGAAAATAATAAACTCTATTAAATGGCAGTGCCTGCTGGAGCGATTAAAACAGTGGACCCGGCCAACAGTGAAGTGAGTGAAGACGGACTAAGAGTGACTAAGAGTGACTACTCCAGGAGCAGAGTAACGGCCGTACAACGCCACGTTATCGGTGGTGCAGCCTCTTAGACAGCGGGAGATAGTAGACTGTCACACAGGAAGCCCCCAACGCAGAGCGCTCTGCCCTCCATGCCCGCAGCCGCACCAGTTACGCTGCAAGAGGGCGAAACAGTACTCGCTATGTGTGCCGTGCTGTACGGATGTTTACAAGCAAGGGAAGTCCACAGGCACCTACCTGGTATTAGCGGAGACAGGACACAGAGGCGCGCCGCACACGCCACGCCACGCCACGCCACGCCAAACAATTCGCCGCATCAAACGCAGCCACACAAACCGGATGTCACTCAGCGGAAGCATAAAGGGGCGCACAATCTCATCCTGGCCGTATTTGTACGCCGTTCCGCCTGTCAATCATTGTTGGTAACCCCCGCTCACGGCTCCGTGTAAGGTGTGGGCGGAGGAACCTATTCGGCTACACAGTTCAATTGACCAATACATTTAATAACTCAAAAAGAATAAATCATCACCCCATTATGCTCATACCTGTGGCTAACACGTGTTAGGGACAAACTAAGTTTTATATGTGGCGTCTATAAATCTAATACACACTGTAGAGGTCACACCTGATAAAGGGAGAGGACAGAAAGGATAAGACCAACTGGCAACAGACACAGGAAACATGCAGGCTAAATACACAGGTGGAGGGATAACGATAAACAGGTGAAACACATCAGGGCGGGGCAAGTAATCACAGAGGCAATGGTAATTATTTCAAAATAAAACAGGAAACGGAACATAAGACTACTCAGAATGTTACACTGTGTTTAATTATTATTAGCGCAGCAACATTTACTTACCCAATTGGCAGATTATTGTTCTTAAAAAAGAGGATTTAAATCAATGTAAGAATATTTAGCGTATTTCTTATTGCTGTTTACTGTGATCAAGTACATGAACAGTATATATAACTGTTGGATGGACATAATATGGTCATACACATTCATTTCCGATGGCCAATTTTAACCAGAATAACCAAAGTTGTGACTTTGCTGAATAAACCACCCAAAATTCAATAACATCTGTGATCAGCAGAACTTCATTTATTCAGATGCTTAGTGTGGAGGATATCATGATGTGCTGAGGTAAGAAGGTGAAAAACACAATAGCTATGATTTAGGGAAGTTGTAAAATGGGACAGATTAGAGTCAACACTGGAGGAAGGTTAATTATTAGAGCCATTTTTATCATTTCTGTGCATCATAAAGTAAAGAGCGGCATACTCATTACTGTATTATCACCCATTCTGTCCTCCCTCATGTAAAATAAAGCAGCACACAACAACATAAAATAGCTACTGTTAGTGTTTCTGGGGAAGTCACAGTGTGTTCCTGGAGGCAAATCTGAGAAAGGGTGACATTTATAGAGAGTGACTGAATAAGCTTTCACCAAGAGGACGAGAGGACACTGTGTTTTTCTCTCTCGTCAGGGCTATGAAAACCACGGTCTTAAAAACATGTAGAACATTGTCATGTTTAGTATGAATAAGGTATTACTTTAAAAAAAAAAAAAAACAATTAAAACAATATCACATTCCAGGAAATACTGTCAAATCAAAAGAAAAAATGTCTGAAAATACTGTATTTATATGACTATATTAAATGTATTTCCATTTGCTAAAAAGTCAATTCCTCTTAAGACCAGGTGATTAAAGTTGAGAAATCATATGAACTGGTCACACCTGGCAGTGAATATATTTCTTGGATGATTCATGAAAGTAAACCATCAGTCAAAACAAAATGGAATAAAACCCATGAAGGAGAAAATGACCCCCACTGCCCGACTACACAGAAAAAGGAAAATGGTTGACAAACTTCTGGTGTTAATTCAGAGACACAGTTTTATACTTGCTGAGTCCACTGTGATTGTCTGTCCTGCCCCGATGTGGTTCACCTGTGTTTTGAGGTAAACCTGTGTTCAACGATCCCTGCCTCACTAGTGTGTTTAGTCTCTGTGCCAAGGCCTTGTTTAGACCGCAGTCCAAATCAGATGTGTAAGCATCTGGACTGGATCTAGCTTAATGTTTTGGCAGTCTGGACGGGTGAACTGGAGACTGCAGCTAGTTTGCCAACTGCCCTGAAAAGGAGTCAACGACAGCCCATGTTGGGGCGCTATGATGCAATGAATGCACACTTCTGAGGATCTAGTAGTGATGGTGAGATGAAGCCTCATGAGGCATTGAACCACTTGAGCCAATAGGTTCGAGAAAGGGTTCATTTCTCGAAGCTTCATGTGCACACGAAACCACCTACTGGCCAAGTGTATAATCACAGGCAGCTGTATCTGAACCACATAATGTGTGTGTGTAAATCTTCCCAAAATGATAATATCATAATATGGCAGGTTGTGCAATGTTTTTCTGAAAATGGCATGAGCGTAATCAGGCAGAGGACAGTGAAAGTGCTTGTGGAACTAGGAAAAGGGCACAGATTATGCTTGTGTAACTTGGACAATGATGAGCCTCGCTGGCTCCATTCTATATCACCTATCCTACTCTCCTCACTCTCCTAAATCTCTCTCTCTCTCCCTAAACTCTCTACTATCTCCAAACTATATAAACGCTATCCAAACTCTAGTATCCAAACTCTCCAAACTATCCAAACCGTCAACCGACCGCAACTCTCCTTCAAAAACCCACATTTTGAATGGAGCCTGAGGGGTCTATATAGCTGTAAAACCTCGCAGCAAAATCTGAACCACTTCACGAAGCAACCACGTGGTACAGCCGGGCAGCGAGGCTTCGGACGTCATCATTTTTGGCTCCTCCCCTAAATGAAGCAAGCCTCGATACGCGCATCGCGGAAACGCCCCCTCCCCTACTGGGCACACACTTCGAAGCCTCGATACGGAACGTCACATCACTAGGATCTAGCCCATGGATTGAGACACAGCTACAGTCCGTGCCGATTATGTAAAAAACTTTGTCTCTTTTTGAGTTAATCTAGTAAGTTGTGTCACTGCACTTCAGGAAATCTAAACTGGCCCTTTAATTTAATACCTTTAAGTGAAGAGTGTAAGCTGATGGTTGCATTCAGTCAAACTCCACTCACAGGGAGCATCCGCAACCACATGAAATCACAGCATTGCAATTAGATGATCTTTTTCTTCATGAAGATTAAACATAATGTGGTTGTGATTATGAGGCTTTCTCGGGCTTCCATTGTTAAAACTGTTCTGACTCATGTGCCTCTCATTGGCTCTATATGCCTCTTTCATCTACAGATATTTTCAACTTCAAACAGGCCTAATTAAAAGCTCATTCAAAGCAACATGCAGCACCTACCACACTGTAGCTGCATTGCATTAGTTGACTTCGCCTCTAAAGATGCATCCAGAGAAAGTCAGTGGTTGTATGGCACAGTGAAGTGAGGACGTGGCCCCAGTTCCTCCCAAAATAACTTGATGATTAGCACAAAACACTGTGGTTAATGGGATGTATCAGTTTCAAAGGTAATTGCAGAGAAAACAAAGATTAGATGAAAAGTTTTCGTTCATTCTGATTCCGGTGAATAGTGATATGGACCTAATTCTATCATAATCCACACAATAAAGTGGTGTTGCCACTCCAGGAATTGTGACTAAGAGTTAAAGGTCTTTGTTTTTCTCATGCTGAGATTGTGACAAACAGGACTTGGTATGGTTTATATGGGCTGAGCAGTTCTTTGCTTCAAACTGCAGAAAGCCTAAGGGTCATAGCCAACATGCATATTATAGTTTATTCAATATCTGCCAATAAACCCTTGGAGTCATGATGGCATTCAATTATTATCTTTGTCTTACACCAGGTGAACTTGCCCTCCTATTAGAGCCAAAACTGACCCATCAGCATCAGTATTTGGCCCAATAGATAATTTCAACATCAGATTTTGTTTACTCTTTTAAACTGTTTTTTATTGTTAATTATTATTTGCTTATCTTCACAAACACAAAACAATGTCATACTGTAATGAGAGCATTTATCCTGAAAAAGTATGAACTGATTCAAAGAGATTATGTTAGAGATTCAATGAACTGACTATGTTTGGTTTGAAATATAAAAATAAGACATTGCTGTTGGAATTGATAGCCAAGTTTGTAAATGTCCCTAAAATAATAACTCTAAATAATATGAGTGTGTGTGGTTTCTGTTACACACTGCAGCTTTAATCAAAGCATGTTTTTTTTTTCAATGTATTTTTAACTTAGTCACTCAATTCTCAATTAAAAAAATGACTGTCTGTCTGTGGATCATGACATCATGTCAATACAAAGATGATTGACAGCTTCAGGATTCCTCGAGTGTTTTAAAGCGACAGAGGTGCAAATGACTGAAAGAGTCTTGGGAGCCAAACGACCCTGGTCACTGATACAATTCAATAAAGCCCCGAAGAAGACACACGTATTCATGACCGCCCTCATCCTCGTTTTCTCAGTCACAGAAAATGAAAAACAAAACCGCAGTAATTGCTTTTGTGCTGCTGAGAAACACTTATCCCAATATCTGTGTTTGCAAATTGGTTATACCACGAAGAGCAGAACGAAAGGGTTTAGCAACAATCCACCCAGTGACGTGAAACTCTGCCATCCACCGCGAGGATCAGAGGCTTTCAGTGGACATCATTATCACAGATGGACCTGTGCTGAGACTGCAGAGAAACTATTGTTGGTACCTGGAAGTACACACTTTTAGTTGTGGAGCATATTAAGCAGGTAAAACCTGGACAATCCACTGTCATACATATATGACATATATTTCCTTACAGCTGTGTATTTATACACTATATATATATGATTATGATTATATAAAATCAAGCACATTTGAAACAACGTCATTCCTGAAATTATTAAAATGAGAAAACTCTCAAATAGATTTGCTCGTTCTTCTCCTTCCTTCCATCTCCATTTCCCCATTGATTGATTGATTGTTTATAGGAGTGTCATACACTCAATAGTGTCCAACCCATAAGGGCTTATAAGACACACACACACCATCTAACAATAACACAATCGCAATTTCATAATGATACTTCTCCATGAGGAAAAAAAGCTGTCATTAAAGTGGACACAATCCTATCTTTATTAATAACCACACATTCTCTATAAATCTAAGCCTAAGGCATAAATCTCATTCTTAAAAATATCACAATCAGATCAGCCAAAATAAATTAGGAAACATTTCATTCATCCTCAACAACATTCAAATCCCATGAACGCTGCTCTTCAGTAATACTGTTAAGCCTGTTCGAATTGCCACTTCAATTCATTCCCAGTCCGTTTTCACTCCATGATTATAATATAAGAATAATATTTTCCAAATGTTCCATTGGATTCCAAGGACAATTTAATTTGACTCATTTAAAGTCAGTTAAGAAGTTTTGAAGAAGCCATATTTTTTTCTTTATGGATCAATTCATCTAATTAGTATCACACTATTGTGACATGATTCAGTATCTGTAAGTTATCGCTCTTGGTTACCTGTGTCATCTAAATAAAGCTGTTTTTATTCATTCATGTATTTATTTATTTAATCCTCCTGGTTTGAGTTCACATTCATATTTTAATGGGTTTTCCATTTATTTTTTATGTGCTTTTTATCGCCCTCCACTATCTTGGAGGTGTGTCTACTCTTTTATACTGTAGTTTTGCTTCTTTGGATCTAAGATCAGGCTACACTTCTCTTTGGCCTTGTTTAGATTGAAGCCAAAATCGGATGTTTAAGCACGTCCAGATTGTATCTAGCTATTGTCTGGACAGCTAAAAACACATGAGATCCGATTTCCAAAGGTGATTCAAACCACATACAGAGGTGGTTTTGAACGCGGATTCATACAAATCTGTTTCAATCTGAACAGATTTCCCCCCGGGGGACACCAGTGAATGCATATGTGTTGTGTGTACACGTGCATCCAGCATTCATTCAGAACAGACTATTTTGTATGTGCAGTGTTGTTCAATTCCTTAGAAGTAGAAGCGGAAGCAAAGGCTTCACTTCCACTTCCATAGTAAACAAATGGCTTGTTGTCATTTTTGAGGTATACAAGTAATATTTGATTTGTAAACATGCACACATCCACACTCACACACACACACTTACCACTTCTGAAACAGACCCATTTTTATAAATCTACAAACTACAGTTGAGCGTATCAGTAACTCACCTGCAGTCCTCGCCGTCTCCAAACTTCTTCAAATTATCCAGCCCAGCTGTCACAGTGACGTTGGTTGCATGTAGGGCCAGTGCATCTCTCAGTGGTTTTTGATTTTCCAGAATACGCTCCACCATCTCACAGGGTACTGTTCCATCTCATTGACATGCCCTGTGTGAGTGACTCTTTCTTGAGATGATGTGCAATTTTCTGCTGTTTGAGCTCGACCGCATTTTGCTGGGCCCTGCATGAAATGCCCCACTACCTTTCTGCATTTTGCCGCTGTGCTGTCAAATGGGCTGTTCAGTAGAGAAACAGTGAGAGCTTGATGGAGGCTATGTGGGATGTAAGGTTGAACGGGAGCTGTCTGGCAGATTCAATCCCACACTGTCAGTGGTCAGGAGGTACAGCCCACACCCTTACTTACTCCACAGAATTTGATTGAGGACACCACATTGCAATCAGGTGAACTTGATTTTTACAGATATGTCAGGAACCACCTATTTATATGCATTGTGACCTGTGAGTCAAAATGATGTGCTGTGTGATGGAGCTGGAACTCTAACAGGAGTTGGCGGTGGCACATCGGAGCGGCACTGGCTGTTGCCATGGAATTAGGGCTTTGCAACTGTGGGAACTAGGGAACTGTGCTGAGGAACTTTGAACTGCATTGAAGGAACTTTGGACTACGTTTAGGAATTTGGAGCATTCAAGGTACTTTGAGCTGCGTTCAAGTAATTTGGACTGTGTTGAGGAACTTCGAATTGTGTTGGGGAACAGACTGTTAAAAAAGTTCAATCTATGTTTTTGGACTTCAAATTTGGGAATTGTTATTTTTTTTAGTCTTCAAAATGGGATTCCAGCTTCTTATTGGTGACATCATGAACTGTTGCTTGGTCTCAACACCTCTTCTTATTTAACTTTCTTGTCTTCATGCAAGTTGTGTATCATGGTAAGACTGGCGGCTGTCGAAGGGAATTTGGGCCATCATTAGATGTGAATGATTTGAAGATGACCCTCATCCTCTTCAATGTTTAATGGGCCTCCGAGCTGTAGCCGCCCATTTAGCCGTTGCTTTTGAAAGTGTGTGGCTTGTAGATTGCCCAGCTGCCTTTGACGGGGGGGAGGGGCTCTCTGCATCAGCTGTGTGCTTGGCCAGCATGTGGTATTTCAGACGTGACATATGGCAACTCAATTCACATCTTCGATAAATGCAAGTACCTGCAGTGTTGTCAAGAGAAGCATCTGGCAGAGCTTTGAAGCTGAACTTGCCGTTCAAAAGACACTATTACTTTCTGCTTTCTGTTTGCTCACACCGATAATACTGCATCGCTTCCTGAACTACAAAGAGGGACAAGGGTCATATCCACATGGAAATGTTATGGTTTTGTGTGATTATAATAATTGTTTATTGTCTGTTTTTACTCTACCTCTTCTCTTGCATGTCAACAAAGGGAGGCATGACTGAATCCCCCCCACCACCTCATTTGGGGAGGCACGCATTCTGCGGGGAACGAATGGATGATGACAATTCACAATGTAACTTGGTTGTCTTATCTTTAAATTATTCATGTTCTATTATTTATTTCAGGGCTTTGTATTTTCATTATGTCTTAGTTATTTTATTTTTTTTAATTATCTTTTCCCCATTATTCTCTTTTTTTTTATTAATGAACTTACAACAATTATGTGTTACTCATTTTGCTTGTGTTATATCTGTTTTTGAGTGTTATCACTTCATTAAAGTTTTAAAAACAAACTACTTTCAGCCATTTGTTTAGCGAAACAGGGCAATTAATAGTGGGACATATTTGAACTATTTACTTGGATTAAAGAGGAAATGTTTTCTTTTGCAATACAAGTGAACTAAACCTTAAATATTAATTGTGGTGTTAAAGTATACTGGTGAACAAACAACTCATTTCCAGTATGTTTTATGCCAAATAAAATAATAAAATATTAAAAAAAATAAATAAATAAATAAGGGGTTTAGTGTCAGCAATCACTGACACTGATGAGCTTATTTTTCTGTAGGTTCATGGTCTTCGAAACATGAAGAAAACTAAAATGAATTTCCTTAGTTTCAGGCATGTGAATGATCTTCATCTGAGTTTCTCAAAGTCTGCGCTACGTGTCCACAATCTTCTTTGAAGTCTTACATTTCAGGAAGTGCTTGAGTTGTTGTCGCGTATAAATGAGCGATTGTGAAAGTTCCTGTACACAGTTTCCACAGGAACTGCTGTCTGAGCTGAACAATAAAACTCAAAGATTCAAACAAACAAGGCAAACTCAAGGGTCATCAGCGTGAAAGCGTTTCCATGGCTGACAACATCAGAACAAAGCCATTTGGGTTAGTGTTGTTCATCGTGGCACAAATGACTTTCAGTGGTAAGCTGTCTTTGTTGTTAACTGATGCTTTCCTCTATCGTGTGGTGATTTACTTAACTTTTTTTACAGGGTTTTGTTTCTTTGTTAGTGGCAATACAATAATTATCAATAACTTGACAGGTATTACATTTAATGTGTGATTTCCAGGAACTCATGTACTACTAATGTGATGATCATGGATATTTTTCCATCTATAAATAACAGCTAGGGGAAAATCTGTGTAGTTTTGGTGTAAGCCAAGCTAATCCCAAAACTACTAATACTAATAATTTACCAAAGCTATGCAGTGTTTTCTCTGTGGCACTAAGTGTGGGAGTAAGTGCACAGAGGAAGTGTAAATCTCAAAGAATAAGAAATTAGAGAGCAGTTTACTCCAACTGAGATACAAATACAAAGCTGGCGGCACATTTAGACACTCAGAGCAGAGGAGTGGAGAAAAGGACTATGAGGTTAAGGATAGGGTTAGGATAACTATCAAGGTTAGGCTTAGTGAATATTCACACTCACATCTCATCTCAACGTCCAAAATGACAACCTGGTGCTTCTCTTTCAAGGAAGGCTACCTTGTGCATCTGTAAGGTAAGGGTTAGAGTTAATGTAATAAAAATGAAATGGATCTGAATAAATGTTTGAAGTAGCCAAAGTGACCATTTCAACTTTCCACTTATCCACATCTGTTGTTTTGTCCTCACACAGGCCGAGGTCAAACAGAGGTCACTGGGATCCTCGGTGGCAACGTCACCTTTCAATTCACGTTCCATCGCGTCATACATGATAACAGTCATGTTGCTATTTATTGGACAGGCCATAAAAAGATTGCTGAGCATTCAAAGTCGTTCAAAGGTGGACGTGGTGTTTTGGACATTTACCAAAATACATCTGTAGGATACCACATGACAAACCTGGCACTAAATCATGCTGGACTTTATTGGGCCTGCTTGTTCTCAGACTCAGAAACCCTGAGAGAAAGTAACAAGGTGCAGCTAATCGTCCAAGTGGACAGCAGAGGCATCACAATCACAGGTAAAGTCAGACTTTAATGTTTAATGCGCTACATTTTGGTAGCATTTTAGTTGTTATTACCATCTGTGAGATGCAGTAGTGGTTAGCGCACTTGCCTTTGCAGCAAGAAGACCAAAAGCAAGGTTTGAGACCGAAAACATGCAATATGGGCACTCTAAATCGACTGTAGGTGAGAGCGAATGGTTGTTTGTCTCTCTATGTGGCCCCGCGATGGACTGGTGATCTGTCCAGGGTGTGGTGACCACGCCTATCGCCCTATGTCAGATGAGATTGGCACAGCGCTTCCCACGACCCTCATGTGGAGGATAAAGCGGTAGAAGATCGATGGATGGTTCGATATAGGCAGCCCAGTTAAAGCTGCAGTAGGTCCGATCGCCAGAAAAAATTGACTTGTTGAGTCCATACACCAGTGGCCCAGCAAGTGATTAAAAAATAAAATAATTAATAATAGTTTTTTTTTTTATTATTTGCTCATCTTCACAAAACAATTACAATATGATGCAGAATTCAGAGCCTTTATGCTGGAAAAAATATGATTATGTTCTAAGAACTAACAGTTAAAATAAATAAAACACCGTTGTTCTAATGTAAGGTCAAGTTCTGATAGTAAATAACCATTATTGTCATGGTTCCAATTCTTACAGATTAAGAAAAAACATCATCTATACTGCTTCTCTGCAGATATGTGCGAGTGTATATTCTCATAATTTACTTTCAACTCTTACAGATTCTCCACTGCCAACTTACACCACAACAAAGGAGGAGGATGGAAGTTCAGGGTTCAGTCCCTTTGTCATATTCACTGTTCTTGTGGTTTCATCTGCAGTGCTGTTGGCTGTGGTGTTTCCTTTGCTGATCTAATGTCTTGTGAGAGACAAAAGTATATAATTATGCAGTAGCGTACCGTGGGGTTTCAGTCAGGGCCTTCAGTAAAAAAAAAAAAAAAAAACATGCACAAACACAACCACATACAAAACACACTATTATGCACTATATTCACGTGACAGTTGATCTGCAACAACCATAGCGCACACACACACCACTGCGCATCTATAGGCTACTGCATCATTACCACCACATCTTCCGTTATGTCACTCAGCAACCGCAATTTCACAAGCCACCATATGACACAAAAACAAGCTTCCACATAAGCATAGGCGTCAGCTACGTGGGGAACACGTCCCCGGCACTATTTGTGATCAACAGTTTTGTCCTCATCACTTCTAAAAAAATTTATAAATCTATCATTAACACTCGAACTACCGGAAATGATGTACCTCTTCAGTGTAGGTCTTCCTCTTGAAATAATTTCCTTCTTCTCTCCAAACGATCGCCGTGAAAAGTGCACACGAAGGAGATCATAAACATGATAGATCGGTGGTGTTAATGCAGTGGCCATAGCTTACTTCAATACCCGCCAAAGGTTCAAACGTCGTTGATGATGACAACAGCGGGGGCTAGCGCCAGACACATCGCTGGGCCGGGGGCGTTCTGTCACTATGCATCAAATTTTGATTGGCTGACGACACACGTCAGTCAAAGTTATAACCAAATAGGAAATGGCAGCTTTAACGAAAGGCAAGCAATACTACTAGAGCAGGTCCACGGAGCTATGATGCGTTTAATGACATCCAGGAAAATCCAGCTCAGCTTCACAAAAAATAACCATATTCTTTCTGGAAATATAATCATAACATACTGAAAAAGTAATTTAATTCAGACACACATTCATTTGAATATTAATATTATGAATAATAATAATAATAATAATAATAATAATACTAAAAAAATACTTTTTTGATATTGTCAAACAGCCCACCACTGTAATTATGACATACATTTTTAACTGCTTTTAATCAACTTTCTATGATTAAACAAGTAGAGTTGTTTGAAATCAACCACACAGCCAACTGTCTCATGCTGTAAGTCTGTCATTTACACCAAGGCTCATGTTAATAAAGCTGACTATGGTCTTCATGCAAGTTTTCGCACACAGTTGTTGATCCACATATTGTCACCAGATTTTTCATTGTGGTAATTATTGCATTACCTGCAGGCAGCACTGAATGTGTCCTACATGTTGCCCATTTTCTTTCATTTTCCATCCTGCAGTGGAAGTTCACTAACCTTGTTTAGATGGAACTGTTGACCTTAGATTTACCAGTTGACAATTAAGGGCTTTCATTGATATTCTGATCTGTGTAGAGCAGTGCAGATCGGTCAGTGAGAACAGCCTATTAATGAATACAGTGAGTAAGATGTAATTAGTGCAAGTGAAAAAAAGAGCTGATGAAAAGAAAGTAAATTTTTCTGTGCAGTGGCACTGCAACCAGGTTTGAGCTTCTAACCACACAACACCAGGTTGCAGTGTCACTTCCTTTTGAGAGCACCGGAAATCAACCCCTCTGGCCTACTTCATGAGGGACCATTGACAGCCCACTGTTGTTGATTTCTTGTACTTTCCTGTAAACTCCTAATGTCAAGCTAATCTGGGACCTGTTGCACAAAACTAGGATAAGGGATTAAGCTGGTTACCATGGCAATTTATTCTGTGCAACTAGGATTTGTTAATCCTGCTGTTCAATCCAGTCAGTCAGCTGTCACTTTTATCAGAAACAGATGTGTTTTACCATTATTCATGATCTTCACCTCCTGCACCTTCTTCTGTGTGGATTGTACCAACATGCCTCACTCACAGCACTTACCAGTTCCAGACCCCAAAGTACGGTGAACACAGCCTTTTCTGTGGCTGCTCCTAAACTGTGGAACAGTCTGTTTGTTCACATAAGAGCTGCACAGTCCCTTGAGAGTTTTAAGTAAAGACCCACTTATTTGCGTTGGCTTTTAATCCTAGTTGTGCTTGACATTTTTATTTTTGTGCTGGCTTTATTGTCCTTTATTTGTTGTTCATACTTTGTGATCTAAGTTTCCTAAAATGTGTATAAATAAACTTTTCTAATGTCACAGACACCATCGCACGTTGTCGCACAATGTCATTTGTTGTCGTCAACATTGTTCATTGTTTGACAATATTGACATGTGTCACCCAGTGGGTCCCAGAAGCAGCAGCAGCAGCGTCCTCTCAACTAACATTCACAACAGTAACAGGACACTCTTTGACCTGTCCTAAACCCTGACTGAAATTTCTCAAAATAGATCATTTTGAACAAAGTAATCTGCTCTGCTACAAATGACTGTACAACCTTCACTGTAGAAGGCTTTGATTGAGGATGACTAGGTCTAATAGGTTTTCTAAGAAGAGGACGTACTACTGTTTTTAAAATCGCCAGGGACAGGACCACATGACAGTACAGACTTGAAAAACTTAAACAGAAATGGAGCAGTTAAAGAAAGTGTTTCTTCACTGACAGTAGGTGACAGATGACATTTTGGAAAGTTGGTTTGTCAGATTGAAAAAGATTACAATTGCACATTTTGCATCTGATGATTCAATTACTTGATACTTGATAAGGATTTTTTAGGATTTATTGTAAGGTCATTACAATATTTTCCTTTTGCATTTGTTATCACTTCCTTAAAATTGGCTGACGAGTTATTCTCCACTTTCTTTTAGCTCTATAACAAGTGCTGCAAAGATGTGATGATATTATTCATCCAGGGCTGAGGTGTGGTTTTAGTTTTTATCACCATTAGAGGAGCCACAGTGTTTGGAACATGAGAACATTTCAAATGGCACAGATGGTGCAAAAAAGAATGAGCCAAAATGAAGATTCTGTCTGAATATTGTGCTAAAACCTTTCTGATTTGGTTCTAATTCAGTTTATTAGCATACAATTCGGCAGAGGTAATGTTCTGCAACTACATTACCAAATTTCCTCCAAAACCTTTTGCTCAATTAACTCCAAACTTGACCCTGACCCACCGGTTACAGCCCTGTCTGACCCACTGACCCGCTGATCCACCGGTTAGAGTTCCATGAGTGAATTTGCGGTTACAGCCAGAAACATACAGTGACGCCGGACATGTTTAATGCCAAGGCAGGTACTGACCATTAGGCTATTTGCATTAATTACACATCCCAGACACAAAAGAAATAAAGAGCCCAATGTAATTTATAACGCTTTGTTCAATAAAGCGAGAAACACAATGAAGTTTTTTAGCAGTTTCATAGAAAGGGTGCATTTGAAACAAATGAAACAAGCCCCATGGATCATATTTAACGTAATAACAAAAAATAATTGACACTGCGTCATTTATTTGGAAGTGCATTCATTCTCATCATAAGCCACGTCCACTTTCTTCTATGAAAAACAAACATTCAGTCGCCGATTTGGCAACAATTGACTCAAGTAACTCAAGTAACTCAAGTAACTCAAGTGACTCAATTGACTCAAGTAACACAAGTAACTCAAGTAACTCAATTAACTCCATTGACTCAAGTAACTCAAATAACTCAAGTGACTCGCACACCTGGATCAGTTTAACGAGTGACTCCGAGGGAGCCGAATCCTAAAAAGGAACCGGTTATTACAGCTCTATGACAAACTAGTAGGCGCCCCCTCTTGGTGGTGTCCCTACATTGCATCATTCTCCTCAGTTTACAGTTGACTGGTGTCATTGCTGCCTTCCAACTCTGGGCCTGATTGCCTAGTTTGCCTACAAAACGTCATCTTTTAATTTTTTTCTTCTCTCTCTCTAATGAAGTAAATCAGTCTTTGAAAAAAAAAAAAACAACTACTGTTTATTATGTCTAGATCATGTTGTCTAGATGAAGTATGTAAATGTTCTCTTAATTACTGTATATTTATATTTATATTCATGAACAGCTGATATTCTGCCCCTGGTGGTTGAGCTCAGTCGTAGAATGAAGCCGTCTGTGATTGCTCAGTTATTCTGTAGCTCAGTCATTGTTGCTTTCATTGCCAAGGGATATTTTTTTTTTGTTTTGTTTATGTAAATGTAATTTCTCGTTTATGCCGTCAGCCATTTACTCTGACCCAGTGACATATACTTATACTTTTACACCTACACAAATCTCAGAGTTGTTTCCTTTATTATGATACTACCTTGATTATTCAAACAGACTTTGGAGTTATGGAAACACTGTATTCACTATCAGTGTGTATCTTCCAAGACACAAGACATAAAATAGTGTTTTATTAAAAACTAACATTTAAATTCACATGTACAGGAGTTTTGTTTCAGTTGCTCTTTGTAAATACTTTGTCACATTATCTACGCCTCAACATGGAAAGAGAATAAGAGAGCAGTTTGTGGCGATGTTTATTGCTTTATTTATTTTTTTAAATCGGTGTTATATGGAGGAGCAGATGCAGTAATGTAATAGAGCAATGAGAATGGTGTTAGTTCCCTTTTTTTTTAGTGGCTTCACCTGGGTTTTAAAACGCTAATTTTCGTGTTTACTAAATGAGGCAGCAGTAGAACAGCAGGTTGTGCCTCTGCAAGCTAAAAGCGCTGATTTTCTCTTCTGACTTTGGTGCAGGAGAGATAGTGGTAAACAAACTTTAAGATATAGCAGCAATAGCAGCAATGAATTTAAACCGTCATAGACTTTCTTCTCGGCACAAGGGTGGGCACAACGCAGTCATCATTGACTATATGTCAGTATGAGTGTTTCAGAAGGCGCTGAAAAAAAAGTCACGTAGTATTTTCTACTGTTTCTCTTTGTTGATACTGCTGCTGAGTGTTAAAGCCAATATTCACAGTTCCACATGCTGAACTCTGGTGTTCATTCTATCTTACATCTGCTCCACAGCAGCCTGGGAAATGTAGCGCTCATCGCTTTCGCTATTAAAGTGCCACAAACACTGCAACAACAGTGTGTGAGAAATGAAACCCCAGATGACAACACAGTATCTTCCAAAACTTTCATCTCCCATCCATCTCCCCAGTCATAGCAACGTTTAACTGCAAGCAACGCGGCAGACAACTGTGCTGTAAATGTGCTGGGTAATTGGCGCACCATTTTGTCACTGTATGAATTATTCATTTCCGGTTGTTGCTCCTCAAAGTTGTAGTTACCTCATCTAAAATGGTCCAAGGAGAGATTTATCACTTTGCCTGCTGTCAAATGAGAATATATTAAAGCGAGGTTTGAGGATGGCTTCTGAGATAAATATTTATTATGCCCTCGGAGAGATGATGGCACCTGATAATTCGCCTTCGTGATATGTGTCCCTATGCTGACTTTGACTCTCATTTATTCGGAGATAGATGTAAGGGAAACGTCGAGCAGTGGAGCGTGGCTGATTGTAAATGAATAATGAAGGTGAAATTCCACAGAG
Source organism: Solea solea (assembly GCF_958295425.1). Lineage (NCBI taxonomy): Eukaryota > Metazoa > Chordata > Actinopteri > Pleuronectiformes > Soleidae > Solea > Solea solea. The sequence continues at coordinate 11,299,681 of NC_081143.1, read as the reverse complement.
ACAGGAGGATGTATTGTTTAGGATCAGGACAGAGTAGGCAGGATGCATTTAGTGACTCGACAGAAAAAAAAGCCTAAAAGAGGGAGCAGACATTTATGAAGTCGTTTGTACTGTCATTTGTCAGTGTTGACTTGCAGACGCAGACTTCTTGTTCAAATAAAGGGCATGCAAGTTGAATTTGTGGAGACTAATGAACTGTAATAAAGCTGAAGTTTGGTGAGAAGTGAGAACTTCTGTTGTATAGTCCATTAGAATAGACAGTGCATCTATTAACAGTCGATGGTGTTGTTTTTCATTCAGCAGAGCCCTGCTGAATTTCTTAACCTTTAGAGTGAACCTAATGTGTCAAAATGGACGCCATTGACCTGTTGGTTTTTGACAGTGCGCGGGGCCGGATGCCCTTTCGTGTCCACTCATGACCAATCTTGGGGTTCGTACTTGAAGACACATCTTTGCTTTTCAATTGATACTTAGACATTTGACCTATCTCACAGCCAGACTGCTTTTTCTGCCTTCTACGCATCAGACAATATCTGCTTTGTCTGTTGCACTAACTTTTTTAGCAGTCAAAGCTGCACTTTCCCAAGTGAAACTCAGAGAAGCAAAATAATATGCTCCTCTCTGACTCAATTGAGACCTGCTGTTCACGTTCGCCCTGAGTTATCAGTGTAGGGTTGCACCCATTTGGTGTAAGTCTCCACTACATTCAGGATTTAGTAATAACCAAACCACAACCAACGCCTTAGGAATTACTGGCTAGTTTGCAGCTAGTATTTTGCAAATTTTGCTTGCACCAGACCAACTTACACAATATTCTTAATAATGTTCAGGTGGTTATAGTCACACATAAAATAATGACAAAAATCACTACCCAACCGACATGCAAAGCAGAATCTAAAGAATGATAGCTGCATATAATTGAATTATAAATATATATAAAAAATATTAATTTAGATGCTAATATAAAGCCAGAATCGCCCATCTTTGACCCATATGGCCCATATATTTCCACTATGGTCCCAGCTCGCCTCGACTCACCACGGCACAGCACGGCATGGTTTGGGTTGGTTTTCCACAACAAAAATAGTACGTCATCACATCATCACGGCACGGCTGCATGAAATTGCAGTGACTTTGTTTTACACGCCACACAAATGAGTGACTAGTGACTTGTAAAGCAGTTGTTTTCTGTGTAACTGAATCATTAGAATCAGTTAATTAAAACCATTTGTTCATTACTTCCTGCAAGACCGGAGCACAGACTACGTCTGACACAGTCACTGGACTGAAATACAGCGGCAGGGTTTGTGATGCAGTTTGCCAGTCCATAGCAGGGACACAGAGACAAACAACCATTCACTCTTACATTCACACCTATGGTCATTTTAGAGTGACCAATTTACCTAATCCCCATATTGCATGTTTTTGGACTGCGGGAGGAAACCGGAGAACCCGGAGAAAACCCACGCACACACAGGGAGAACATGCAAACTCCATGCAGAAAGGGTCTTGTTCCAACCGGGGCTTGAACCTTTTTGTGTTGCAGGTTATGCTGCTAGACTTAAGCTCTATTCAGTTGCTAGTAAAAGTGGTTCAACCCCTTTTTTCAGGATTTTACTAAAGCCTGATTTAGTAAACACTTACGCAATAACTAAGCTTAGTAAACCCTGAGTGAGAGGTGATGTAACCAGCCCGAGAGCACCAAGTACAGATCTCCCATTCCGCCATGAATGTGTCCTCAGATCTGAAACCTCATTTAAAAGTGGTTTAAAGACACATGTGCTGCAGGACTGCAATCTATCCTCAGGACACACTAAAGACCACCTCCCCAACTGACATCATCTGACCCAATGCAGTTTTAGGTTGGTTTTTTTTTAACTAATTATTGCTCAAAAGCATATTTATTTGTAGCCACCACCACAGTATTAACACTGACTGTCACATGATTTTTTCTAAAATCTTGTTTCTCTTTCCATTTCCTCCCTCACTCACGCATGTACACATGAGTCTGATGCAGTCGTGATGCACATTCGTTGTGACAGACCTGTTTCTCAACTGCATCACACAGAAATACAAATATCTCCGCTTTTTGGAATGCACCAAACACGTCTTTAATACTCAAATACATAGGTCAAACTGATCTTTGACCACTCTGAAAAAATCATCAAGATCAGAGCTCTTAAAACAGTGAGTGAAGGACGGCAGGCAGCCAGAGAGGATGAGTTTCTTTTCCTTGTTTCTCCACACACTGCCATGCAGAGCTGCTGTGAGGGTAAGTGTTGCTGATAATCAGTTGTCTTTGTTTTGATTTCCATGTGTAGCTTTAATGTGTTAATTAATTTAGCAACTTTATCTCTGCTGTTCCCAGGTTAGGGTTGCTTAGTGACGACGGTGGTGACAGAAGCACATCCCCATATGCACCTTTGTTAAAATCACCTCTGGCTTCTTGGACGTTCACGGTCGCAAGAGGCGCTGATAGTAAGTGGAAGTACAGCATCTCAGCATCAGTTATGTGTGGATACAAACTAAAGCTACCCATCAGCCAAAGGTGAGGATATTGAAGACATCTATCATGTGAATACATCGTCACTGCTCAGAATTACTGTTGTCACTGCAGCATAGATGGGAGAAATGGTCCAGTTCTCCCGCCACTGAGGGGATATGTTCCCACTGGCCACTTGTAAGAAATTAAAATAAGTTTGTGCTTATGGTCGTAACTTGTTTGTTAGAAAGATTTTCCCATGGGATGATGATGAGCTACAGTGTTGAAAATGGCCACTGTCATCAATCATTTACATACAGTGTAATGAGAACTCATTATTAAAGCCAGTCACAGCCCCGGCTGACAGAGTGGGCTTTATGGGCGAAGCTATTACATGGCAGGGGACAGCTCTGCCGTCAGCTACAGACAAGCAGAGCATTGTGAGGTTTTCAGTGAGTGTGTGTGTGTGTGTGTGCGAGAGCGAGCGAGAGAGAGAGACAGATTATTTTTATTTTTCACCTGCACCGAGGAATTCAAAATGCAGGGGGTGCTCTCCTCAGATTCTGTGCAAGCATACTAATAGCAACAACATCCATTGAATCGATCCATCCATTTTCTTCTGCTTTATCCTCCTCTTGAGGGTCACGGGGGGGAGCTGAAGCCCAGCTGACAGGGGGCAAAAGGCAGGGGCCAACACACATTCTAATGGGAACAGTAATAATACTCCAAAAGAATAAAATTAGAGCACATAATCCAATCCAATGGATTTATAAGGCACAACAACAGCAGTCGACCAAAGTACTGTACGGTAGTAATTAAGTAAATAAAGAGACATAAAAACAAACAAATGAATAAATGAAATATAAAAGACATAAACATGTGTTTATGTCTTGGCCCCCCTGAAATGGACTGGTGACCTGTCCAGGTGGGATTGGCACCAGCAGCCCTGAGACCTTCATGTGGAGGATACAGCGGTAGACAATGGATGGATGAATGGTTTAGGACTAAGATTTGTGTGTGTGTCATGTATCTTGTTCTGAGTGACTCTCGCTGTAAAGAGCTACAGTTTTTATAATCTTCAGTGTTTCTGCGTCGCTGAAAGCAAAACAGTAGCTTTTGTATTTTTGCTGATGTGGAACAGGCCTTGTTGGCTCGCCTCCTACAACATTAATTAACACCGCAGCTCATGATAGATGACCTCAGCTTTAGCTCCCTCGCTCCCATTCATCACCACACATAGGAGGATGGAACTCCAAATCTTTAATTTCACTCCTTTCTTTTGTTCCTTACAGCACGAGCAGCGCCGTGTTGTGTTTTGCAACCCCTTTTGTAATCGCAACATAAAGATGATCCACTGTCAGACTCTGGGAAAAAACGAAAAAAAAGGTTGTTTGATATTTATGTGGTCTATCATAAGATGTTTGATGCATCATCTGCCATATATCATTTTTCTTCAAAGTCATAAATGCCGCACTTTTATCACTGTTGAAGAATCGTCTCGGGGAAACTTTGACTTGAAAAATAATGTGATATTGTATTAAACTTCTTTTTTTCCCAAAATGCTTTGGGAAAAAAAACATTTTGACACATCAGCATAAACAGGGGATTTACAAGCTGTAAACATTTGATTGATTCACAGGTAATTAATCACCACTAATCATTTTCTTTGCATTAATATCTCCTGTTACCCCACCTGCAGACAGACAGCTCCAACCGCTGACCACTATTTAAAAGATTTTCAATTTTACTCCGATTTTTTTTATTATTATTTAAGACGAGACATTAATACTCTGCATGTTGGCTGCAAATCATAGCATAGCGGGTTGATACGCTACTATGTGCTAATTTCAAAGCACAGCTCCTTATCAGCTGAGCTAACAGGGACGACTCAGGTTTATGTCCCAGTCCGTCCCTGGTCATAAATAATACTTTACAAAACGGAAGCTGCAGGCTATAGAACACCTGACTGAGGACTGTGATTGGCCTGTGGGCCAGACTTTGGACATGCCTGCTTTAAAACAAAGATGTAGATTTTTAAACAAAAAGGCGTATTAGACTGTCAGCTCTCTATGAATCAGTTTCCCCCGCAGACGTTCCCCTGCTGCGTCACAGAAACACAAAAAAACACACACCAAGAAACACATTTGTGTGAAAAGCTGGTGGTTCAGCTGTTTGCCCCCACCTGCCCCTACTCTGCTGCTGTATACACACAAATGCTCCCTCAGTCATGTCTAACAAAAATCACGAAAAGTTACACACGGCCTGCTTTTACTTTCAAAAGTAACCCTATCCTGACCAGACTAGATGCTCAGTGGCTCCCAAGTCATTTAAGTTTGTGACCCCCGTTCTACAGGGAGTGATGAGATCTAAACACACATATATGCTCTCCTGCTACAATAAACATGTTAAAGGTGAGTTGTGGGAAGTGACACAGATATGGGACGTGGCCATAGCACTGTACCTACTCAAGTTTCCATGTGTTTGAGGGTTGTTGCTGTTTTTTTCTTAGTTATAATTGCATTACATTGGTAGTTTAATTGACGTTCAATTGGTGTGGGTGATGGTTTGTTACATCCTTTCTACTCCAGTGGTCACATATGTGTGTGCATATATATATATATATATATGTATATATATATATATATATACACACACACACACACGTATAAATATATATGAATACCAGCTGCCAGACCAACTCTTCCATAACTACATAAGTGTGAGCTGTGTTCCTGGAGCATGAAGTCTGCAGATTTGAACACATGGTCCTTTTTGTGTTTTCAGGGGGAATGAAAGAGACCTTTTATTTATTTATTTATTTGTTTATTTATTTAACCAGATAAAAGACCCATTGAGATCTGACCTGGCCAAGAAAGGCAGCAGCAAACGTCATAGCAATAAACTTGTTCCAGATGTATGTGTACAGTATTGCATGTATGCTTACATTGTGTAGTTTGACCTGGATGGTCCGTCTGAACAACTAAATCAAACGTTGTTGTATGTGTTACTGAGTCAGTCTTTAGTAAATAAACACTCAAATAAATAGTGAATCAAAGCCCTACTCATGCATGCTGGACGGATGGTAATACCAGGTCTGAACAGGGTTTTATTCCTCAAATAATAATAATAATAATAATACATCATATTTTTATAGCGCTTTTCTTGACACTCAAAGACGCAAATACTTGTGAACCACACACACACACATATATATATATATATATATATATATATAGATAGGTATATTTTTTTTTCATTCTTCACCAACACTCGCTCAATCCAGATCCATTCAACTGTGTCACTTTTAACTAACAAAGTTTTCAACACCATCTGTAGCGTTCTCTGAAAATAAGTTCCTCCGCGATGAATTCATACACACGCCTTGTGTTCGGCAGTGCAGACGCCCCGCTGAGCAAAATGTCAGTTAATTCAGTCTCTGATTGACACACTGGCACTCAGTTACAGCAGGCGCAGCGGGGAGCATGTTTTTATGTTTTAAGTGAACAACGTACACATAGCCTCCATGCAGGAACAACCTCTCCTTCATTTGTCTTCCATTTTAGAAAGTGCTCATTGTGTTCCTGTAAGTTTTCTCTGTAATCATTTTTAACTCTTGACCTTTCAATGTAAAGTGCCTTGAGATAATGCATGTTATGAATTGCTGCTATATAAATAAAATGGAATTGAATTCAAAGTGATGCTAGTGACACAGAAGCTCCAAGTTGCCTCTGATTTGTCTCCACATAAGATTCAAGTAAAGCTACGTTTTTTTGTGTGAACACGGTGTTAATCATTATTATTTTATGTTCTTCAAATCTTTACTCTAGAGGTTGATTTTTATAAAAATATTCATAATAAATTCACAGTTTTGGGCATGAGTGAAAATGAATTAAAATGTGGGTGGCAACAAAATATGTATTTGTTTTTCATAATAAAACACATTTTAAGATGTGTATTATAAAACAACTGACTCATTAAGCCAACATTACTGGAGTGTATTTTTTTTCTAATTTATTTGCATTGTGGGTTTTTTATTGTCGGCCGTAGTGAATTGAAAGTTGTATTGAAAATGAGTAAAAACCAAGCGTGTCAGTATTAGCGCCTGTGTGTTTTTGGGGCGGGTGTGGTATTGCGTTAGACATGGTGACGGTTCATATATAGTGTTTTTGCTTTCATTTGCACCAAAGATGTCCTTTGTTTGACAAATGGACTTGCTCCTTCCTTTGCTTTTCATATACGGTACATATGATATATGATCTTGTGAGTTCATGGTGTAATTAGATTTTAAACACAATATATGATACTATTAGTACTATTAAAATGAAGAGACAGCCTTTTCTCAAAGGTGTCTTTCAGAGTTGCGCTCGTGAATTTGATTAGTTTGAATGTGTTGGGCTGCCGCCATGCTTCAATGACAACTGACCCTCAAGAAAATGAAGTTGGGTCTTTAAATCACGGCGTCCGGGTGACACCTCCAATGATTATCTGCTACTTCTGCCAATCTGAGATAGATTGATTTGGCTAAGAGGTGCAGGGGGTGTGTCCTTCCTGTACAGTATTTGCATTTCAAATCACAAAGGCCTATAATGTGCCAAGAAGTCGAGAGGCGAAAACATTTGGATTCCATATCCAGATTTCGAGATTACACTCTTAGCTCGCTGTATTCTGCAGTAAAATATGAAGGGATTACAGAACCTGACCTTTTATTCACACACATAAAAATCATAAACAAAGCCTGATCCCAAACATTAACCATAACCAGTTAGTGCCTAACCTTACAATACAAAAGCCTAAAAAGTTTAGCCCTAAATTTAACCAGTTCCTCAGAAATGAGGTTCTGCCTCATTAGGACCAGGTTTAGGTCTTCATGGTGAAGTTTGGATGCATACACATAGCCAGCTCTTTTTGTCCTGACCATAGAATGTATGTACCAAAGTAGACATGGTCTTCCAGTTTGCTGGTTGAGGCACACAAGGAAGCAAGAATATACTGAACAGCCACCAGGGGGTGACTGTGCTGGTTCCCAAAAAGAAGTCACTTTGAATGGACGTCTACGGTGACAGTTCAGTCACCCTGTTCCCTCTCAGTACTTTTCCATTCCCTCCAACTCTGCGTCACTTAGCCACTCCCACCTCATTAGGCAATTCAGTTCCCCTGTGAACTCACCTGCTCCTCATGCCCTGCAATCAGTCCAGCATATAATCACCAGCTCCACAGTCACAGTCTTTTACCAGATTGTCCTTTGCCATGCGAGACTTTCCAGCTTCATTCTGCTTGACTTCCCGGTACCGACCTTTACGGTCTCCTTCCTAAAAAAACTATTAAAGCTTTCTGTTGTTCTTTCTGGTTCCTATTACATACTGTATATGGGAACATTAGACTACTTTTTAAGTTAATAATCTCAATCACTAGTTTCAGCTCTTCTTCAATAGCTCTTATTCAGTGCTATTGTGCAGTGCCGTATATTCCCATTTAGAGGGAAGTGAACACTGATGTGATTGACAGCTGGTAACCGGTGCAGGTGTCAGGTTGATATCACAACCACTTCCTACTTGGTGCTCCTGACAACCAGTTCAAGACACTAAAAACATGGCTGCCAGCAAGGATACAATGGAAAAACTGATTTTAGCCACTTCACCAAAAAGATTCACCCAAGCCTTTTTGTAGGTCTCTGCTCGAAAATTGCACACTTATAATAAAAGAAGTATATCTCCGCAACCACAAGGTCTATTTGAATACATTGGGTGTCCTAGTAAAGGGAACACTGAGATTTGTTAAGATGTGTAAATAAATATCAGTACATGTGTTACTGGTGAAGCGTAAATGAAGATGGCACACAACAAAAAAGCACATTCAGGATGAGTATATGTTTGGAATGATGCTGCTGCAGCTCTAAACTATTATCAGTAGTACAATGATGTACAATATGTGAACATCATCTCTGCAAAGTCAAGTCAAAAAGTCAATTGAAGCAAGATCCAGAATTGTCGCCAATGGGTTGACATAGAGTTTGATATGCAGTAATTCATTTAGTTGTTATTTGAGCTGTTCATATGAACCTATTTTAAATGTGACAGTCTTGTAATGCATATGCTGCTGTTTAATTTGATGCGCAACATCACTATATTTCATGTTTAGTGCAGTATTCCACTATTAGTCACTGAGTGCTTCTCTAGGTCTGACCTTTGGGTTTAAAGGGTTAAATCTGTGATATTGTAATAATAATTTTGCTACTTGGAGAGCATTTCTGACTGGAAGCTGAAGTTTGTAATCTGCTCAATCTCCTACATCAAAGTTAATTGAGACATGTTTGGTAAAATTGTTTTCTCTTTAGTAAACGCTGAAAACCAATAAATAACACATTTGGCAATAGCTCACTGATGGAGGTAGCTGTGGATCAAGTTATTTGTTTACAAAGTGACAATAATAAAAAAAAAGTCTATTTTAAATCAGAATTTGCTGCGAACAGCTAAATAAAGTGACAGAAAATATGTGCAACTGTCGGTCACCATGGTTACTGCTTGATTTAGAGATATGTCAAGTAAATATCACCCAGCTCAACCCGTCTGGTTCTGTCTGCTCCCACTGGGCTCAGGCCAGGTATCTATGCTTTAATTTGTATGAATTCTAATAATATCTGGGCAGATCAACCTGCCTTTTTCTAGTAAGAGTGTGCATCGTGCTTGTTATTTTCCGTGTATCTACATCCCTTTGTCACAGCAAACATTTGTATTCACGTCAGTACTTGACTTATTTCCCTGGATTTATGCATGGCTCATACGGAATATTCTTGGAAACTGTGTAGTCTGTTTTGTTTTCTTCACTCCTCTATCATATCTTTTTCTCATCAAACGCATACAAGTTCAGCCGAAATAGCTTTCGGAATTAACCGAGACTCCAAAGCAAAGCATCTCGCAGGAGTCGGTGAAAAGTTCAAAAGAGCAAAGTCTTTTCTTCCAAAAACAGGTCATAACACAGACAGTGAGTCTGATTCAGCCAATGAGAAACAGGCAGGGAACAGGCAAAACAACCGAAACCTAAGTAACAAAGCAAAGCCACAAACACACAGAACACTGCACAGGGAAAGAAGGTGCGTGTGCGTGCGTGTGTGTATTTATAAGTGGATGAACTGGCAGGTACAGCCGAGGCATGCAAGCCAGGCCAGGCCAGGACACAAACGTGGGCAGGAACTAGACTTACAGAGAAGGTTTATGTTCAGCATACTAGTCTATGAACTAAAGCTGCTTTAAGACACTGAAAACTGAAGTCCTAACATGTTCCTGAAAATGTGAGTTACTACAGTATAATGTGTCAATGTGCTTTAGTTAATGTCCAAATAACATGCGAGTGAGTTCACGTACACAGCAGGAAATAGGTGGGTGCTCAGTGTGCTGCATGTGTGAATCAGGCTCCACCCCCTTGCCTGGATGCTCTGAAGATTCTCCTACTATTGTCATGTGTCTAACAAAAAACCTAGCGAGTTGATGCCTGAGGAAAGACCTATTATGCATTGGGAAGAGAGACACACTTTCCCACATCATGGCTGCATGTCCCACAGTCCTCACTCAGTGGAAGTAGTACAGGTGTACACGAGAAGATGCTCACTGTGATTGTAGACATCTTAGAGCAGGAAGAAGCCACAAGTACCACCATTGCAGTTCATCTGGGCAGGGGAACAGACATTTACTGCAAGAAAAACAAGGCCCGACATCATCCACAAGGTGGAAGGGCGGGTGATGAGAGCAGACCTGGATGTAGTCGTCTGGTCAGAGCAGGCAAATTAGGTCATCCTTGTGGAACTGACTGCGCCATGAGCAAAAGGTTGTGACGAGACCCATGGGAGGAAAAGCCTTAAATACCAATGCCTTCTCCGGAGTGCGGAGAGAAAGGGTGGCAAACACGGCTGTTTCCTGTAGAAGTGGGGTGTAAGAAGGTTCCCATTGCAGTCTGTGTGGACAGCACTCACTGCACATCAAGCTGTGCGCAGCATTGAAGAAGCAGCAGAGAGAGCCTCTTGTTAGCTCTGGCATAAATGAGAGGAGGAGAGCTGTAGGCCTGGAGCTGATGGGCAGTGGTGGCTACTAACTGGAGAGTGTCGCTGTCAAGGGTCAAAACATCCAGTGAAGGTTGAAGACATTCTCACAGGACATCAGCTCCAGGCTGAAGGCCACAGACGTTCCATGGAGCAGTTGCTTGTGTTGCATCCTCAAGGCCAAATCTCCAGAAATTGTCCAAAGTTAAGGTCTAAAAATGGCAAAATGTTGCATTCACACTGGATGTGAAGTGATTTTTGCTCATTGTATTGCTTGCAGGAATGTGGGGGCTGCATTGTTTGCCAACTACTTTCAATGGAAAGTAGCTAAAGGTCACCAGAGCACATAGTACGCTAATATGCATATTTGTGATGTCAGGCTAGACCAAGGTGGCAACACTGGACAGATGCATCATTTGTGTTTTTCTGTTTTTGTGGAAGTTGTGCATGCATACGATGGGTTTCTTTTAAATGTATATAAAAATGAAATAAATGAATAAGCTAACAAGCTCATTTAGCCCATACTTGTGAGATCAATTATGCTTCATTCCCACAGCACAATTCATTCTGTGATGAAAGGCTGAGAATTAAAGTGTGAGTGCTCAAACACTTCAGAGCATATGCCTCCAGCCTGTTTCTGTAGGCTACATGAAGAAAAAAAAAAAAACCCTGTTGATTTTCCTGTTGAGTATCTACAGACAAAAAACAGCTGTTAAAGCAAAAACACTTCTGAAGATTGATGAGACTGGAACTTTGCTGGAAAAGTTGGGAGTTGCCAGATCTTTGCTTTATCTCTCGTGCTTTGGAATTATTAGATTTTCCTGATTTGTTCAGAGTTTTATTTGTGACACACGGTGGTGTAGTGGCTAGTGCCAATGCCTTGTTTTCTCCAGGTCATCCGGTTTTCTCCCAGTCCAAAAACATGCAGAAGATCTTAGGTGTGAGTATTAGAGATGCACCAAAAATTCAGCCAATTTTCGTCCGAAAGACTTTTATCAACGAAACAGGATGTCGTAATGACGCATGCAAAAACTATGCGTCTGTCTATTCCCGCTTAGAGTCCGTCCAAAATCAGTTTGGAACACCAATAAAACGGCTCCAACAAGATGTGAGTACACGGTGGAACAGCACCGATTAAATACTGGAAAGTCTCTTTGCGCGAAAGTGAAACTTGGCTGCATACAGCGTAGATTATGAACTCCCCGCGACATTCACTCGGATCCCCTGCACTTTATCACGACTGTACTCGATCCTCGTCATAAACATCATTACTTGGATGTGCGTAGAGAAATGATCCAGGCTGCGTTGGAAACGGAGAGCCCGCTGGTCTGCCCGCTAGGAGACGGAGAAGCGCAGGAAAAAAAGGCTGGTCCGTGTGCAGATGAGGGGCATGAACCCTCGTTGTCCGATAAGTTCGATGAGATCGTCCTATTTTCATAGATTCTTAATTGATTTATTCTTTGAAGCATGAATATTAACCTATACAATTGCATTGCCTTGACTTTAGTGAGGTAAGTACACACAGTCCCAGCCATAACAACATTAGATAAAAAAAAAAACAATGGTACAGAATTGGCATCATAATTTCTTTCGGTGTTTCAGTTTTGGTTTTGGGCAAACAATTCTTGTTTTGGTGCATCCCTAGTGAGTATGAGAGTGGATGGATAGACAGTACCTCGTGTCCTTGTGTCCTTGAAAGTGTTTTTTTGTTTTCTTTTTTTTACTTTACTTTTTGACTTTGCTTTGTTCTGGTATTATTTTTGCTGTCTGTTTTTTCACATTAAACTTTGGATATTTCCATCTGCACTCGCATGTGAATTATCACATCACAACTGTAACAGCAGGAGCATCTTTTGTAACATATGAGGTTAGAATGGACCAGTGGAGCGGAGCCGATTGAGTGTATTCTGATGCTTGAAAAACGATTTTATATATTTTATGTTAACACATGATGCAAGGTGTACTCATTTTTGCCTTTTGCAGTCGTGTCAGAAATGAAAGCACATATGTAATCATCACAAGTGTTACTTCCCCGGGTACTGACTGCTGGTGGCGTCAAACTAATGAGGTGTTAGCCCAAGCAAAAACACATTCTGCTCAGTCATGTATGGCGAAAATGCAGCATACCTGCTGATTTATGTCACATATATTGTCAGTAATTACTCAGTTAAATTGCAGTGGAGTCTTGTTTCAGGTAATTTGGTGTGCTGCAGAGATAATTAGAATTCCCTTTAAGTGTGGGAACAAAAGTCGCTGTTGTTTAGTGCAGGCAGGAACACTTGTCATGGAGTTAAAGCTGTTATACAAACAGTTATTATTATATATTATTTACATAGTTCTATGTGAGCACATTTGAAAACACCCAGCACCACATGAACATACAATATTTTATTCACAGCACGCTATTTGTTTGACCACTATGTCAATATTTTACGCCATGTTCACCTAATAAAATCTACCTCTGCTTAATTGTCTGCTATCTTAATATGTTCATATAATCTCACCATGATACAGCCTTTCTTTTTTTATTATACATTGTATTAACACAACTTGTGGAACAATGAGCATTCTTTCCAGACTGTTATATACGGTGGCCGACATGGGCAAACACACTGCAACAACCCAGAACACATGCAGGGGGAGAAACGAGTTGCATATTCACAAACGCTGCAGATGCAAAAACACAAACGAAAATTTCAATGTTTCGTTAAGTGTTAACATCTTGTGCCGACTATATTAACTGTTAGCGCGGGGACTTGCCAAGTGAGTGAGTGACTGATTTGCTCAATTTGTGTCTGACCAGGTCAAATAAACCTTTTCAATATTCTTACTGCAATTCCTGTTGAAATAATATGAAGAAGTCTTTGAGTGGTTTTTCAGATCTATAAAAACGTGCTTGCATATCTGTTCATCCCTGTCCCATTGTTCACTTGAAATGCTGTTGTACTTTTTCATTTCTTTGCATTAGTATATTTTATTGCAGAGATGCTTGGCAGGGTTTCCTGGGCAGCTGTCAGGGTTACACACCTGATTTTCATTTCCACTCACCCCCAGTACTAAAGACTGGTCCACCCCTCCAGTAACTGGAGATTAATCTGCTTTCAAAGTGGTAGAGTCTGGCCAAATCTTCTAAGACCGTTTGTGAGTCATCTTGAACAAAGAACTATTATTCTGGACATTTGCTTTTCAGAGCCCTGCCCACATCCCAGCCTCACCCCAGAACTGCAGAGGTTATAGGAACTCTTTGATTGAAATAAGAATCTTAGCTGCTCCACACCTCCTGCAAATCTTCATTAATAAAGACTCTCATAACCTGTGAACCGCTGGTCTGCATCTGAATCAACAACACCTAATACTTAAGCAGGTGTAGATTTAACTAACTGCTATTATAACTTAATGTGATGTGCCCTGTGCAATCCCACATATTTTGCATGTGACACTTTTCTTAGTTGTGTCACATACCAAATGTTCCCAAAGTCGTTAGCCTCGCTTCAGCCGCCTCCATGCTGTTGCGTCCCATTCTGTCCGTGCATCAAAAGATTTGAGAAAAGTGAGATGTCTCACTCGGAGCTACTACAATTGGCAATGGTTAAACATGGTTTAGCATAGCATTGTATGCTGTGGGACACACGCCATGATGTCACTAACGACCCGTCGACTACTAAATTAGTCGTGCAGTCGTTGCGGCCCTTCATGTGATGGGTCAGGTTTGGACAGAAAAATATGACCGATATTTATGTCCACCCGTCACGAGCGTGACAACATGTTAAACACATTGAAATTCATTGAAAATCAAAGCCCTTTAACCAGCCATTGATTTGTGCGTCATGACAAGTGTTTTCTGCATTTGACTTCTCTTCTCTCTGGGGAAATTGCTCTAAAAGTGGTGGTAAACATGTGAGGGCACAGTATTGCGGCGATAAAAGCGGATTTATTGTGCAATAAAGGAGCCTAGATGACAGGGGTTTTTTTTTCTTTCATGATGAATAACCAAGGAGATCCAGTTCCAAGACAAAACCATCTCACGGCTTTGCCCATGAGAGAGAGAGAGAGAGAGAGAGAAAGAGAGAATGAGAGAGAGAGAGAGAGAGAGAGAGACACAGAAGCGTGACATTATAACCAGTGTTGTGGCTGATCAGAGTAAAATGCATCAGATAAGGAAATGTGTTTCTCTCCTCATAACAACAAAGGTCATACATCACAACGCTTGTAGTCTGTGCACAAGTGGAGGCATTTTTTTTCCTTGTGCTTGGATAAAAGAATAGAAGAGTCTCCTCACCAACAAAGTGACCTACATACAGTTCGTGTCGCAGGTTTGAGCAACAGTGATAATGAGGAGCTCCCAACTGAAATGTGTTGGTTTGTTATGGAGCAGCTGACGACCAACACTTGTTTGGTGACGCTGTAACATAAACTCACTGTAAACAACTGTTAAAACAATTAAATAAAAATGTCAATAAAGAAATATAGAACATTTGGGCTCAGCACCTTGTCAGACACCAGATTTCACTAGCAGACCAACCACCTAACCTGCTCCGCACTCTCTCTCCCTCCTCCTCCTCCTCCTCCTCTCAGGGCTCAGCCCACTTCTTATAGCTTTTTCAAATCAGGCACTGGGCAGAGAGAATGCAGATGAAAGGCTTTAGTTACACTTAATAAAGTCGTAGTATTATGTGAAAAACGCCGTAATATTACAAGAATAAAGTCATAATATTACGAGAAAAAGCCAGAATAGTAAGAGAGAAAAATCTGAACATTACGAGCATTTGGGCCACTTTCATAAAGTTGGAATATCGCAATATTGTTATGTTGGTTACTGCAAATAATAATTGAGACATATACTTGAAGCGATTTCTTTGAAATGCAATTTTCCACTGCTGTGTGCAGCTGAGGGAGAGGAAGAGTTCAGCAGTTTAAACTCGAAGCACAGGAAACCAAACACTACTGTGTATTACTATAGATGTTGTTATACTAATTGGACAAAGCACTGGAAAGTTCATGGACTTCGGTTTCCAAGCTGGACAGTGCTGGTTATCATCTGAAGAACTGGAGCTGAATTGTTGCCGGGGTGAAGACCTTCTATGTTGGCTCTTTATAAAGACTCTGGTGACCTTTGCCACAGTGAATGTGTGAAGTTTAAAGGGATAAAATAATCAAACATCCACCTGGCCACTGTGTGCTATACATGTTGTTGTGGTTGTTCAAATCTAAAGTTCCCAACCAGGGAGGCCCAAGGTACACAAGTATTTACTTTTAGATATAGATGTTTAATCCATTTTGTCTGTTTAGAGACCATGAGGTGCAAAGTAGGAGGATTGTGTTTGTTTGCGTACAAAAATACATACCTTTGGTTGTGTGCGAGATGTCAAACTCATGTTTTAGGAAATCAGGAAATCAGGAAATTGTTCCCTCGTGATTTCTTGTATAGAGGTGGAGTGGTCCGTGGTCATCAACTCCACACCAAGGCCCTGGTCCATAATTTCAGTCATTGGTTCCATGGTTACAGAGCTGGTGGCCTCTGTAGCCTAAAGAGTCAAGTTTGATAATTACTTTATCACAATTTTCCATTATTATTCTGCTGCTTTTTAGATTTTCTCTGCACCAGTTCTGTGCGGAGTATCTCCTTTGTGTCATCTGCCATGAAGGTTGTGCACGGAAACCTGGCATGTCACATTGGCAAACAAACACACTGAAAATGGTCATCATGTGAAAACTTTTTTTTTCTCAAAACAAACTTGAGCAAACATGAATAATGTAAAAAAAAAATAAATAAAATAAATAAATTGACAACATTTGAATAACATTAAAATTATTCTAAAGGGAAAACAAGGCTTTTTTTCTAACAGCTATAACTTGTAATTGTCTATCAAATGTTACTTTGATAACTCTCACGCTTTACTGCTGACAAATATCCAATTGTATACTGTGTAAGCAGAAATACGAATACTAGCGAAAATCATACCTGTTGGTTAGGGCTGGGCGATACGGACCAAAACTCATATCTCGATATTTTTTGTTTTCGAAAGGCGATATGCAATATTATAACGATATTTTGAACAAAACGGGTAAAGTGTGTACTTTTAACTAATCACCATCAACCATTTATTTAGGTTTAGTTTTGTTTTTTTGCTAAACAAAGCACAGCTGTGCATATAACAACAGATATAAACAATAGTGTTGCCTGTTTGAAACATGTAAAATCTATAGTAATAACCTACACTTATAGGCATAATGCAAATAACAACAAATGTAAACAAAAACAGGCCTACAGCTTCACAGTATTCTATAGAAAACAGAGAAATATAATAAACCACAGGCAGTCTTGTATAAAGTACTTGAAAGCGATATTTGAGTAAAAGTACCAGTATCTTACCAGAAAATGACTTTGGTAGAAGTTAAATTCACCTTTTACAATATTAATTGAGTTAAAAGTATTAAAAGTACCTAACATTTACTGTACTTAAGTATCAAAAGTAATTTGGATGACAGAATGACAGAAAATAATAGAGAACCACTGCTCTAGACGCACTGTTTTAGCTGAGAGCTGAAACCGCTGATAGCTGAGACCCGTTAGATGTAAAACCTTCCTTTTTGATGAAGCTTATAGTTAGAGATGGCTCAGGAAAACCTGAACCATCTCTTAGTTAGGCTGCTTTAGACCTAGACCTAGACCACTGGGGGAATTCCTGTGGTGCACTCACACTCACTCTCTCACACTCAGGGTATGAATGTGACTTCATTATAGGATCCAGATCGAGTTTCAAGGCTATTATCATTATTATTATTAAATACCATTCATATCATATCACCATTATTATTATGCTATAATTAAAGTTGTTATGAGCATAATTTTCACAAACATCTCTACTGCTGCTAAAACCCGAAGGTCCCCCAATTGGAATTGGGACCATGACAGAGTCTGCAAATAATTTGGGAACATATTGACGTTGGGCATCAAATTAAACAAGAGAAACTGGGCTAGAAGGCTGTATAAATCTATTTTAAATGTAACAAACAAAAAACAACGAAATGAATATCTAACGCTCCGACAAAGCATTACGGAGATCAAAGAATAAAGACAACAGAAATCGGTTTGCAGAAACAACAACTGTAAAGTTGCTCTTACCTTTGATGTTTATCCGTGAAAAGTAGATTTTTCAGCGCAAACAAAGCTCTGTCTGGTCAGACGGACTTCCTGTGTTACACTCAAAACACTCCTGGCCTCTCTACCTGACAAAGGACCCTAGGTGAAGCATTACCGTTCTGCTGCTTCTCATTGGCTAACAAAGCTGTCAATCAAATTGTTGAGACAATAGCGTCCTTCTATTGGATATTAGGAAGCCAATGAGATGTCGTCCATTCATATAGACCTGCCCCTTGCTGAGATACAGGCCAGCAAAGAGACACATGGCTCAATTGAACCATCTGGTGTTCATTTCTGGAATGGAAAATATATTAAAGTCTGCAGGAACTTTGATACAAGGTCATAAAGTGTTTTATTGAACACTAATAGTGATATACAAGTGAAAAAATTGTTTAATACATGAAAAAATACAAATGGCACAGATGTTTCTAAGATGTGCCAAATGAGTCCTCGTCTGTACTTTCTGTACTAAAACCTCTCTAATTTTGTTCTGCAGAGATGATGGTCACATGTTATGTTTTTAACTGATCTACAGTTCGGCATTGTTGGCCAAAAGTCTGTTGACGCCACATTTAGTATTGGCTCTATCTACACACAGTGTAACTCCCAGTCTGCTACTTGTTGAACTAATCCGCACATCTTTATTCCTGTCTCGTCATTTCTGGCTACTTTCTAATGCGTAATAAGTCATCGGAAAGCACAGCGAGTGGATTTCACACAATAACACGGCCACAGCTTCAGTCTGGAGCTTCTACTGTAGTCTGAGTGCCTAATGAGGTTAACTCAATATTCATAATTTACTGACAGAGATCTGCATCCTTACAGATTACAGGCAGGAAATGCACACACTGGGATTTAAAGCCGTCACAGCCTCTTCAGTTGTGTGGTGAAACTGTAGAAATCCCACACCATAAACTGTTCCATCTCCTTTCCCACCATCTCTGAATGACATCAACAAACCAGTAGCCTGTGTTAATTGTGAATTTAGAAGGCGCAGGTGGGTTAGTAGCACACTTTTGCACATATCATGGGCCACTACATATCTATTCCCTGGCACTATGACAATGACAATGACCGGGAAACAACGCATGGGGGTGGAATCTGCAACAGTCTTCGTAAGAGTGAACACCAACCACCACTGCCCAGTATCCTGCTGACCAATGTCCAATCTCTAGACAACAAGCTGGTCAAGATCCGGGCCAGAGTGCACTACCAGAGAGACATTCGAGACATGGCTGACCCACAGTGCCAGACCTCGTCTTTCGTCCAGCAGAGAACAACTGGTGTGACCCAAGGAATGTTTTTGCCCTGTCGAATTCCTCCTCGCCACTCTGAAGCACCTTGCAATTCTCTGTCGCCCCTTCTACCTGCCCTGGGAGGTTACATCAGTCATCACAGGCGGACACAGATACTGCTCTGGCCTCACTCCTGGAGGCCATCAACATATACCTCGTTAAACACCCGGACACTGCTCTCACCGTAGCTGGGGATTTTTATAAGGCAAACCTCACAAACGTTATAAACAACTTTAACCAACGTGTAACATGTTCAACCTCCGGCGACATGGCGCCGTACAAGGCAGCGGCGGATGTGCGTTCATACCACCCACCTCACACACACACTCTCCCCACCATCCACTCTGCACAGGATTCACAGTTTTTACCTTGTACAATCTCGTGTGACAAACACTCTTATGTTGTTACCAAAACTCTTGATAACAAATGGAAACGGCAGGTCAGTTCCCCATCTGTTTAATATTATGGGGTGGAAGGACGACATGAGGAAGTGGACTCATATAATGTATGAGGATATTTTTAGTTATTTTGTCCTCAGGGCTGTTCATTAAATATTTTCCCTGACCCACTTCTAGTTATTGTAGGAGGCTGAAATTGTGTAATAAAACAACAGTACCTCTGTAGTTCACGTGGTAATTTGCATCTCTGAACTCCTAACGGTTTCTCTTTTGTAAGGTGGAGGAAGGTGTGATAATGGAGCCAGCTGAATGCAAAGTGGTCATCAGGTTCCTGTACTTGGGGAGGCCGCACAACACAGGAGACATTCAGTGAGATGAAAGAGATTTATGGGGGGGACGCCCCGTCGTATGTCATAGTCAAGCTCTGGCATCATCAGTTCAAGTGTCCACAGTCCACCACTGATGAGGACACCACCACCACCATCACCAGTATATCTGAAGGTTCCTTAAAGTTCCAGCATGTAAGAATTAGTGACATCTAATAGATATATGCATATTATAACAAGCACCCTTTCCCATTCCTAAGGAATTCAGGTAACTATGGTGGCCACCACAGACCAGAAAGCATGTTGGTCTTTGTTTGAGTAGTAAGCTTCTTCTTAAAAAGCAGAATGTAAGCTCTGGCTGTTTTATGCTTTCTTGCTGCTGCTGAAATATGACGACACAACATTGCAACCTTCATAAAGCAAAGTGTTTGCTTAAATTCCATTTATAAGGCTATGAAAACCGAGTGTTTTTTTTTATTTGAAAGTGATTATACACTTAGACAAACGTATATGTGGGCAGTAATATTCCATTTCTGCCAATAAACCGCCCTAAATGTTACACATTGGACCATTAAAAGCACTCAGATGCTCTCTTTCTGGCAGTCTTCCTGCAACATTTTGTGTGTCTTTGTCAAACTGTACATCTGCCTTTTTTTCAGCTGTGGGACTAGATACAATCAATCAATCAAAATGCATATGAATATTTGCTTTGATTAGCAGTACTGACATCTGGGTGAAGCGCTGTACTAGTTTTTTTTCTCGTCCTATCTATATCGCTCAACTAAGTTGTTTAGTCGCTGCAGCATTTGAAAAGAGGGACTGAAGTGAAAGATATAAAAGTCATCACCATGACATTTTCAGTGCTCTCCACGGTGCTTACTTCACTTGTGTCTTGAACGTTGGTTGGTTAACGACCCATTTTTGACGTCAAACATGAGTCACAGCAGGAACAGAAACACATAAATGCGAACTTCCTTGCTCATCAATGGGAAACAAATCATCAGCCTTCAGTAATAATCTCACCTGTGTTTGTTTAAAAATTAAACCTGTGCATACCTGATAGCTTTGGTATGCAGTTTAAAAGAAGGGTGAGTAATCAGAGCAGGTAGATGGGGGGAGGGGGAAGGAATAAGAATACAAAGTTCAACAGGAATTAACACTACAGGACAAAATCTGAAAACAGGATTACTAAATCACTGAATAATACGTCCAAAGCAACTGGAGATACTGACTCATAATCTAGAACTAATTATCAAAAGCCCCAAAAAGAAAACCACAGTGCAAACAACAGGAAATCATTATCTACGAAAATTCTCAAACATGCAAATGCAAAAATTACAGATTTAAAACCACAAAAGAAAAACACTTAATAGTGCACTTACCTGATAGAAATATATTTACTTTTTCATGCTGACAAAGGCAAATCTCAAATGCACTATAGATTGTAAATAAGAATCATGTGATCAGGGTATTGCTGAGCTATTGGTCGGATAGCAAGGCTGGTAAAAGACAATCAGCGCGCAATTTCTACATCACAGATCATCAGCAGGTGGCAGGTGAACAGGTGTGTTGAATATAGCCTCAGTTTTTCTCATTCACATTCCCCAGTGAGGAGCTGAGGGAACCAGGATGAGAGAAGCCCAAACTCTCCCTCCGTCACAGGTAAGGTAGTGGATAGCTAGTATAGTTGGTATGCAAAACTGCCCACTCATTGCCTGCAGGCAGTTATGGTGCTGGGCCCTTATACTGAGTCGGCGGTTTTGCAGCATTTTTAAGTGACGACTGCTTGGCTAAATGCACTAGTTTGCCTGTGGAGGAGGAAGAGATGGGACCTGCCAGACATGGAGGCTGGATGTGCCGCTCTCATTTCTGTCTATCACCGGCTCTCGTCCCAGTTCTCCCTTCTTCTCACTTACATAATGCGGAGGAGAACACTGAGCCCTAAATACTATGTTTTCTAAGGTGCAGATAGAGTTCACACCTGTGAGGAACTGCTCCAGAGTTCACTTGCAAGTGGTCCGAGACCACCTCTTTCAAGTGTACCAGAGCTTGGTTGTCGTTTGGTCCACATCTTGCACTACGTTCACACTGAAGCGAACTCTACTAAGGAGGTAAACGCAGGGTCTGATTTCAGGGCAGGACGGTCACATTAGCAGTAGAGTGACCGTCCTTATCCTCAATTCTAACAAAGGGAGCAAATGGAAACCCTCCATGATATGGAATAAATTGCACAAGTGAGGGATAATTACTCACAGTTTCTCATTGTAGGAAATATCTATTAGTCCCAGTTGCTATGGCAGCATTTCTTTTCAGTGGAGATGACGTTTTAAAGGAGATGAAGGACTTAACAACTTGACTTTATGTTCTCTTTAAGAAGATTTAGCACAATCTAACATGATTTTCTCAAATTGCTTTTATTGTTCGTATGTTGCCATATTTAACTGGTGAAGTTTTCGGGGAAATGGTCTCCATTAGTAGAAGTTTCTGAAGCTGGAAAAAGAAACAGTGAAGGAAGGAAGAGCCATGAGTTTCAAGGACTTAAGGAGAATTTCTTCCTTCTTTTCCTGCAGATTGTACCTGAAGTTTTTCTTCTCATCCTCTCATAGCTTCAGTTTCATCCTCATCTCATCACAGTTCAGTGCTGTTACATGCAGTTCAGACTTCTTTATCACAGTTCACAGTTGTCCACTCTAATGCTTTCTTGCCACCTCAGTCACTTTATCACAGTTTGAAGTCCTTTCTTTTATCCTCATCCTCATTCCTTAATCCTTCTAGGTTGTTCCTCTTTCTCAAGGGCGATGTCATCTCCTCTGCCCCATCCCTCCACCCTCTTCTCACCAGTCCTCCTTCTTCTAATAATTCCCCCCACTGTCACTTTGATGAGGCGTTTGCTGTCCAAGGAGAAGGTGCCTGAACCTTCCTCCATTTAGCCTGAGTGCAGGCTAAATGTCAGAGGGAGAAACCATATAGGCGTGGACATGAACTGTACAGTATGCTCTGTGTTGACCGTTATCAAAGGTATACAAGAAATCAGTGTAACTAAGTTGGACTTGCTTGTTTCCAGGGACGAAATTCATGGTATAGTCCACCTGATAGAGACAGCTACGTACTGTATATAAACTGAGGCTTTTTGAGTATTAGGGGGACTGTCACCAGTCTCTGGTCATAAAGCACACCCAATATGTTAATGTGATTTAATATGATTTGACCTTTGTTCCCTTAAAGGTAAATTCAATTATTATGTTGTTACTTTTGTTTTGCATATGATTCTCATTACAACAGAGGACCACTTTTTGAACTAAAACTTTAAAGGCTGCTCCGATCAGGCCTCTACCCTCAAGCCTATACTTCACCAACTCCTACCAGCTGAACTTGTCATTATCAAAGTATGTAAGGACAGATGGAGTAAACAGCATCAGTGTGCTCCAAACATATTGGGACTATGACCGAAAACACAAAGAAGAGAACTGAAACCCTGTGGTTCAACGGTTTGATGGGATAAATGCTTATTGTCCCTCGCGCTGCCACTGTATACACACAAATGCTCCCTCAGTCAGGTCCAACAGACTGTTTTCAGATGAAGGACGCAGTGTACAAATAGTGTTAACTTGTTTCTGTTTACAGACAGAGGCAGAATTATAACATAAAAAGAAGAAATCAATAAAGGCTATGTGAAGTAGAGTGATTGTTGTGAACACTAAAAATAGCATAAGTTAAAAAATAAAAACATACCACAGGTGAGTGTTATTTTAAGCTGACGGACATCTTTGCTGTAAAACTACAAATATTTGCAGATGATGTCAGGCTCTATTACCCACTTCTCCTTTTAAAGCTTTGATTTTGATGAGAGAGTGAGAGAGAGGGTATTTATGTGTGAGTGTGAATGTATGGACATGTCTTTTAATGCCAATTTATAAAACGGTCTTGTTTTTTTCACTTGGTTTTCTTGCATTCATATAAAATGAGCACCCACCTGTCTGTGTGCACGTAAGGTGAATGAATGTTGTTAAGACAAAAGCAGAAACAGCATATAGAGATACTGTCTAATGGCAAAGATAAATATGAGTGTGGCTTGTCCTGCATTCCAAATAACTCATCTTCGCTTGTGCCTTTTTCTACATCCCGAATTAGACAAATATTGCATAACAATAATACACAAGCAGCAGATGGAAGAGTTCACATGCTAATTAAGAGGAGCACATTAAGCCCTGACAGCATTTACAGTAACAGCAGGGAGATAAATCAACCTTTGGCTTTGTATTTATTGGATGTTAAATACGAATCTGAACTGGACGCCTTAATTTTAGTCCAGGACCTTCTCTCACTGGGGTCTGATTCTGGCCACATTTAAGAAATAGTGTGAACTCGTTTCAGCAAAGAATATCAACGCTCACACATAGCGACTTGACACAACAACTGCACAAGACAAGAACACATAACACAAAAACAAAGAAGCAGCTGTAAAACATAACAGAAAGATGGAGCCATAAATTACCGCTTGTGGAGCTTATTCCTGGAAGAAGAGGTAGGCAGGGCTTAAAGCATGTGTCCCTGTGTGTTGTGTTCTGTCAGGCTGACACTGTTTAATAGATGAAGGTGAGAACAGTGACGTGCGGTGAGGTTCACGACTGGTGAGGCACTGCCGACTCTGAAGTCGGATGTACAAATATAAGAACCCAAAATAGAAGCTTATATTTCATTAAAACATTTAGCTGTTTCAAAAAAGCCTTTAATTATACTTTAATCAATTCCTTACACAACCAGTCTTTTCGGGTGTACTACTCCGGTTGAAAAGAGCGGGTTATGTTGCTTCCCACTTGTTTGAAGCAGACCTCTCAGCTCCGGAGTTGGTCTTCCTCTCACTAATACCTCCTGTTTCGACTGAAAATCCAATTTAGTTTTGAGATGTCATTTTCTATTTATACAAATTTAAATGAGTGAACAATATTTTGACCTTGTTTTATGTACAAATGACGTTGCCTTTTTAGTAATAAAATAACTCTTAGGGTAACAGAATAACCCTGTAAATAACCCATTTAAATGATGCAACCGCAACAATCAACGCAAAAGCCATAACCTGAACATTGAGGGTTGTTAGCACATAGCTACTTCCAGGAGCCCGCACAGGCTACACTGAGTGGCAACTGGAATGCAAAAGTTTGTATTTGTATTTGTATACGAACCTGACTGTACGGAGCCTCAGTAAAGGTGCACCAAATGTGAGCAGAAGGTTTCTCTGTGTTAAGAAAGAAAATAACAACATTTTTTTGCAATGTGTAATGTATTTATCTGTTGAAATGGACAGAATAAAATCGAAATAAATGTACTGTATTGTAGATATTGATAGGATATCAAACATTTTTAATTGATACAGCAGCAGAAGCTTAACACTGGTAGCTGTGCAAACCTGTTACGTGTGTGTGTGTGTGTGTGTGTAGCTGTGGCACAGACAGATGGAGCCACTGACATGTGGATGAACCCTTCGTATTGAACATATGAGTTATGGAGCCATATTACAGATTCATCCCTTCTTTATTGTCTCCATGACAAGTGTTGAACGGCATCATTGAACTCTCACCACCTGTCTTCTCCCCTTTGAAATGTTCATTTTGTTTTACCTACTTGAGAAGGAAAACACATCTGAATGAAGAGCGAGAGCTTTGTTTTGTTCCATTTTTTATCTTTATTCATGAGATTGCAATCACAGGCACTGGCTACTTGACAGAGCTTGTTCATAAAAACAATGAAGACCAAGGTGTGCACGATTTGCGTGATTCTCATGATATTTTTATTTAATATGCAGCAGGGGCATCCACTGACTGATGATTTGTTCTTCCTCTGTAATTTGACATGGATTTATCAGCCTTGTATTTGCTTACATTACAAATAAACATACTTCTTTTTTTTCAGTGACACCTGTTCATGGTGTATTTTTTCAATAGGCTCCATGCACAAGCGTGTTGAATTAGGCAGGTACGTTTACCAAGCTGGTCCTTTGACTGAAAGGTTCAACTTTTGAAGCAGCAATCATATCACGCTATGCAAATATTCCAACAAAAGTTAAAGTGTACAGTAGTATTTTTGGGGTTATTATTATTAGCAGAAATCAAATTTACTTT
Organism: Solea solea; assembly: GCF_958295425.1. NCBI lineage: Eukaryota > Metazoa > Chordata > Actinopteri > Pleuronectiformes > Soleidae > Solea > Solea solea. The sequence continues at coordinate 11,273,885 of NC_081143.1, read as the reverse complement.
TCTAACAAATGAAACCAGTGTTGTATATCGCTGTAACACATTAGCTGCTAAAGTTTAGCAGGTGACACGTTAGCTGCTAAAGTTTAGCAGGTGACACCTTAGCTGCTAAACTTTAGCAGGTGACACCTTAGCTGCTAAAGTTTAGCTGGTGACACGTTATGCTGCTAAAGTTTAGCTGGTGACACGTTATGCTGCTAAAGTTTAGCTGGTGACACGTAGCTGCTAAAGTTTAGCTGTTGACAGGTTAGCTGCTAAAGTTTAGCTGGTGACACGTTAGCTGCTAAAGTTTAGCTGTTGACAAGTTAGCTGCTAAAGTTTAGCTGGTGACACGTTAGCTGCTAAAGTTTAGCTGTTGACAAGTTAGCTGCTAAAGTTTAGCAGGTGACACGTTAGATGCTAAAGTTTAGCAGGTGACACGTTAGCTGCTAAAGTTTAGCAGGTGACACCTTAGCTGCTAAAGTTTAGCAGGTGACACGTTAGCTGCTAAAGTTTAGCAGGTAGCACGTTGTGTTTATTCACATTCAGTGTGAATGTACAAAAACCTTCAAGGCAGTACTGGGAGCTGTGTGGTTTGATTTTACACGGTTGGAACCTGGCCTCAGATTTTCCTCTAGATTTTCCATAGTCATGTCCCTACAGTTGGCACAACTGATGCATCATCAGAGCATCAAAAACTAGACCTGGTTCTGTCTACAGCAGCTGAGCTGTTAGATCTCTGTGCTCTTCCAGAGTGGTCTTCACCACAAGCCTATGAACATAAACCACAGAAGAGAGAAAAATAAAGTATTTGTTTGAATGATGTTTGTTAAATAAAATGACAGTGAACAGCATATTATGGTTTGCAGGTTATTCAGTATTACAATAACAAAAGTATGGAACATAATTTTGTCTGTGCATAAATATTAGCCATAAATCTCCCTCCTGGTTTTCATATAATCATTCAGCTGAAGTTACTCAGGCAACAACATATTAAATGTTAACGTTAAATACATATTGTATTTCTGTTATTACTGAAAAGACCAGGTAAGATAATCATACAAACTTCTTACTTGTCTTCAGTGTGTGAGGAGCTTCTCTTCTCTTGTCATCTGTGGAGACAGATGTTCACTCCCCCTCCTGTGTCTATTGCTTCTCCACAGACTCTCTCTCTTTTTCTCTCTCTCCCTTTCTCATTCAGACTGAACATGTAAAATGCAACTATCACAACTTTTCTTTTTCTTTTTTTACTATTACTTTGATAACAGCTATATATACAAAATGGAAAAATAACAATAAGTTTAGCTACTGTTCATGTCTATGATCTGTAAAATTAAAGTAAAGCTTATAAACCTGTCTTTATCTGTAGACACCGTAGATCTCAGGGAAGAGAGAGGGGTGAGCAGAGGAGGCATTTCTTCTTTGCAATCTCCAGTTTATTCTCTAGATGTCACTAGAAACTACACACTTAACCTTTAATGTATTTAGCTAACACCACTACACAGCAAAAAAAAAAGATTATTAAATTATAAAAGAAACACTAACTCAAAATAATGTATTGTCCTTTACAAGCTTAAAGCTCTAGTGCAGAACCTCTTTCACACGTTTTCTGCTTTTTTACGTAAAATGCATCACTATGTGACACAAAAACAAAAAAAAAGTTTACTCAATGAACGTGGTAAAGGTTTGAATGTCACAGACTTTTGCTTATATTCCAAAGTTGCAGACCACAGTTTTAATTTGATGCCAGGTTATAGTTACACTTGTGATTTCCTGTCAAACGTCTCACTGAGAGGAGGAAGACTAGGGGTTCTACTTTTAGTGCCAACACTGAAATACTGGCCAGTTAACACAAAGCAGAATTATAATGTAAAATGTTAATTTTTGTTATTACCAGCATAATGGAATTCCTACAATTAAAGTTTTCCCTTTACAACAATATAGAGAATAATAATAATTATAGTATACACATTAGCTCATGGTTTATAACTTTCATTATAATAATAATAATAATAACAATAATAATACTTGTATACTGTGTGGAAGTGAGTTTGTTAATCATCCTCCCCAACAACATCATCACTGCCATGGGGAATAACTGCAACAATCTTCATCAATAACAGTGTCAGTAAAGCCGGTGGAGGTTGACCTTCCTGTCAGCTGATGTTAGAGGAGACACCAGAGTGAGCTAGTAGAGATTTTCTGTAAAAAATGGGATTCTAGAATTTTCCATATTGTCTTCCTCTTTTCCCACTTTTGCTGGTTGCAGGTGGTGTCAATTTATAATGGTTGTTGTTGTGTTTTAATCCCTAGGCCACATTTATAACCAGAGCATTGTCACCCTGATTTTCTCATTTATTCCAAAATGAACACAGGCCGCTGGCAAAAAATAAGAAACAGCATTTTAGTTGAGAAATGTGAGCTCTGGTGTATCTGTGGTTTTGCACAAACATATGTCTGACCCTGGGACACTGAGTTGTCAGTTTTCCAATTGTGCTTCCTCTTGATTATCCCTTCTACTTCATAATTGCAGAACAGACAGGTGACACAAAAAAACAAAAAACCCAACAGGACTATGTTCACACTGACACGGAAACAAAAAAGTAAAAGAAGAAACCCTGAAAACTATATTTAATGATAAAATAACCTTTTTGAATACAGCTGCTGCTGGGCTACAGACACCACTGCCAGTTGTCCATTCAAAATATAATGGCATAACATGTGGTAGCAGTGTTTCTTACAACAATTATTATGCTAACACAACACTTGTGGCTCTTTCTTTTAATCTAAATCTAAAATGGTGTCTGTTAATCCCTCACACTACAGGATAATTAATCTGTTAAAATCAGCCTAAAATTGGAAGCACTCACAATTGTCAGATCTTCTTCTCCTTGTTGGGGTAGCCACAGTGGATTGTCTGCCTCCATCTTGCCCTATCCCTTGTGTCCTCTTCTGTTACACCAACATCCTCATGTCCAACATCCATGAACCTTCTCTGTGGTCTTCCTCTTTTCCCCCCGCATGACAACTCCATCTTCAACATCCCTTGTCCAATATAATCCCTGTCCCTCCTCTGCACGTGACCAAACCATCTCAAACTTGACTCTCTTACTTTATCTCCAAACCGTTCACCCTGAGCTGTCCCTCGAATCATGCTTTTTCTTAATCCTGTCCATCCTGGTCACTCCCAACAAGCATCTTCAGCTCCGTTTCCTGTCTTTAAGACAGTGCCACTGTCTCCAAGCCATACATCATGGCAGATGTCCCTCTGATCTCGTAGACCTTCCCTTTCCCATCCCTCTGTCGCACATCCGCCCTGACACTCGTCTCCACCCTGCCTGCACTCTCCTCTTCACCTCTCTTGTGAACTGTCCATTCCTTTGGATGGTTGACCCCAGGAATTTAGACTCATCCACTTTCTCTACCTCTACTCCCTGCATCTTCACTGAACCACCTGTCTTACTGTCATTCACACAACACGTAGCACACATGACCGTGGAAACAAAACTGTCTTGTGCAGCAGAAGGTTAAGCTCTCGCTCTCTCTCTCTTATAAGTCATTAATGGGAAGTGTTGTGAGCTTTTGGACAGAAATAAGACTAAAGCAGAGTAATGACAAAAACATTTATGACCACTGTGCAGTGGATGGGTGGAGCTGGTAGCAGAGCACCTAAAGATGCTGACACATCCCTTTTGAAATGTTTTGCACGTCGCGGCATTTTTCAGATTAATCCGAATTTAATGTTTTCCCCACATTGTTTAAACCTAATTTCTCATCCAGAAAGTATACAGTGTAGTAATGTCGCCTGTAGGCAGCAGTTTGGCTCAGTAATACAATGAAGGTGAACAAGAGAAAGTGTAGTTGGGCTGAACTTGTTGCTGTGTCGGATAAGAGGAACCAGAGGTTTCTAACATGTGTGCTGAGCATGTCCAGGCAGCGAACCTGACCTTTCATTCAGCTGCCGGCTTCCCTCACCACCACAATGTTCAAGTAAGACTCTAAGTCCTTTACACAACGTCACTGTCCAGGACTTGACTTTTACTGCCTGGCTGTAAGCCAACGAGTGCTAACAGCTCAGCACCTGGCTCCAGCAGTGGCCCCTCACTAATATGCTCTCACGCTGTAGAGTCATCCTCAGCGACCTTTGCTGACTTGCTCTCGGCTGCTGTGTGCTTCCCCAGTGCCTAACCTCAGAAACATTGAATATCGAGTCAATTACACCCTGTGGATTTGGTGCAGTCGGTTTTCTGATCTGTTCCCACGGCAACAAAGCTGATGTGATGGAGGCTGAAGGCTATATACAAAACACGGTGTCAATAACTGATCAAAAATGATGTTGATGTGCTTTGATCTCAACCTTATTATTTAAGAGGAGCCTCGCACACCCATGTAAACAGTGCCATCTAGTGCTAGAAAGCAGGTAGATTAATAGTTTACGTGTGTGTGTTACTTTCCTTAGCTCACAATCCATCCGTGTGAAATGTGAGTTGAAAAAAGTGAGTCATCATAGGGTTTACTCTCGTTCCGAATCACCAGATGCTTCCCTCTGCCTGACTTCTACACAGAAGTCATGTGAAAGCTTCAAACATCAGTGAAGTGATATTGTGTCTCTGCCTTTTTCTCCCCCCTACACACGCAACCATTTCATCCGAAAGCCCATAAGAGGGGCTGGTGGTGGTGTGGAGCCGTTTTTCATATCGCTGTGTAAACTGAATACACAAGGCACTAAATTGTGCTCGACGTGGTAAATATTGCATCTCTGTGCTCTGCAGCTATAATCTGGTTATAGTGTTTGTAGGGCTGCGTGTGTAGATGCACGAGCAGACAAATGTGCCTCGGCTTTATTGTGGCAGATGAACGCTGGCTGGATCCCAAATGGTAGAACCCATGCTGCAGGGCAGCACGCAGAGGAAAGGTCACTGCTGGAGTGGTGACAAACATGCATGTAGGGCTTTCTTTATTTAAAAAAAAAAAATAATAATAATAATTCAGCAATGAATGTATTTTCTGTAACCCCCTAATTCTCCAAATGAAGAACACATGGTAAATTTTAAAGCTTTTGCCCCAAACTTCAATTTGTCATTGACAATGTTTGTTCAGTGTGATTGTAAAATATATTTCAATGTGCTGTGTGTACATCCTTGTATAAATATATATATATGTATAAATATATATATATATATATATATATATATATATATATATATATATATATAGTGCTATATAATATCAGACCATTTACACCAACGTCCATGTGGAAAACCAGCTGTTTTCCATCATGCTGTACAGGAGTTGTTCACCCACTGCTGCCTCATCACTAAACACACTGTTTTCCTCTTTGGACTTTGGTGTGGGAGAGTAAGCAGTTTACAAAGTTCTGTTTCAACTTGGCGAGATAAAGCAGTGAGCATATTTTATATATGAGAAACTCAAGCCCGTGTAGATTTTATTAGACGAGCCGTTTGTCAAGTGGCTGTGCAGCAATGTTTTCACTGAGAGTGAAAGCTGGTACAGAGGGGGCCTGGAGTGTTGTCAGGTACTCCTACATCCACACTTAAAAATAACGAGTTATCACTTTAAGACTTTAGCTAAGTCTTGCAAAATGGCCACGTCCTCTTCTAATCTGTGACCCGGGCATTTATTTCAATCCCTTGCACGTCGTTGTTTGACTTCTCCGCCTGATGCTGACCACCTTATACACAGCATCTTTAAGCTTTGAGGAGTCCCACAGAGTCCCACCTGTTTAGACAGCCATGATGAATTCTTCTCCAGCTTCCAGGGTATGAATGCACTCAGTGTGTAGAAGTGACTGTCTGCAGACAGGGAGTGACACATTGCTATGAAAATCCTGTTCAATAACACACACACACACACACACACACACACACACAAACAGCAAGTTTTTGGTTTGTGAGACAGGGAACTGAGGCGGTCTCAGCAAGGTGCTGCTTTCCCTGACACAGGACTGAGCCTGACGTGGCAGAACCACATCGCCCCCTGTTGAGGGAGAAGTGTACTGGTGTCAACTCTCTGCATGTGATGCCTCCAGGCTTCAGCTGAAGCAGGTGAGACTGAAAGGCTTGTGCACACATTACACGTGTGACGCCACATCCAAGCTACGTGGTGCATATGTCGAGGGGTGAAAAATCATAACGTGTTGAGTTGTAAGTTATTATAAGAGTAATTATATTCTTTATTTATATATTTACACTGGAGTTGTTGGTCCATTGCTGCCTCGATGGATACACTTGTTTGACTTCAGGACCCATATGAAAATAAAATATACTGATATACAGTATATGGACATAATTATGAGGTAAAAACATGTGACATAATGAGATATACTGTACGTTTAAAACATGTATGATCATATATGTTATATCTTTATATATTGAGAGGATGAATATATGTGATAGCATTATAACTACAGGTATAGTTGACATATATGACCCTATAACTCTTGGTATTGGGACATAGAGGCTGAACATAGAGGCTGCACCTAATATTGATATACAGTAGGTGTACTATTAAATCTCCAACATTTCATAGTAAGTTCACTGCAGTATCTTGCTGTTAAACAGCCTTTTTCTGACAGGAATCTGAAGTTTCACTTGATTTGTAAACTGCTCACACCCTGCACCAAAGTCTACAGAGACAGGAGTTGTTGATCCACAGCTGCCTCCACCAGCAAGTTCAAATATGTTATTTTTTGACTTGGGAGTTTTGAAACTTTTATTCTGATTTGACAGTTTCCAAAATTCAGTTTCCAGTCAGAAAACATCACAGTCATCACCTGTCTAATGATGAAGATGAGCAGCAGGTGATGCTTTTGGCTGAAATCTGCCATCTTACCAGTGCTGGAGCATTCACGACACAGTCAAGGCCAACTCTGTGTCCAGTACCCAGACTGGATCCTTTGGTCCGAGGCTGGTTTTAATGAATAAAAACCCTTTGCCCTCAGATCCTCCATATATTTGGTATTATTTACCAATTACTAAACTTTTGATTTAGCCACCTATTTCCATTCGGTGTTTATGTTGCTTCCCTCATACGAGCACACTTAAAAATCCTGAATAATTCCTTTAAACATCCATGGAGAACTCCTCAAAGTAACAGTGTCCCCTGTAAGAATAAATCAGAGATGATATTCTCAAATCCAGATAAGTCTATGTGCACATCTGATGGGGCTTAATGAAACCCCGTCTGTCTCTGAGTGTCTTTGCATTGTTTGCTTCAGCAGTCACGTCTGCACAGAGAAAACAATCGGTTTCAAATGAAAGACTGTGTCTGCTTGTGTTTTGCTGTTAGAACAAGAATTAATGGAGGAAGCCTGCAGGGAATTCTAAATTCATCAGCTGGTGTTCGGTGCAGGACGGTAATCTGCCTGGTTGTAAGTCCAGCGAACTCTCCAAGCTTCAGCTCGGCGCCTGTGAGGAGCGTTCAGATAACACGGCTGGTTTCCACTGTGCTGTATGCTAATGTTCCGGGTCAGAGGTCAAGACCTACGAGACATAAAGGCAGCGTTTGGATAATGTATGCAATCACTGACGTTAATGAAACTTTTCTTCTCCCGTCCAGGGTCTGAAGTTGAACAGCAACCCTGAGCAGATCAGGAGCACATGCACATATTAATCTGTCACAAAACTGTGCTGATACAATAGTAAACAATGCAGCCACTGCTAAATCGTCCTTTACACTGTATTCTATAGTCTATTTATCCTCAGGCCTATAGACACATGCAGCTGTTGCAGTCTACACCGCCAAACTGATGGAGCAGGGACCGCCCACAATATATAATGTATACAATAGTTTTTTTTATATCATTGTTTTGATTGTTTAATATGGGTTAAACATTAAAAACCTGCTGTCTGTCCCATGCACCAACACCTAAAGACCTGTGATAGAGATTTGACATTAGATCTGTTTTCAAAGGCAACTGAAGACTCACTTGTTCCGTATAACTTATCTTTTTATTCGATTTTCTATTTTATTTGATCTGTTTTAATTGTTTATTTGCTGTATGCAATGTTGTGTCTATTATGTTGATTTAATCCACATTAATTGTAAAGCACTTTGCAATGTTATCCGTAAAACGTGCTACTGTATATAAATAAAATGTCAGTATCAACAATGTCTGTCATAATCATCCATACACGATTTTAATTGAAACATAAATGTGGAAATGAAAATGAGTGATGGCCTATTAGTGCCACGGCCATGCGTCAACATACCTGTTACAATATGTTGGATCCATGTTAATGTGCAATTAAGGACATTTCAATTTGGTAGATTAGATAAAGAAATGATCTAATCAACCAAAAAGGTCACGACCCCCCTGCAGAAACCCCTGTTGAAGACCTCTGGTCTAAACAAAAGATCCCTTTGCGTTGCCTGGTGCATTAAGGCAACAAAACATGGACATGGAACATGGAACATGGAACATGGAATTTTTGGGCGCCATTAGCTCACTCTACTGTGCCTATAAAGCCTCAGCCATGAATGCTCACTCACTGAAAACAAGACAAGGAAAAAGTAATTAAACAAAGGTAAGTAACAAAATAATATGTTGAAGGCAGCAGTGGATCAAACCCCCCGTCTTTTAAATGGACATTGGTGCAGTGGAGTGAACTGATCACAAACTTCATTTTCAGGCAGTTTACTGTGAGATACTCCAAAGAAGTGGCTCAAAGCAAGTTTTTTGAGCCTCAGTTTCTCAAGCTGATCTCAGCGCATAAGTATAAGAATAACCCCCACTGAACTATCCCTTTAAGCAGTGATCAGGGAAATGCACATTAGTGGCTGACAGAGTGAGTGCCTATTCTGCATTTCCATATCTGGGATCAATTATTTACCCTTGTCTGAATCCTACATTGGATATTTCAATCCACTGCAAATAGTAAATGGAGTTCAGTGGATACATTTATAATGTATCTAATGTAGTTAACATATGGGCTTCAGTGTGCATCAGCGTGATTGCATGTATGTTTTTGCAGAGGCTTGCTGCCTGCAGAGGAAAGCGCCAGATGTCTTGACCTGATGTCTCTCTCCTCCCCTCCAAACCATAGATATACCTTAACTCTGAGATTCATGAGCAGACTGACAGAGGACGTCCAACTGTTAACATCTGGTTGCTCATGTTTGGCATTGATCACTGACTCCAGAGGTTCTGTCACAGGTTCTGTCACAGGTCAAAAAAACAAACATTATTTTTTAAGCGCTGTCCCAAGCTGTTAAAGTAACATTTGCTACCGACTGACAGAAGATGTCACAGTGTTGTGCTGGAAATGAAACGCTTGAGCAGCATAATTAAGGAAATACAGCAAGGTGTGTGTCAGTGTGAACCCCATATACATAATGCAACACTGCATGTGCATAATGAGAAGCAGAGACCATTAGTATACAATAAGTGGATAAATAATGTCCTCCACAGGTTCCCTCCAGCTGCTGTGGCTCCAGCGTGAGGAAACCAACGCTGTGCGTTTGTTATTGTTCATTTCACGAGCGAGAGGTGGAGGTCAGGTCAGGTCAGGCATCTATCTGAGGGCGATTAGCACGTTTGTAAACTGGACATGGAAGCATCGCTGCGGTCAAAGCGCTGGGAGCTAGTGGACGTTAGAAAGCATGTGAACATGTTTGAGCAAAATGTCTGTCTGATGCGTGTGGAGCAAATATCAAAGACGGAAACACACTACAATCATTTGAGCAAACAAAGCCTTAAACTGAGTCTTTATATCATAAATATTTAAACGATAATGACGTCATTATCGTACTGGCGAAATACAGACGCTGAAAGGTCAAACATAATCATGTTGACAGCTAACACTGACACGGACATGTAGCATAGCCCAATATTACATTCGCTGTTTCAGCAAAGCTAGCACATGACCACGGTATAATGCTGCGTTTCATTTACATCCAAAGTCAGAAGTCAGAACTGGGAGTAACATCAATCCTGAGTTCATCGTGTTCCAGGATAGCCACTGTTAGCAGCTAGCCCACAGTCTACACGGTATTTATCGCACACAATCAGCGTAGCAGCATGTCTACGGTTAAAAATGAAATAGTTCTGCTTATGACAGAAGTGTTTTTATCAATAACAGTAGCAGTGGTTACGGTGTACGGTGGCTGCCACGTTACTACGGTAAACTACAGGTACGTCAGGTTGCTCAAATCCAACTTTACGTCTCATGACCTCACAAAATTCCAAGTACCACCGACATTGGAACAGCACCAGACACATGAGGACACCAGGCACAAAGGAGGGAAATAACCATTAAAAAAAGAAGAATACAAGCATCATATCAACAGTAACAAAGGGATGTAACCTACTAGGAGTATACGTGACTCTAAAGTCGGATTCACAGCAGCTCTTCTAATTCAAATAGTAGTTTGTTTGCTTATTTCCACCATGAAAGTGATTGTGTTGATATGGGAGTTTAGTAATGAGCAGTGATCAGGGTTCGTAGACTTACTCCACGTAGATCAGACACCCTTTAGTACTGCATACATAACTCACTATAACTAAGGCCATTGTTTGAGAAAGACAAACATTACTGTGCTTTCTATCAAGAAACAAAACAATGGTCTGTTATGAGTTAGGCTCACTGTAAGCTGGGATTCGCTCCAGTTCCCCCTGCCACCCTCAAAAGATAGATTTAGATAAGGAGATGGGTTTTGTGCCAGATTCAAGCACAGGACAAACACAGCAGGCACCAGTTTGATTCACTTTTAACTCAACATCAGCAGGTTTAGTGTAAATGGTGTAGAGACGAGGAATTGGCCCCAAGCGTTCAGCTGCTCTCGCACACACATACACACAGAGGTATCCTTTTAAGGACTCTCCATTGACTTCCATTCAACAGCCTAAACAAAGCCATAACCATAACTCGTTCATGACTCACCGTAACCGTAATCTAACCACAATTCTAATATTAGCCCTTAAACGTAAGCAGCTCCTCATAAATGCGGTTCTGCCTCATTAGGACAAGGTTTTGGTCTCCATGAGGACTACTGGTCCTGACAAGGACACACACACACACACACACACACACACACTGTCCTCCTCTTGCCCCTTTTCCCTCTTCAAGTGATTAGGTGTGTTTCCTGCAGAGCTCGTGTCCTCGTCATTAAGCTCAGCTTTTAATTGAACATGACGTCATGGCCCATTGAATGTGACATTATCAGAGGTGGCCGAAGCAATGGAATGGGAAATGAAAGCCGGCCTGGTGTTCATTATAGGCTGAACGAGTACTGTACATCAGTTTACTGCAAACCACCCCCATAAGGGTTTGAGAGTGTTATTGTATATGAGCACATTCTGGTGGCAGTTTTGCAACATGGGGACTTTTGATGGAGAGTATATTGACCACATTGTGGTTAGGATATCTTTTTTTCTTGTTTTTGGTTTTGCCAGTAGCAAACAAATAGTAGACATTAAAAAAATAATAATAATAATAATTTAATTTGGAATGGTTTGGAGTGTATGCAGTATATAGCATTAAATTGTTGGAGAAACAATGACTGTGCAGTTATATCACTGCTTTTAATTTCACTACATTAACAACTACGGTTCCCGTTTTGTTTTAAAATATTACATACATCAGCATTAGATCTATAGCTTATTAATCCACAATTTACAGATTGTCTGTGTCAAATCCCATAAAGGGAATCATGTACAAGCTGAAAGAATGGGGCGGCTTGATGAGGCACGTCATTGTAACAATGTTAAATCAAAGTGATGTTGAGATGTTAATGAAGGGAGACATTTAAACATGTTTTTCATTTATTTGGCAACGACCGTTTGTCTCCGAAGTAAGAATATAAACTATGTGTTCTGTCGAATCTTAAAAGCATATATATTATTTGTCACTGAAAAACAGAATAACCCGTCTCTTTCCTCCTTATGCTGTCAGTTGTCACAATTGCACAGTTTTATTCACCATTTTTTTTTACCGCCGTCATCATTGGTCCATCCGGATAAGAGGCCGTCCACACAGAAACAGGTTTAGGTGAATACTCGCCCACACGGAGACGAGTTTTAGGACCTGAAAAGGGTATTTTTAGAAAACGCCTCCCAGAGTGTGAAAATCTCAAAACAACGGTCTCGTGTTTCTGTGGAGACAGAAAATACGATACTTTATGAAAACGATGACGTCACACAGACACACACACACACACACACACAGAAGAGCTGTGTGAGTGCAGAGCTAACACAGCTAACACGTGTGTGTGTGTGTGTGACTCTCCGCCCGCAGGAAACACACATTTCCTTCTTGAATATTTATCGCTAGTCACGTTTTTAAAAAGAAAAAAAGTTGCAGGGGTCTGTAAAGTTGTTAAATATGATAAAAGATATCAGTATCCTTGTATCCCATTTTATTTTATTTTCCCGATAGGAAGTAATGAGTTAGTCCTGATTCTTTAGGCCACATTTCTTCTCTGTTTCATGGACCAAGTCATCCACTGCCATATTTTAAAGCCATTTATCATCACTTTTCTTTCTTCTCTCTGAGTTGCTGGCTTCTACAGCAGAGTCCCTGCTGCTCAGGTTCACACGTTCCCAGCTCCTGCCGATTTTTCTGGCTCTGCTCCAGGCTGCAGCCATGGCTCACAAAGTCTCTTACTCCAGAACTTTAAAGCATAAAATCCTTCAACTTGTCTTCATGTAAAACCTTGAGAATGCAACATTTTACTGAAGTCTCCTTTGAACTCCAGGATGAGCTTACTGCTCACTTTGTTACAGCTGGTGTCATATGAATTATATTATCTTACCTTAAATGATCTACCTACCTACCTACCTACCTACCTACCTACCTATCTACCCAACAGCAGCATTTTCCACAAAAAGGCAATGTCATTTATAGGAGCAACATTCACTGTGACCTATGGACAAATAGTGTTTTCCTGTTTCTTTATAGATTGAATATAAGTTACGCAAATACATATTTCTATACAAATATTGTAAGAAAATGAGAACACAGTTAATTACAGATTTCTTTCCATTGAATAAATGAGAGGTTGATTGTAAATGCATTAAAACAATGACACACAGCACAGTTGTCTGTTCTCATACAAAAGCTGTACAGTAATAAAACATCTCCCTTTTTTTGAGTCATTATTCATATTTCTCTAGAAAAATAATAATCTTACTAATCCTGTGTAGAGGAGGAGATAGAGGGATGATGAGTAACAGAGAGTTTCTGTTCCCCACGTCCTCGGGTGCTTTTACATTGCAACCGGAGAACCCGGAGAAAACCCACGCGCACACACTGGGAGAACATTTGTCCTCCTGCAGAAAGACACGACACCAACCGTGTGGCCTGTAACTTTTGACATCAGTGTTTCTTTCTATCTGTATCTACAGTATATCGAACTATTTATAGATTCCCATATACACTGGTTTTCCTCAGTCAGCACATGAAAAGAAATCAAATTATTATCCAACTAAACTTAGTCTGACTTAAATTTTACTAAATTACATTTCTCAAAATCCGACTAATTCACCCAGATAATGCAATTCAGAGTTGAATTATTATTGATTAGGGTGCAGCTGCAGCAGCAAACATCAGAAATGCCCTGCGTGTCTCTCTTCTCTTTTATTCAGCCAATGTGCGTATGTTCCTCTGAGTATTCATTTATATATATATATATAGATATATAGATATATGTTCCTTAAGTGCATGAGCTGAAATATGTAGCATACACTGTCCAGCATGGATGTGAATCAGTCTGTGTTAGTTTTTGCTGTTGCCGTGGCCATCATCATTATCACCACTGCTGCTCTGACCTCGGCTATTTTAAGAGGCGCATGAATAAGCGCGGAAGAGCTCGGCTGTAATTGCTTCTTTCCTTTATGCACTATCACTCACTTCAGTATCATTAGATTGTGAAGAGAAACTTAAAAGGTTATAGCCATGCTGGAATTAGCATCTTTAATGAATCCATCTCACTCGCTCATCCTTATTCATGAGAGCAGCCGGTGATAAACTTGGTCTAAACTCTCAGAAGAGAAGAAGCAGAGGAACTTTTTTTTTTTTTTACAAAATAAATTTCTGTTCATCCAAACTAATTCGTAATTAGTATTTATAAAGCTAACATGTAAAAAGATAACACACACACACACACAGTGTAGAGGCGGTCCTTCCCATTCTATCAGACAAAGAAGAACAAAAACATTCCAAGGTGTCACCGTGTCCAGAAAGGTTACTAACTGAAGTAATCTTTATGGAACAAAAATACAAACTGACAAGAGAACATCAACAAACAGGAAAGGACAGAACAAGACACAGTTGAATGAACAGAACCACATCACTGAAGATTAAACACAACACAGCAATACAAGAGATAAGGAATAACAGACCAAATATCTTAGAAAAAACAAAGCACAAAGAAACATCGAGCCTCAGTCGAAGATCCACAAAAGCACCAGCAATTAGATTATTATCAAACACTGATTTTATTCAGTGATGAAAGAAATTGACACATTTACAACACAAATTATATCTGCCTCACATGATTATATGAAAGACAAGAGAGTGTTATACATTATCCAAATAAAAGAGAATGTAAGAAATGTCTAGAGATGGAACATTGTTTATTTTAAAAGAGACAATGTTGAGACCAAACATAACTATTCAATCAAATGTATGGTCTAATTTCCTGTGAGCCAATGAGCATTGAGCGTGGACAATATGAACTCATATTATGAGCTTCTAACACAATATTCCATCATGATACTTGGGCCACATGGCTGGTGTAGATTTAATAAAACACATCTAAATTATCATGGTAATATTTTTAATAACAAAATATTTAAAATCCACTGTGGTACGAGGACAATTTCATTGAATATTAGTCTTATGCTCGTACAGATCTATTTGTTTCCCTCATTGACAGTAAAATAAGCATAAGAACAAACATGATTGGACAAATGAATTGTCAAAGAAATCAAATTACAAAATCACGCTTTATGCACTGTAAAGTGCCATGACAGTAAATCACTTACTCTGCATATTAGCACGTTTCTTCTTTTGTAACGGAACAAATAAATCGTATTTCCAACACTTAAAAATGTTTTTCAAGCAATGTGTTTAAGAAATGAACTAAAGGACATCAGAAAACAAAGTAAACAAAGACTTTTTGATCAGCTCTCCGTCGGTGAACGGCCGACGACCCCTTGCTACATTCCATGCATCTTCACCTCAGCGATTCTGTCACTTTCTTTACTTTTCTTTACATCTCAAAAGAGTTCGTTCACCTCAAAGATTTTCCAATCCGACTGCAGATTTCAGATCCTGTCTTTTCTTACATTGCTGCTGGCGAGTCTTTGAAGTCTTTGTGACAGCTGTCGTGGTGACGCTGGAGATTTGACTGTTTGTGGTAAAGAACACACACTGGCCTCTTATTTACCTCCACAGAAGCAAACTCTTCCTCCCATGACGGCTCAAATGTCCTGTGCTCGTCACATGACAGCCGTACTTCTTCTAAGTTTTATTAGCGGTTGTCAAACAGCATGTGCATGGTGCATTATCGCCACCCACTGGTATATCCTCTGTAACGCTCATCGCAACAATATGCATGAGCGCCCTCTGGTGGTAGCATGTCAGAAACTATACGTCATGTTTGAAAGTTGTAAAATTTGTATTGATTGGTGACAATAAGCGGGCGGGCCGCACAATTATGGGCTGCAGGGTGGGTAGCGCGGGTGCAGTGGTTAGAACTCTTGCCTTGTTAGCAAGAGGACGCAGGTTCATAACCTGGACCTGGGCAGAGGGAAGGCCTTTCTGCACGGAGTTTGCATCTTGTGCGTGGGCATGAAATGATTGCTAAAAATGTTTTTATATTGTTTAAAGAAACCAAGTTACAAGGTATATGTTAAAAAACCTTGAAAATACGTAATGGCACTTAACGTAAACAATCTTTTCCTTTGCAGTTTTCAAAAATATCTCCATAAAGACAGCGTTAATATCATTTTTATATAATAAACATATATAAATATGATAATTTAATAATAATAATAAGATTGTATCTATATAATTCATCTATATAGAAACCATCTATGATTGTTGTTGTTATAGTTTAGGCCGAATGGACTTTACACAATGTAATACTCAAATTAATATTCACACATACACATTAAGGCTCTTTTAAACAAAGATGGTCTCATTTCTCTCTGTGACCTTCTATCACGTCACCATCTGTTTGAAGTGTGCGGAAGAAAATGCCAACACATGCTTGTTTTCCCGTTTCTTTATAGATTGAATATTACTTTACGCAAATACATATTTCTATACAAATATCGTAAGAAAATGAGAACACAGTTAATTACAGACTTCTTTCCATTGAATAAATATGATTGTAAATGCATTAAAACAATGACACACAGCACAGTTGAGGTCAAACAGAAACGACTGGAACACCTTTAGCGTCTGTTCTCATACAAAAGCTGTACAGTAATAAAACGTCTCCCTTTTTTTTTTGAGTCATTATTCATATTTCTCTAGAAAAATAATAATCTTGCTAATCCTGTGTGGAGGAGGAGATAGAGGGAGGATGAGTAACAGAGAGAGAGAGAGAGAGAGAGAGAGTTTCTGTTCCCCACGTCCTCGGGTGCTTTTACATTGCAGTTAGACCACATCAGGAAGCCGGAGAAACCTCTTTGTAGGACTTCCTGTGCTTTAATAAGCCCCTCCCCCTCGGCCAGGGATGCTTTTATTGTCACGGACATTGTGATCTTGTGTGGCTCTGGTCATTTCCTGCTCCCTGGGCTTAACATTAGGATTAGCACTCGTCTGTGTGGTGACTGCACCCTCTAAAAAGTGCCAAGGACTCAATCTGGATTATATTGATACATTTTCCGAATCACTTGACGGATGCTAATCCCAACCACTGACATGTCACGACCCCTCTGTACACCAGGCAATACGAGAAATCCCCTCGTGCACGTCCTGCAGCCTCAGATGGGAGAAACACAGCTGAGAGGAACGCGAGGATGGAAGCTGGGAACAAATCACATACAGTACCAAACACAAGCCCACACACCGGTGCCCTCTTGACATCTGGATTCCTGTCAGCCCACTACCACTCAAAACTCAGGTGGACCCGATCACTCGAGGGGATGCTAAATTCTGTTTCGAGGAGACCCGACAGCTGCAGACAAGCTGTCTCACTAGTTCTGATTCTGAAAGTGAAGCACACAGACAGGAAGAGAGAACTGGCTTTGTCACAGGCCGTGGAAAAGCCTATTTCACACTCAAATTAGTGGGTATCCCCAGGATTTGTGAGCCCCATAAAAAAGACGATTAACACGATTCCCCTTCGCCAGAGGTTCTTCTGCGCTGTGGTCTTTTTCTTTCCACACACAGAAAACAACATCACGGAGCTCAGTGACCATGTTGCACTGTTGCCCTTCCTCTACTTCTCCTCTAGTCCATGAAGTTCTGCTGGCAAGGTTTTAGAGAACAGTGAAGCAGGACCTGACGTGAGTGATTAGTTAAGTTGAAAAGCACACGAGGGTCATGAGCTCACACCGTGGACAGGTCGACCGGTGCGTCACAGTTCCAAACACAAAGAAAATGAAGACCCATTCAGACACGTTGGACAATTTAGAGTCTCCAGTCAACTCGGAAAATACTCGGCCAAGGAGAACAGAGGTGACATCAGGAGACATGTACATGTCCTCAAGAGGACACACATAATCTCTGTCTAATGACCCTGAACATGTTTCATTAGCATCAGGAAGACATGAACTCTCTCTGAAACAATCTGTATGTTTGTTTACACCAGGCTCTGACATGACATGACAGCTTTAAGCTCAGTAACATGTTGTCCTCACAACTAGAAATGACTTCATGTGTAGAATAAAAAATATTTATGGGGCTAAAAAAAAGTCTCACTCTCGATGTGGGCAGCAGTGTCTGGGTGGTAAAACATGTCCTCTTTTAACTGAAGGTCCTGGTTTTGACAGTCTGTCAGCGAGTCTACATGCTGATGTGTCACTTGACAAGACACTTGATCCCAAGTAACCCCTGACGGCTGCGGAGGCAGCACACGTTTACATATAAGTCTCTCTAGGTTTAAAAGTGTCTGCCGTGTGACTACATGTAATGTAAAGATGTGTCTCATGAGGGTCGCGGGGCTGCTGGAGCCAGTCCCAGCTGACTTAGGGTGAAACGCGGGGTCAAAGACAAACAACCATCGCTCTCATTCACACCTACAGGCAATTAATCTCATTCTGTTTTTATTCACAGCAACTCAGTTTGGTAATGCGACAAGTGCTGTGTTGTTATGTTATATACAGTTATTGCCATCTCTCCTCTCCTGTGTACCCCATTTTTCCTTTCACCCTAACCGGTCGAGGCAGATTTCTTCTCCACTGATGCCTAGTGTTTACTCACTGTGTGAAGTGTTGGGTCTCTCTGCTCTCCATGATGTTGTCTATGTATCTATGTGTCTTGAACATCATGTATGTTGTGATTTGGCGCTATACAAATAAAATAACATTGAATTGAATCAAAAAGCCAATATCCATCTACGATACTGACAACAAGCATGTTTGGAAATAACGACTTCCGATAAAAAAATTTACTTTTATGAAATAAAAAAGTAATTCGAGCAACAGTTGCTGTTCAGCAGTTAATCTATGATGTTTTTACTGATTGATTCAGGAAATGCACTCACAAATTTGCAATTATGAAGGACTGTTGTGAGAGATTTGTTGTCAGAGTGCAATGACTGATCCACACAAGAACGTCATCGCACAGCTCCTGTGTGCGTCCGTTTAACATTTAATTTCCTTTCGCTCTGTCTGTACAATGTTTACACTCAGATGAAGGCCCACAGGTTAAAGCACTGTTGACCCTCAAACTGAAACTGTTAACTGCCAACATTAGCTATGTTTACATGAATACAAGTAATCAGAATAAAAGCCTGATCCAAACCGAAATGTGTGAATCTGAAAACTGTAATCTGATGCAGGCCATTTGGAAGAGGGCTGATATATGTCATTCAGATCAGTGTTCACATAAACAATGGATTTGGTGTCATTTACATGTCTGATCCACATAAACGTGACGTGAATTTTCATTCACTAAATCAGGACAGTGAGACGGATGGCGGACATAGAGGGGACGAGCAGACACATGCAGTGTTCTTCTTCTCCTTCTGCTTTCCGAAGAGTTAGACAGTAATTTCAGATATGGGTTACTTTAAAAAAAAAAAGGGAATTAGACAAAGCAGGAACAAATCTGTTATAGACACCAAATCCAAATTGGACATCAAGATCTGGAGTGTAAATGTAGCCTGAGTGTGAAATAGTCAAAGATTCTCATGGAGACTCGTAAATGCCTTCCTGACACATCCCAGAGCCTAATGTCAAAACCAGGAGAGGGTGAAAGCGGCTAAAACTAACTTTATGATGAAGTTCTGCACTTAGAAGAAGCCTTGCTATGCAGTACAGCTGGTGTGTGTTGCATGCAGTTGTCTCACCTCCTCTTGTGAAGTTGTAATTGTGCGTTCACACCGAATGTCACCAAATCACAAAGAAAGTCGATGCGAAGATGCAAAGGCATTGTCGCATCGAACACCATTTCATGTCAAGCGCAAAAAATGGAATTTGCACGTCAAATGTTTAGGATACGTACTAACTGTCCAGATTGGATTAATGTCATTGATGTCATCATATTGTTAAACAAATGATAGTATGTAGCCTCCCAGAGCTCTAGGACACTTCTACTTCTACTTCCAATCCCACTTCAACTGTGATTGACGGGGAGAAGAAATCATCCCCCCTCTTCTCTTCGGGCAAAACTGTGCAGACATCCGGGTGAACTCAGCCGAATCTGCGAGCAATTCGATTTTACTCTGCAGACACAACTGGAAAAGACCCAGACTTCATAAAACGTCACGTCAGGTGAGCCATGGAGTGCGTTTGTTTCCAGAGAAAAGGCTGGAAGAGGTCAGGTTTAGCCCGGGTGAACTCAGCCCAGTCTGCAGCAGGGTTCATTCTGCATGTCAGATGTCGCAATAAGAGAACCAGTCACAAACCCCTGGTGCAGGCGAGGCTTAATGTGATGAAGCAGCTGTTGTCTGATTTGGCTGTTGTGACTAACTCAGCGTTAGCAACCATCACTAGATAACCATCGCTGCTAGAAAACTATAACAAGCATGTTTGTTGACATGTTTCATCTGGATCCCTGGTCAATGGGTATTTCCATCTAGGTTCACTGTTCATGACAGTAGGAGGTGACTCCACCCTTTCCAGACTCAATCATGAGATGTAGCCAGGTTAGACAAAGATTCAGATTATTATAGATTATCAGACAAATGCTACTCTAAAGACAAAGAAAACCCTCAGAAAGGCATCCAATCCTCAAATGTTCATCCTTCTCATCTTGCACACAGAGTAGCACAGGGCTTTGACAGTCCGCTGAACAAATGAACCATCTGTGTAGCCCGCTAGCATCTGCGCTCTAGTTCTCCTGCTCCACCAGCACCGCATAATGAGCTGGGATGAAGGCGACGGCTGCTGCTCCAGAGTGCGCCGAGACATTAGCCCAAATGTGTCACTACCCTTCAGATTGACTGGCCACATTAAGTATTCAACAAGTGCACCTCTTCTTATTCCATCTGATACAACACTCTTAAGATGACATGTCCCCCCCAAACCACTCTTCCATCTCTCCTAACCTCCCTCTGTCTCTGTGTGTCTCGCTGCTGTGCTCTTTGGATTCTCTCGCAAAGTTGACCGTATCTCCTTCCACCTTAAATGTTTGCCGTGATAAATGGAGCTCTGCGCGGAGGAGGGACGTTGGTCTTTGCGGGACAGTCCTCCAGTCTCTCAAAGTTTCACAGTCTGTTGATATTTGGGGAACAGTTGTGGATTAAAGGTGCTGTGATTATTTTCCATCACGTGGTCTCCGTTTTCTGAAGCACAATAGAATTTACAATCTGGTATGTATCATGAATAGAACCTTGACTGTTAAAATAATATAAATAAATGAATATCATCGGGGGGTTTTCAGTAGAAAATGTATATTGTGCCATAAATTAGTTTTCCAAGGGACAGAGGAGCAAAAGCTATATAAAGTACCCTATTCACATTTGATAATAGCATTTGTTTAGTATGACATTTGTAATTAAAATACTCACATTTCTAACATAGACATTCATGATTTACAAAATAAATGCGTTGTTCATATTTCATTAAAGTGTATTGTGTATGAATAAATAATAAACTACTGCTGTCGGCTTCAAAGAACAGCAAACCAGTCTCAGACACAGTCTATAAGCACAATCAGACATTTTCCCCTCCTCGCTGGTTCATGCTGCCGCTCTCTCACGAGCTCGTATCCAACTTGTATAAATAATTGGCATTTTATGTGTTTTATGTGTAATGTTAAAATAAATGTTTATATATATATATACATATACACACATATATACAGTATATGTATATATATATATATGTATATATAAAATAAAAACCTGTAGACAGTTTTTTTCTGGTTTGAACAGAGCACAGTTTGTGTCAGCAGGGTCCAACATGCACAGGTACGTATAAAGCTCAAAACCTTTGTGTCCCAGATGGTTAAATAAAAAAAAAAAAGTTAGAGAAAAAAACCCAATAATCAAAAATAAAATGATAAATCCATGATGCAGCTGGAGTGGTCACATCCAGTTCAGAGTTCAGACAACATACGTGGGGAGTTCTGTGGAGAATTTCACATGTAAATGAGGTTTCATACATCCTGAGGGAAAACACAGGAGAGAGAGAGGTGTCAGAGTAAAAAAAGACAACATTCTGAAATTAAAGATATATATATATATATATATATATATATATATATATATATACATATATACACATATATACAACAGAGCTCCAAGAGGGATGGTTCAAGCAGGACAGACCATCATGCATTGCAAATAAAAAGGTCTGACAGACAGGAGGAGGAGGAAATTCAGGAAGAATTCAAAGTTACAGTTTGTTATGAACTGAAGTGTAATGAGATGTTAACATATAAATAACAAATGAATGCATATTCCCAGATGTGACTTAATGAAAGCCAGTGCACACAGAAAAACCTTGAATTAAAAGAAGTGGAAGCTTCACACTAACACAAGCGTTTAATTACAGGTCCACCTTCGGATGTTGATTATGTGACAATGGTGTAATTACCCGTGTGGATAAAAAGACCTAAGTAGTTTCCAACAAAGGTAGGAAGTCTGTTCTCAAGTTAGGAAAGGAGCTCACTTTACACTGGGGATGGACAGTATGAATATTGATGAGAATTATTCCTCGCATATTCAGAGATTCTGAACTCCAGTGCATGAGAACTAGTGACAGCAATGCAGGGTGTACAGCGTGTTGAGTTAACAGTACCAGCTAACAAGATGCATTCAGTTAGGTAGTCAGGCCCACCGATGATATTCCTCCGTCGGACTCGTCTCTGGGCCTTCTTCTTAGGTCGTGCCAGTTGTTGCTTGTACTCCTCATCTCCTTTTCTGTGTCCCTTCTCCAGCTGTTTTCAGGCATTCCTCTGTTTCGTCTGCCCTGTGGATTCCAGGTCAGGGCCTGGTGTGTAATACTGGATGGCGGCTTCCCAAGTGTGTGCCCTATCCAGAACCATTTCCTCTTGATGATCGGGCTTCCAAGTGTGTTATGTCCTGCTCTGTCCCACAGCTCAAGGTTGCTGATCTTGTCTGACCACTTGATTTTAAATATTCTTCTCAGACAGGTGTTTACGAAGGTTTGTATCCGGTGCTGTGTTGCTTTTGTTGTTCTCATTTGACATTAGAGTGGAAGATCCGAAGTTTGGTGGCTATGCGTATCACTCTGGAAGCCCAGACGTTCTTTAGCATGATGAAGGCTGCTCTTTCTTTCCCTATCCTGGCTGTTACATCCCTATCAGTGCCCCCCTGACAGTCTACCACACTTCCCAAGTACACAAAGGACTCCGCCTTGTTTACTTCTTCCCCTCCACTTGTGGCTGGTGTGCTATTGGCACATGAGTCGTCTTCTTTTTGCTGATTTTGAGTCCAGATAGGTTGTTTTATCTTGCATCTGTTTGTGGTTGTGCGAGTGCCAGATCGTCGGCAAAATCTAGATCCTCTAGCTGAGTCCAAAGCGTCCACTGGATCCCATTGCTCCTTCCTGTAGTAGATGTCCTCATAATCCAGTCATAACGAGGAGGAAAAGAATTAGACAGTACAGTACCCTGATGTACTCCTGTCTTCACATAAAAGCTCTCTGATAGCTGTCCTGCATGGGCTACCCTACATTTCATGTCCTTGTCTGACTCCAGATTAGGGATATGAACTTCTCTGGTATACCGTAGTGTCTTAGCATCTTCCACAAGGTGGCTCTGTTTATACAATCAAAGGCTTTTTCGTAGAAGCGTAATCCTCCTATAGCTATTACAGTGAATGTATTGCTAGGGCCTCAAAGTGGTCTCTTTTGTCCATTTTGATGCTCTTTTAAACTTCCTTGTCAGCAGCTTTGTATGCTTTCTGTGCCTTTGCCTTCTCTGACCTTGTCTGGCTTGTGTTCAGTGCAGCTTTCTTTTGTTTCCTTGTTTCCAACTCCAGCAGCGTGTTAAAGGAGATCCACTCTTTGTGTTGTGGTTTCTTCCTGCCCAGGACATCTTCACACGTGTCAAGCCAACCTTTCTTGGCTTGATACCACTGGTTCTCAATATCTGTATCCTCCTCTTTAAAGAGTTCCTGTAGTGGTTGTAACCTGCTGGAAAGGCTGAGGTTGATTCTTGAGCAGGCCCATGTTGAATCTATTACAGTGATAGGTGGTGGTGGAAACATGCGTTCACAGACCTTGGTGAATTGCATTCCTTCTGCAGCAGGTTGAGTTTAGAGGGGCAGCTTCAAGATGCATTCAAGAAACCTCGTAAATTTCATCACTTTTACAAAGTCCACAAACTAAACGATTGCTCCCACTGTTACCTTGTGATAGTACAGTAGATGCACCACTAATAAAGAAGTCACTGAAGCAGAAAGGTGTGTTTTTATAAATGCAAATCTTTTTTAACTTAATACGAACAGTGAGATTAACTGACTGACTTTTCATAATCAACCAAATAATCCATTTTTGAGAAGAAGTCTAAACTGTCCCTGAAACATAGCTGCCAGATGGGACAAAATAAAAACTGCCCACTTAAAAAAAGGCTCACAAATTGTGATCATTTACAGCCATATCGATCAAACCTAATATTATTTTGTATTGGTAAACAAATAATAATAATGCTTTGTATGCATATTATTTAAAAACAATTCAAATAAAAGGTATTTCTGCTAATTTATTTGGGGACCCAAAAACAATTGTCCCACGGCACATCTCTGGGTCCCGACCTAGTGTTTGGGAATCACTGGCATACAGAACAGTAAGTCCTCATACAACTAACCTAATCTATCACATTTTCCACACTAAATTTAAGAATAAGATCCCTCTCAAACCATCGCAAACCAAGAAATTGGAGCAGTGTTAGTAGCCTCTTGTCCCTAAAGTTCACACCAAAACCAAAGCAAATCTTTTACACAATAGGATTAACAATAGGATTACAGTCAACATCCTAAATTTATTCTAAATCATGTTAAGAAGTGATCTGTAGCTTTCACTTCATTTGCTCGAGTTGACACGTTTCACAAAAGCCAATCAGCATTAAAACTCCTCCTCTTTTTAGGTTGCATTTCCTTTGTGTTACCCACAAGCAAGTAAACACAAAGAACTCCTGTAATAAAAGTTTGCTTTGCATTTCCATGAACAGCGGTAACAGCTAGTGTGTTAGATCATTGCTGTGAAATGAGAATACACATGAGATGAGAATATACGTGTCGCAGTATATGGAAATGAAATGGGCCGATATAAATACTTCATTACCCAGAACAAAATAACTGTGGTTCAAGATATTGATAAAAATATGTACTTTAAACTCCTAAAATGTCTCTAAAACTGGTCTTAAGTTTTGCAGATCTGATTTTTATATTTTTATATTTCTTAATATAATTAAATGTAGTATTCCTGTCCCATCCGTAGACATGAATACTGTATGATGGTGTGCACCGAGGTTGGTCTGAGTGTGTGTTGGAGTCACTCATCTGTATTCTCAGGCGATTAAAGAGCAACATTACGGAGGAAAATTGCACTAATTAGAAGTAAGCGTACTTTCCGTTGTGCTTATTTTTTGTTTAGCTCTGGTTCAGCCCCTGACCGGACCAGCTCTGAGAAACACAACAAAGCACAGGATGAGTCTCATGGACACAAACACACTTGAACACATCGGTATGAAATGAACAATGGAGAAATGGAATGCCACCGATACCACAGTCGGAACCAGTGTAGGCGTTTACCGATGGGCCGCGAGTTGAACTCTGTGTCCAGAATCTCCAAAGAATGCACCAGGTCCCGCTGTGAGCTGGGCGTGGTCTCTGTTGGATTGGCTGGACTCATCATTTCTTGCTCTTTTTCATTCTGCATCTGCGCATAGACGTTGAGGCCTGGGATCTTCCTTGAGAAAAGATTTACAGTGAGGCAAAGGGATAAAAGACAGGAGAGCCTAACTAAAACAGAGCCCAGAGAGATGACGGCTGAAGTTCTCTGTAACCTATGATGATGCAGTCAAGCGTGTATGCATGTAAAAAAAATTGTTTTTTTAAGGGCAGGTGTACAGTAACCCGGTACGCATCCCTAGCTGGGGGGCGTGTCCACTGGAGGAGCCGAGCGCACACACACACACACACACACACACACACACACACGTATACACTCTTTAGTGAGGACCAAAGCAGGTGAACATCACTGTTTGTTAGTATTTGTAGAGAATACAATGTTGGAGATTAATGTAATGCTTTACACACACTTTAAAATACAAAACCCACTCTGGCTGATTGGATTTGAGCTGCAATAGAAACTGGTGACATCATAGACAAGGCTCATTCTAAAGCTGCATAAACTAAATTGTTTTTATTTTAAAGCGATTATATACTTATTTATATTTATATTTAATATATTAAATGGATACCAATGGAGCTTCTTAAATGTTGCATGCTGGACAGTTAATAGGTGAAGAATTTGCACTGAAAAACAGTTTCCATTGTTTTTTTTTTACCATTTATGATCATTACCTGTTTGATTTAGGTAACTTAAACCTGCCCCACACTCGAGGATTTTTAAATCTGACTTGATTTTAATAACATGGGAGACCACAGACGTAGTGAACTTTGTCATTGATTTTCAATGTTTTAATCTTGAGAGAGCAAAGGCGAGACGTTTCAGCCAAGACACAGGGATATGGAATCTCACAGAAACTCAATATTGTTAATGTGTCTTCAGATTATAAATATAAAGACACGGAGGCGGACTGCCAGTGTCGTTATTTAATATCTGTTGCTGATGTTTTGTGCTGAGAAACACAAAAACTGTGGATGAAGTCATGGCTGAGAACATCTGTTTCCCGGTCAACTCGCTCCAATTGGTTATTGTGGGGTTCTGGTCACGCCCCCATCGCTGTTCAGTCATAAATATCACACGTTTAATACTTATGATCTGAAACGGGGGAAGACGATTGTCGGAAGAGCCAGATAGAGACTGAAATCTGCCCAATCATCCTCTAATGTGGGGCAGGCATTACATTCTCTCTTATGTCGGATTACTCCACTTTCTGTGTTTTCCCACCACACCGCCTCATTAGCGCCAGCTGTGTTTATTTACTCACCTCACCATGAGCCTCACAGCTCACCTTTGCCAGTTCATCTTATCTCTTCATGTCCTTTTTCATGTTTTCAGACCTTTGCCTGAGCATGACATTTGTGATACCTCTTGTTTGACAACCGTTTTCTGACTGTTTGAACCAGTTTTATAATTTTTGCGTCCTGAATTTCATTTTCAGTTTTCAAATCGTCCACGTTTTGGGCTAAAACTCTCCACTTCCTCTTTTCAGTCACACTCCATCTGAAATTAGCCGCAGGTTTTTTTTTATGACGTCTCATCTTGTCAGTAAATCTTCACGGCCCTTTGTGCCTTGTTCTTTTGAAACTGCACCTTGGTGAGGAGACATATTTTAACATTTCAGAAAGGTCAAGTGGCTTTGTTCAAAGGACGTCATATTGATATCAGACTGAAGGTTTGACTGGCATTTCCTTCATAGAATGACCTGACAAACCAATCTCCATAGTATCCCCGCTGAGCGTGTGTGTGTCTCAGGGGAGAACATTTGACAGACAGCTATCAGAATCCTCTGCCACTTTTGTTTACAGAGCTGTCAGGACGCTTGCGACGCCTTTCACGAGCTCGCTGTCACGTACGGCGCGACGTCTCTGTAGAACAGACGTGACATTTCATGAACACTTTACCTCTTGAATTTGTAGATGACAAACACGGCTAAACCCACGACGACCACCGACAGCAGCATCAGCATGGCAGAGCCGCTGTGGTTCTCGCTGGTGTCCACTAGGGGTGCTGCAAACAGAGACAGGAGGGCTAAAAACTGCACAATCCAAACAGCCGTGCGTCGAATCATGTAGTGACAAGGACGATCGATTTGATTAGAGATAAAACATTTTACGTACTTTTTAACTTATAAGCATCTTTAGCAGGTTTCTGAACCTGAGCACTGACCTTTGTGAACCGCTCACTCTCCCTCACCAAAGTCCATCGAGAAAATTAGCGATTCTACACCACAGCACGCAGCAGATAATATTGTTCCACTGCTGTGTCCATCAGTAAGTCCAAATATGTCATTTCTGAAATCCTTTGTTTGGATTTTCTCTATGGGTTTTGGTGCAGGTCAGAAAACAGCTAACAAACTGAAAATGGCTGTGTGTTATTTTTGTGAGAAGACCACATACCAGAAACATGCACTATAATCTCCTCAATTTCAGAAACAACGCACAGCACGTATAAGTCAGTATGGTCTAAACCAGGGGTGTCAAACATACGGCCCATGGGCCAGAACCGGCCCACCGGAGTGTCCATTACGGCCCGCAGGATGAATTTGTGACATGCTATATTTTTCAGTTCCAGATACCTGTGGCTAAATATTGTATGCACTGTGATCTGTAAATTGTAATGCATGTGTGTAAATGGTAAACTAATTTTCACACGAAATTTCAGGTTGTTCATAATATGTTTTGTAAAAAAAAAAAATTATTTTACTGGGTTGGCCCACTTGAGATCAAATTGGCCCCGGAACTAAAATGAGTTTGACACCCTTGGTCTAAACCCATACCTTAAAATGCAACTGTAGCTTTGATTTGAAGTTTTGTAATGAAAGCTGCTGCCAGTGATTTACTGTAGTTAAATACTTCAATGTTCTCGCAGCTCTCACTGCTCTAGACAAAGTTCTCCACTATCCCAGATTTCCAATGAAAGCAGTTCTCTGTCCTCATTAGGGTCTCGTGTTTGACCGACAATAAAAGCCCCACCCATCTATTTTTTATTTTCTTTTTTTCTACAAGTGCTTTTATTTTATTTAGGACATTTCAATGTGTGCTGAGAGTCTCGAGAGGAAATTTTGTTATGCCTGCATAATAACAATAAAGAATCTTGAATCTTGAATTTGAAAAGTACATACGCAAAGAAATTGTGGATTAATCTGAAAAAATACATTATTTTAGTTTTTTTTTTTGGAATTAATGATAAACAAAGGAACTAAATGTCAGGGTGCCGCTGCTCTTACATTAATATTGATGCTTAAAAAACTGTCTGTGCATTGATTGTTGCTCCTGCATGTTTAGACATAACTGATCTGTGTGAGCTGAAATTTACAGATCATTTCAACAATCTCCAAACGTGTCAGTGTCACACGTCAGTGGATCCAGTTACACAAGCATTATGCACAGAATAAGCAGACCGAACTCACTGAGTTACTGCAAGTAACCATTCATTACTGTCACTGATTGTGTTGTGGAAGCGGAAGAGTGAGGAAGAGGGAGGCTGTGATGAAGATGTTGTCAGACACCAGTGTGCCGGGTGTCTGACAAGAGAATTCTTGCGGCAGCTCGAGAGTTTGTGCTGTGATCTGCAAAGTTTCACGCCAAGTACGTCTTTACACATGCTTCAAGTTTCAAATAACCATAAAATATTTTGAATCAAAATGTAAGGGATTCAAATTCCATGTTAAACTTCTTACTGGAGCATTTTCTAACCAGTGTGTGAACCCTGTACAACATGTGTCACTGGATTTGTTGTCCAGCACCATGCAGTGTGTATTGAGATCTGAGTTAGGATTCAATCTTTCATGGCTGCTGAAGATTTGATTTAAGGCTGTGGCATTCTTATGCTGCATTCACACCCAACGAGAAAATGATAATTTCTGTACGTGGGCACCCGGAACTCCACGACACAGGTTGCTATACGTACTGGAACAAAAAGAAAAAGGAGAGAGCGCGGCAAAGGATCAGCAAATAAGTCGATGATGCTGGTGGCTCGAGCTCGGGCCGGCTGGCTGATGACACCGATGATCCCACAACAAAAATGGCACGAATGATGCAGCACAATGCGAAAACCTGCATTTGGTGTGAATGCAGCAAAAAAATACTTTCTATTTTCTTTCCCACTTGCAAAATAAACAATGTACAGAGGTCTCTCTGTGTAGATTTCTGGAAACACAAGCAATGGTAACTGTTTACCTGCTGAGAGGTGAGCTGCATATACAGTGACTTGGACTCCGGGCCGCAACGTGAACTGGACGAGGTTCTGATTCAAGGCACTCAGTAAAACCTCAGACAGCTGTTGAGATGAAAAAACACAAAAACAAAAATACAACTGCTGAAAATGATCAACAACAAGATTACGGCACATAAACTCAGACTGTCTCATCCGCCTTTGCTTTTGACGCCGTTTGTCGTTCGTCATTTGTTAAGTGACATTTCAGAGTCCTGATCAATCCCTGCGTATGATTGTCCAATTTATCTGACTGAAGAAATAATTGAGGCTGAAACATCAGCTGTCTGCTTTGTCAGTGTGTGAATGATGCAAAAATTCTCAGGGTGGACCAAAGAAAAAAACAGAGACAAGTACATAGTTGAATAAAAAGATATAAATTGACACAGATGATTTAGAGTCTAGGGACGCCTCCGATCAGCTGCAGGATAAATCAAGAGATCACGAGATGGTAACTTTAGGTGAAACCAGTGTTTGCAAACTGCTGCCTGCAGCAGACACAACAACATTATTATTCATTCATTCATTCAGTCATGGTTCACAGACTGTATATAAAGATAGATGACAACAAAAAGGTGCATTCAAGTTGGACACGTTCTCCCTCTGGACTCGCTTCAGTGAGCTGACATTAGGAGTCCTGTGTCGCAGGAGAAACTAAATTAGCAGTGACTCATCACTTTTAAATCAGAGTCAATCCACACTGACACACCTGAACATTTATATTCTTTTTCACGTTTTCGTGTCTGATAACTACTACTAAGTAATTACTGAAACTTCAAGAACGAGCCACTTGTAGCCCGGAATGCTCACTTAGCACTGAGAGCTAAGTGATCATGGGCTTGAAGTGGGAAAACATGGGTGAGGCCACCATGGAAACCACAGACAAACCTGCTTGGGACCTATATTGTCAGCACAAATATGGGGCTCAGTCCTAAAACCTGGTCCCGCTAAAAGATAAATACATAGGTAAATGTTCACTGTCTCTCCAGATTGAACTGGGTGCAGTCCTTTGGTTTCATGAGGATAGACATTTTTCAAGAATCTGGAGATACAAGGCTCAACAAACTGACATCTCCCTCCAGAGTGAAGAAGCGTCTGCCAGGGTGTAATGATATCTTTAGCTTGGCATATTGGTCTGCCAATATTTACTCATCTTAATCTATTTAGTTGACTGGCTAGTGACCAACTTGGTGTTGTTGACCTGTAGTTTAGGACTGTGAGGTCCCAGGCACATTTTGAAAGGACCAGTCTAATATCTTCACGTTGTGTTTGCTGCTTTATATCTCTGTTAGACAGCCTTTTCCGACTTTCCGATTTCCCTGGTAATTGTTGGAGATTAACCCCACGTTTTTAGGATTGTTAAGTCTTTTTAACTGATCTACAGTACGCCATTGTTCGGCTTGAAGCTTGTGTCTCTTGCTGTGACGGCACTCTGACCAATCAGTGGCCGACGGTTTGGCGATTTTTATTGCAGTTCTTGATTTTGAAAGTAACCATGGCCCCACAAAAAAATCCCTTCCTTAACCAGACTCTTTGTCTATGGGTCGGTGTTTGTTTGTTTTTTTACGCTGATGCATAATACATTCAATTTAGTCTCACTTGATTTCTGCTTTCCAGACTGACTCTGTGCACCGGGAACATCTAACTTTGATATAAATCAGACAGATTACTCTGACCTGAAGGTAAACTATAAAAAAAATAATCCAAGATCCAATCTCAGTCGCTCTAAGTCTATTTCCCCTACACAGACTCATGCTTTAATCCTTAATACACAATCAAAAAATGAAAGTGATCCTGTTTTAATCTGCACACATCAAACATGCATATGTGCAGCTGGATTGTAAAAACCAAACAAAAGGCCTCAGTTTTCTCTCGGCAGATTAAATGTGCGTGTCGCCGTACAGAGGCCTCATTCATCTGCACAGCTTCATTTATAAATTAATAGCGATCAGAGTCATTTCTGTCGTCCTTCAAGCCTTCGTTTGTACAAGGAGTCTCATTTTAAACCATGCTAGGACTAATTACTTTTTTCCTAACGTATACCAGGGTCAATAAATCTATTATACATCCTAACAAGTAGAGCGCGCTCTGCACTTCTAAGATGTCAACCTTGAATTAAGATTTATTACTGGCTTGTGGGTGAGAGGGTCTTTCGAGGCGATCAAGCTTGATTTCCTGCCTCTCTCTGTCTCTCTGTCTCTCTCTTTCTCACTCTACACTCCGCTGCATATCTTCCCACGGGCGGTAGATCCAACATTATTATCAGACATTATCTATTATTTGAGGTTCCGAGCTAATTCGTTCCATCTTGGTACGCTGATGATTTAGTGAGCTGATCGGCCGTGACAACTTCTTCGTCTGGAATTTTTTTTTCCGGCCCCCCCATCCCCCCACCCCCCCACACACACACACAGACAGTACCTCACACTAGGTATGGGACTTTCGCGAGTTTAAAAAGTCATTCCCCCTGATAACTTGTTAATACTTGTCAGGTCTTATTGATGAGTCTATCGCAGAGGTTCCTCAGGCGTGTTCTAGAATTAGCCTCATGGAAAAAAAAAGACAAAAACAAAGAAACCTAGAAAATTCTTCAGTGGATCAATGCTGACATCTGCTGGAGGAAGGAGGAAGTTTCCTGGGAGCAATTACTGCTCAAGCTTTAGTGCTATAAAAAAGAAGATGCCACAAAAAAAACAAAACAAAGAAACGCTGCCATGGTTAAAATGAGAGCGACGATAACGAGGTGAAAATCCTCCACCTACACATATGTTGTCCAAAAGGAAACAAATGTCACACGCTCACATTAGCAGACAAAGCAGCAGCTGTTGTTCCTGTACCTGATCTAAATGAGCAGAGCTCTTCTCTGGCTTCCCCTCCGTTAACTGTTTGTCAGGCAGCAGGAAAAACTCGGCAGCGGTGGGTAAACCCGGGAGGACGGTGACCAGAAGCTGATCCTCTCTGATGCTTGTAGCCTGGAGGGGAACAAAAGGAAGGGAATGTTAAAAGGAGCTTGAAATAAACCCAATCCTCGGGTCCCAGCTGGGTTAGGAACTAGAACATTGACATGTGCTGAAGCACAAACGATGTAAAGAAGATGCTGAACATTTCCAGCAAAAATGCTCAATATAGAATGAATATTCTAAACTAAAAGTAAAGCAGGGAGCAGCTAACGAGATGCGTTCAAGAAATCTCGTGAATGTCATCACTTGAAGTCCACTAATTAAATGTTTACTGCCGCTGCCACTTTGTGATAATAAATGTTTGTCCCAGGAGTAGAAAGATTTGTCATTGATAGAGAAGTGAGACGTCTCAATTCCACCTAAAAACAAAAGAGAAGCAGAGTTTCCTCACATTAAGCAGCTGACCACACTTCCTGTGTAAACCATTTGCCATAATGCAATAAACAAAAGCTAAGAGTTGTTATACTTATAGGACAAAATACATGTTTTTGTGCTATCTTTCATTTCTCATACTCCGGTAGTTTTCCCTAGTATTTCACGACAACACAAATGTTATCATCGCACATGAAAGCACCAGGAACAGTTTCTTCTTTGCCATTTCTACAGCTTGATGGAAAACGTTGTATTATATTCTAGTGCTTTTAAATAAAGAATCCTACAACCCCTCATTTGATCTATTTCATTACTTTTGTATTTGTATTATTCATTGTAATGACATTTTTTAAGATGGACACTTTTGCTCTCTTTCATTTTGTACTCTTCTAAATCTTACACTTTAATTTTATGCTATCTTTACCAACTTGTTATTCCAGATTGTATTTTTTTTTTTTATTTTTGTCTCTGTGTTTTATTGTCTCTGTCCGCACCTTGAATCGTATGGAAAGTGCTTTATACATAAAACTGCCTTGCTTAGCTTAGACTTTATTTATCATGTGAACTATTATAATTAGAGGTAAGTCACACCTGCCCTGTGGCTAAAAAAACAAGCCTTTCATAATAGAGTATACGCTAGTTTGGCTGCAATATTTCAGTTATATATATATATATATATATATACAGTATATCATAGAGGCTTTTTTTATGTGTCAAAATGACAGCTGTGAGTATTACTTCAACATTTCTTGTAGCATCATGCAGCAGATTTGGATGCAAACACCGTATGTTGCTGTTCTACTTTGTAAGGATTAAAAGATAAACACAGAGGATGTCATTAACTGAATATTTCAACTGGTTCTTTTTTTTTCCCTCCTCCTCCCCCCCCCGCTCTTGTGTGGCTTTGTTGTCTTGAATCCTGCAAATGTCTTCGCGTATCAGATTTATCAGATTTACATCTAAAAGTTTCCCCCTTCTTCTTTTTTCCAAGGCAAGGATTGTCACGAGAAAACGATGACAATAACAAACAACAGAAGCGACAAGGAGGTGGGCGTATACTCTCGGCTTTATATTTTTGGTTTGGCAGATCAAAGAGGCGCAGACTGCTGCGTGGCGGGGGTTGGAAAAGTGTTGACGTACTAAAGATGTCGTTAAAAAAAAAAAAAAAAAAAAGGAAAAAAAAGAGGAAGTTATTGGTTATACGTTTACCTGGCGTGTCCTGTGTGGGTTGGAATTATGAGCAGGTCAGCTTTAGATGAGTGTGGAACACATATTAGACACATTCTGACATTTATTGGACTGTATGGCCCTGAACTCACAGACTGTGGCTCAGGCCAGTGCAATTAACCGGAACTATACTTTTCTCTCCCCCCCCCCCCCCCCCTTCTCCCGCTTGCCTCGTCATCTATCATCATAAAAGTCTGATTTATGTCTGGAGGCCTCTGGAGGGAGGTCATGATGCACTCTGAGGTCCAGTCAAGCACTGACAGTATTTACCACAGTAAAGCAACGGTTTCCATGAAAGGACCCCAGAGAGAGAGGGTAAGGGAGGGTAAGGGAGAGCTTTACCTGGATCAGAGAGTTCTTGATGACTCGGCTCACGTCCAGCCTCCACTCTGCGACATCAGGGTTGTGGTCGTCGAGGTTTGATGAAAAGGCGAGCAGATGAGATCGGAAATATTCTGCCGGGAGGAGAATACATGTTAGATGCTTTTATTTTCCATCTGTCATGACATTCAGCATCTATTAGCATCTGTTTTTATGTTTGCTTTGTTACAACTGTGAGCTTCTGTCTGTATTTAGTTAAGTGCTCACACTTTACTTCATATAAGCACATACTAGGAGTTCATTAATGTTTCAAAACAACATCTATTAATGTCACTCAGGTTCATGAAGTTAGTCATTCATATACTAGTAAAGCTACTGTTGATGTCAGTAACTGTTAACGGACGTCTTTCCTTTTTTTGTGTCTGTAAAGTTGTACATTTGCTTCCCTTAAGTGGCACTTTACAAATATGTAAAGTAGCACTAAATAATCTTTAATTAAGCATTCTTCACCTTTATCAATGCTTCTACTTTACAATAAGAGTCATCCCTTAACCATGACTATAAATGAGTACAGAATAATCATACCTTAACTATATTTAAGCATTTATTAACCACTATTAGCATTTATTTGCACACTTTACAATAATTAGTATCTGTGCGGTTGTTTATTACTTAGTTAGTATGCTTATGTATTTGTGAAGTCTTTATTAAGTTATGCACATGACCCACTTTATAACACGGGTCACGAGGAGCATTAATAAAGGTTAACAGTGGTTGATAAATTATATTTAAGTAATGTTAATTCAGTACTAGGGCTGCAACTACGGATTATTTTTATAAATAATTAATGGAGTATGTGAAATGTCAGAAAATGCTTAAAAATGTTGATGGTGTTTACAAAAAATTGGTGTTGAAACCTAAGAGCCACCTATTTAACCTGGCATTGACCTGACATTTAATATTTATCTGAACTTTCTTTTCATTTTAAAGACTTGACACAAATTATTTGATTCCACCATTTAGTCTCCTTTAACTGCACCTATTATTTTATCATAGTTTATCTTATCCTTCCTTGCAGACTTATTTTTACTTATCTATGTCTTTTATCTGTTACTATTTATGTTTTTTATATTTGTTTTGTAAAGTCTTTTCTATCACCCAAACCTTTTGCATGAGCACCTTATTTTGAAAAACTTGGTCAATGCATGGAGTCTGACCTTGTGTGTGGAGCATCGGCAGAGATGGCCAAAGAAAACAAGACTTAAGGTAAAGATCCCTGCATGTATGAGTGGATAGGCTGTGGTGACACATCCCCAATATTGTGTTTACACAGCTACACAATCCCGGTGGAGATGCAGTCAGAGAGGCGGCTCACCGTGGACAGCGATGCTTTTTCTGTCCTGCAGGATAGTATTCCCTGCAGACACCTGCACAGTGACACTACTGATGCCTTCCCGGGAGAACGTGCACGCCACACTTCCCTCTAGGGTGATTACTGGCTGCTGGGAGAGTGAGAGAGAGAATGAGCGGGGGAGAGGGAGGGAGAGAGAGAAATGGTGGAGGTTAGAAAGGATGAGATAGAGAGAGTCAAAGTCTCTGGGCTTCCCGAGAGAGAGCCTTATCAGCTGCTGGTTAACATCTCACACTGCTATTATTTACACTACAGAAGTGTCAGCCTGCTGGCGCACACACATGCATGTGCGTGCACAAACACACACACACACACACACACACACACACACTGTGCTGCTTTCAGCCTGTGGAGACTTCCCTGTGCAAAACCAGCAGCTTCTTCCTGTCATTACACTATTGTTCTTCTATTAGCTACAAAATGCTAATACTGTTGCATCTTATTACCAGTCAACATATGTGACTGTCCTGACAGTAGAAAGCCCCCGTTGCTGCTAAACTGATATTGTATGAAATCAAATTTCTCAGTCACATTAAATCCCCAGATAATTTGACTGGGAGCTGAATTATAACTGCATGCACATGTTCGGCTGGACCAGATTCAGGTAATGTCGTGTAGATAAGGACAATGAAGTGAGCTCATGTTAGAATATATAAAAGGAGAAAATCCAAAGTCTAAGTCCCCAGACATTATCCTTTTTTTTTTAGATAATATTCTATTACAGCACTTACTCTCTCACTCTTACACCCCTGAGGTGGGCTTGTGATCATTTTGGCCAAAAAGATTTGCCCGTGTGTTTAAGGTCTGGACTGACAGCCCTAAAAAGTTACTGCTGTGTTGTAAGAAAACAGCACATCTCTCTCTCTCCCTCTCTCGTCTCCTCTGTCTCTGTCTCCTCTTCTTTTCTGCTCAGCTATGATGCGTTCACTGACGCTCGTAAAATCTCTCTCGCGCTCGTCTCCTCTCACAGCATCACACACACATACTTGTCCTGTCTCTAAATCTGGCTTTCTCCAAATATTATAAACAAACATACGCCCTTGGTTATAGGTGCACACTTATTTAAAAAAATGTTGGGTTTAAAATCAAAATCGGGCTCATAATTACAGTTAATGGGTCGGGTCAGCCGGGCGTTTTTTTTGGCCACAATTTAAACTCTAGCACCTATAATTGATTCTCACTGCTGTGGTTTGTGTGAGTTCACTCTCGGTGTGTAAAAAAGGATGCGTTAGATGCAGATTTCAAAGTCACAAACACTCATTGGTGCTGGTAATACACAAGTGAGGAACACATACAATAACATGAAGAAACGAGAGATAACACAAGATCTGGCTAATCTGGTACACTACTCAAGAAAATACATAACATTATTATTTGAATGCAAACATTGACATGGCTCTCTTAGTCCTGAAAGAGAACTATGTTTATCTGTAAGAGTGCAATGTTGAAAGTGACGACAGAGTCCATGGAGCATTTGTAAAATAATGTCACTGTTGCGTTAGAAGGTAAGTTCGTACTCAAGTCTCTGTTGTAGAAATAAACCACTTCATCTTGAATAGATACAGTTTTCTGACCTCAGAACAATTGAGAAATATATTCACTGTCACAGATTGCACTTTCACGTCGCAGTTATGCAGACATAGTAATATCTTAAAATGGCTGTGTATTGGTCGTAAAAGTTACTGAGCTACATCACATTTGAAGGACAGAGGACCAGTTATTTGAACAATGACTCTAATGCAGACACAATGGTGATACTAAACATTAAATCTTAGTTATCCAACACTGACAGTGTTATATAAACATTAGAACAATAAGAGAGAGCTGCAGTAGACATGAACATGGGTCAGGCTGTATTAGCTGCAGAGCTAACTGTTGTTGGTAATAGGCATAGAATGTATTTAAGGTGAGTCTCTTCAGGCAGGACTTTCCCTGTATGATCTTTTTCCTTTTTTTTCAATAAACACAGTAGAGTTTCATCTACATCAAACCCCCAGAAATAACTCTAAACGGTGTAGTAGCATATGCCAGGCCTGTATGTGGCGCTGTAACTCTGCCACAGTGAAGACAATGACATTCGCTCTGTGTCTCTGCCATCAGACCAAACAATCTCCAAACACAAGAAGGAGACAACTACAAGGAAGATTATGACGTCATTATTGGTCGTCTACATGAAAACGCAAAGGATGGCATCTTTAGAGTTTTAGACCTGTTTTCCATAAATACGCCGGTTCCATGTGGATTAAAAGCCAGTTCGATAAACTCGGCCATAAACCACCTCAGGGGTCACTGTGTGACATGTGACCTCAAAGCCAGGTTCCCCTCCTTCTCTCTTTTCTTTCCCATGTCCTGCATGTATGACGGACTCCTCTCTTTTTGCTCTCCTTGGCTGAGGAGAACACAAATCGTCTTTGCCCTGTCCTCCTGTCCTCCCATTTAACAGAGGGATTCTCTCAGCTCCAGTCCTCTCCCTTGAGGAGCAGGACACAGACTCCTCAG
Source organism: Solea solea (assembly GCF_958295425.1). Taxonomy (NCBI): domain Eukaryota; kingdom Metazoa; phylum Chordata; class Actinopteri; order Pleuronectiformes; family Soleidae; genus Solea; species Solea solea. The sequence goes on along the minus strand of NC_081143.1, from coordinate 11,235,448 downwards.
ACAAAGTTCTCCAACTGAAAGTCCTTCGGAACAGAATCAACACAAGCTCCACTTTCAAGCAGAAGCCTTTTTACTGGCCGTCTCTGCCCTAGGATCAAATGAGGATCTAGAACCAAGTTAGCTTTAAGCAGCAAAAAAGCTTTAAGAGAAAAAAGCAGTCAGCCAGACCAACGCAACTAAAATATTATTATAATAATTGTAAATCAACTTGGAAGTCTTTGTAGATGACAACAATATTGTAAATGTATCACAATCCACTCTCAGTGACTGGTTTCTATCACGATCCCTTATTGGTAAAAACCAGCACAGCATCCGATGGCTGCTTGTTAAAACACACACTGTCTTGTGGAGTCTGGCTGTGGCAGCTTTGCTGACAAGCAGCTTCGATCGCACTGGCAAATCCAAAGATGTGTTCGGACAGGAAGTGAAGTGGATTTCAGAGGCAAGCGTGGCTGCCAACGAAATCAGTGGAGAGCTGCAAGCAGGGCGGATGGATGGGTGAATGGATGCCAATTTGCTCTTTGTGGGGCAAAGTGAGACCCAGGTGTTCCTGCATGAATATAAAACGTTTTAACTTGATTATCCAGTGGACAAAGGGGGGAAAAGGCCGGGTGCATTCTGGTCAGTAATTAAGTCTGTTGGTTTATCGGCCAGAATGGCCCTGCAGGTTTCATTAAAGCTGATTAACGAGATTACCTTCTTTCTTGCAGCCTGGACGCACAAATATAGCTGAACAAAAAAGCTTCAGCAACCTACTTACTAGCCACCCGGCAACAGAGAAGTGGGAAAAGTCCTGAGTGTACAGTACCTCAGTGTTATTTCCGATCCACCAGATGTAGGTGACCGTTCCCACTTGGCTGGGCCATAGAACAGCAGTCAGATTCACTTCCTTGTTCTTCACCGCCACAAAGGGAGCGGAGAGATGGATATACTCCAGCTGACCTACTCGGGCACACACACAGTATCCATCACAGGCTGACATCAATGCACCATGCAACAACTTTCACCATTTCAAATGGAAAAAAAAGCACTGTGAGAGTGCGACAGAGAAAGAGAGAGAGGGGGGGGGGCTGTTAGAGAGTTTGTTGAGAATTTGCTCCTGCTCTGGGACCATTGTCTGCCATCTGTGTGTTATTTTTCATTTGTGGCACTCCTGAGCCTGTGGTGGCTCTATTTGTACAGTTGGCACATAGGATTGACAGATTGTGGGGGCAACAGTGTTCCCCGATCAATAAGTCAGCTCTTCTGCATCTGTCACCCCCGTGAATACACTAGAGGTGGTCAGCCACTGTTACATGTGCGGCTGCAGCAGTGGCTGCAGCAGTGGCTGCAGAGCGTACGCTGACTTGAGTGGAAGTGTAATGGGATTTGTTCCGCCTCACTTGTTTGTTTGGTTATGGGAGGGAGGCATGTTGTGCAAGGAGATAAAGCACAGAATAGCAAATTGTGCACAAAATAGGCCAGTGAATGTGATTCAAGACTGGAGGAGAGGGAGAGGTAAAAGCAGCAGCGCGGAGAAATCCTATCTTCAAAAATAATCTTACATGTTACATGCAAGTAGAGCATGGCGGTCTCTGAGCCGAGACTGTTCTCCCCGGTGGCGGTCACGCGGTAGATTCCCACCGCTCTGTAGATGTGTTTGATGCCATCCTCGATGGAGCTCACGTTGGAGTATGTCAGAGCGTGTCCGTCTCCAAAGTCCAGAGTGATGCTTGTCCTTGCTCCGTCGCCCTGTGCACACAAACACTTTGAGGAGCTCTGCAAGTTTGGGGGCCTTTTGACGCTTGATTCAGAATTTAAAAGTTACAACGGTACAGACTGTAAACGGTGGGTTAGTTTGTGTGGATCACTCACTCCTTCTCACCACTTCATCCTCCATTGCAGGGCAAACGACCATTCACTCTCACATACTCACATATGATCAACTTTGAGTGTCCACTTAACCTCTGCATGTTTTGTGGGGGGGGGAACAGAGAACCCACGCAGGCATGTAAGAACATGTAAACACAGAAAGGCCCTTGTTCGAGCCAGGATTTGAACCGGTGACTTTTTTGCTGTGAGGTAACTGTGCCAGCCACAATTCCACCGCATAAGGAAACATGTTGTTCTTTATGGTCGTTTTGGTCACAAGAAAAATACATTTTTGTTGTGACCACCCTTTACTTTCACTTCTTCTAGGGTTCAGTTTTTGAAACAACTCACGAGGTAGGTTGTTGTTACATCTTGGAGAACTAACCACAGATCTTTTGTGGTCTGACCCCAAATCCTTCTGTCTCTTCGTGTAACCTCAGACACACTCAATGATGCTGCGATCAGGGATCTGTGCACTCCTTGTTCTCCTTCAAGCTGAAGATAGTTCTTATTGACACTGGCTGTATATTTGGAGTCACTGTCGTGCTGCAGAACACATGTCGAGCCAATCAGACGCCTCCCTGATGGTCCCGCATGATGGATTTAAGCATCTGCTTGTATTATTCAGCATTAAGGACCCCATTAATAATCCCGACCAAACATTTGTTTTATTATTTTGATTAGAATTGATATTTATAAAAGCATTCTTCCTTTACATCATTGTTTTTCAGACTTTGGCACAGTGCTGTGTTCTTTTTTAAAAAGAATTGGCAAATATTGGAGTATAAAAATCTTTTTATAATTGTAGATCACACAGTTTTTATAATTTCCATCTATGTTATTTGTCCTGCTGCTGTGATTGGGTTTGCTTACAGCATGGGTGGAGGGAACCGAAACACAGGTGCATCATGGACTTTCTGCTCTTAGAGTGAGAACAGTCAGCATATCATCAGTCATGAATTGAAGAATAATGGAAAACAACAGTGCAGAGAAACCAGGTGAAAGCAGGTGATCTGAAAAGATCTGTATCATTCACTTGATAGCGCTCTAGGTCGAGGTTTGAAACCCTTGTTTATGTTGTGAATATGATGACGTTTGCTTGATGGGACATTTCCATTTCGAACAACATCTTACCTCCTCCAGGAAAACAAGGAAGGTGACATTGTTGCCTAACGTGGCTGTCAGCACGCCCTCACTGGTGACCAGGTGAAGACCTTTGGGTGCTTGGACGGGACACTGCTGCCTCCTGGCTGTGTACTCCACACCGACTCCAGCCGTGCAGTTATTAGAGACCACTTTCCTGTAGCTGCAGGTGAGCAAAACAAGCACACACTCTCAGTGAGCCTGATGCAATTGCACGCATTGAATCCTGTGTGGAATACAATAATTAATATGCCATAACAGCAGCCTGCACCTGTTTAAGCTAACCCTGATGAATAAATGGTGAAGGTGAAGACTCATTACCACTCTCAGAATAAACATACATGGATGCTCATTAATCACATTCACCTGGACATGATCCCCATCATTGTATATTCCATTTAAACACAAATCAGACTGAATATTTTACTTAATTATACAAATGAATGTGGCAGGAACAAACATGTTTTTCTGAGCCGGGTGCGTTTGGTTTTAGGGGACTATCCTGTTGGACAGTAGGGAGGGAGATGTTATTGTGCTCTTGTGCCCGTCATGGTTCATGTATGACGTTTGTTTTCTTTAAGAGCTTCATTTTTCAGTCCATGAACACAGAGCTGGTGTGACGCAGCTAAAATGCTCCACGTTTGTCTCCAGTTGTGCAGCGTGTTAACATTTTTATCAGATCTAAATCTGACATTTTAATGTTTTACTATCAACAGTGGAGTCCTCCTGGGTTCTCTTGCAAAGAGCCCAATTGGCGACAGACGGTGTGATTACACAGCGATATGGTGATCTTGGTGTTCAGGGTCTGTACGTTCTCCCTGGCATTAGCTCTTAAACCCCCAGAGTTTATCTTTGGTCCCACATAACTTCTAATATTTGTAAATGTTGTCACATGAACATGAAATTTCTGAGAGCTGGCCGTATAGCCTTTACCTCTAACATTATTGTATATATTTTCTTCCTCTCCATCTCCTTTAATTACTATGACAAACGACAGACTGGTACGTTTCCTTATTTTAAATTACAAAAAAAAGACTGACTACACCTGATGCTAATTAAGATTAAATAAATGGTTTAAAACATGACTATAATACAATTTCTAATCTTTTTTAATGGTCCAGGAAGTTTCAGAATATATTATTTATATATACAGTATATATATATATATATGTATATACATATATATGTATATAGTATATACATATATATATATATATAGTTATATAGTATATACGTATAAAACACATTTATTTTCACACTGTTGGTTTATTCTATCACATACCAAAGGTACGCAGGTGCACATGAGACAACAGCTTTGAATTCATTAGCTGCCAAATGTATTCTTAAGAACGTTCTTTTGAAAAAGTGTGTGTTGTTTTTTAAAAAGCACATAATTATCACTCATCCCTGCTCATATAACACAGGAGAAATGAAGAACACACAATCCTGTTTGATTTTTTCACGGATGAGTCAGAGGTTAAAGGTCGCTCTTGAATGTGCGTGCATTGGTGAATTCTCAGAATTCGGAGGCTTTTAAGAAGAAACAAGTGAATATTTGCTGTCTGTCGATGCACGGAATCACTGTGCACTGTGTCTGAATCACACATTTTTTCTTTGTGAACAAGCTGAAGCCATATTTCTGCATTCTCACACATGAGAAAAGACAACTGTGCTTTTCTCTAAGTGTCAGGGATGCTGTGTGTGTGTGTGGGACTGTGTAACAGTGGGCTCTTTGACAGGGAAACTAAAATGTGAAGAGAATGTCAATGTGTGTGAAACAAAGGGCCAGAGTGTGGCAGCTTCCACACAACCGGCAATATATTCAACCACAGAAAGGTACCTTTTTTTTCAGCCTTCAGCAAAATAATGTGTGACATACATTTTGCATGTTTTGATGAACTAAACGATAACAGTTTGGTGTTTGTGGACTTTACAAAACTCACAAGCATCCGTGACTCAGTGACGCTTCTCACCTGCAAGGATTACTTGTTGTTATTTGCGGGGAGTTGTGTCAGGGTAGATACTGCTGTGCCAGAGCCGGTATATAATTATAATTATGCTCCATTCAAATGGGGCCGTTTATCAGGTTCACAAGACAAGCACATTTGAACACTTCCTTATAGCCTTTTTTTTTTCCTAAACCCGGTCTTCTGAGGTCTAACTCTGCCCAAAACCTGGTTTTGAAGCATGCCAAGAAGTGGGCTTTGAGCTGAGTGAGGGAGAGGAGGAGGGAGGGAGGATGAGTGGGGCACAGTGCAGGGGGCGTGGGCTGGTATAGAAGTCTGACAGCTTGAGGTGCTCAGTGCAGGTTCTGTTACGTAGTCAGTGGAGATCGGTAGGGCGGCTCTTCCAGAGGCTGCGGGAGACAAGGAGCCTGCGATGTCTGACACGGACGAGGGGAGCGCAAACACTGGAGTCGCAGCCTCCCAGTACCAGGTCTCTGCTATGACAAAACTCCGACACAGGTACCTATGCGTCACGGCAATGTCAGTCCCCTCAGAGCGGGTGTTTTCAGCGGCTGGACTGAGTCACCAGGCTGCGGTCGCTTCTGACCCCAGAGTAGAGATACACGGATGAGCTGTAATGGCATCCGCACCCACTGCTAAATATCAATAATCCACCCGCCATCCAACCGAATGCCCATCCCTAATCTACACTAGTAAATTTAGTGATACTTAATCTCAGGATTCTTCTTCTTCTGTGTTTTACTGCAGTTTGTTGGTGTCCCCTATTTTTTAGCCCTTGACAACTACAATAATGGAGCTGGAGACTCAGAACCTAAAAGTTATTAAACCCCTAATCACGCTTCCTGTGTCGCTGTGACCTACTGCAACAATAAATAGATAAATGTTGCTCTGTCGTTCCGTCTCTTCCTCTGCTGCTGAAAAATCAAATTCATCGATGGAAATAATCTCAGGACCAACTCTCTGAGCCACCTTCAAGCCCCAACCCCAACCCCGGAGACAGTACAACTTCCCAAGTCATAATTACGAGTTCACGCGTTACCCTTGAACCCAGCAATAATCGGCAAAAGTAATGAGCTGCTTAGTATGCACAGAAAGTAGTGTTTACTGTGTTGTTGATGGACGTTTTCTTTCATTCATTATTAAGAGTAAAGAACCTCAACTCAACTGCATTCCATTTACAGCCAAACTCAGAAGTCATCATCCATGAGTTCCTCGTGGTTGAAAAGTCAGACAAAAAACATGGATGCAAACATAGCTTAGTGTAGTCATTGTGAGCAATAGCAGTCACTAATACACATGTTTATGTGCTATGAACGATAAAGGTGTTTGTATGATGGCAGCCATTTAGAAACCCACGTCACTGTCGGGGAGGTTGTTTTAGAGTTTCCGAGTTCCGAGGGGTTCCCGGAATTCTGACTTCCAACTATAAATGGAACACACACACATTTGAAACAGACCATGCAGTTGTAGTAAAAGCAAGATGGCAGAACATAGTTCAAAGCAGCTGAAATGGACTGTTTTTCTCCTACCTCGACTTCCCCTATGACAGATCACATGATCCCTGATGCTTTAGGCCTGTTTGTTGGATTCATCAGCCTGATGAAGTCTGAGCTATTCGGCCCCACCACACTATTCATTTGAGAGACTATTGGGACTGATTGGTGTGTGCTGTTGCTCAGGCCTGTGTTTACCCAGTGCGGTTAAGGAAAGTCATCCCCGTGGTGCAGCTCCTGGACATCGATGACGGATGGAACCAAAAGGCGGGCGTGCACTTGCCGTCGGTCCGTCTCTCGTAGCCGTAATCACTGTAATGATCCGAGCAGACAGATAAAGAAACTATCATTCAATCAGAGACGACTGATGCAAATGTCCCTGAGGCTCTGCTTGGAAAATTCAATTCTTCACACATGGCCTTGCACTGATTTGTCTCACAGACAAATCCATCAAAGGATAATAGAATATGTTGAGGTGACTGGACATAGTTAATGATAAAACCCCACTAACAGGATTTCATATAAAAAAAAAAAACAACTGCTCCGTGCCTCTTTTTCTTTCTTTTTTTTTTTTGGAAACGCAGCCCACGAGTTGTTTGTCCTACAAATTAAAAAGCAGAGCAGCGCTGTGTCCCCAAAATGATCGGGACAAATTGCCCCAATTAGTGCGACATGCACACAGATGCAAAACTGTTGTGATTGTTAATGAAAGCTATTAGGCCTGGTGATTTATGATTGTGATGGTGCTTATTCCAAGAACTGCCTCACTCAAGAGACCTGCAGACTTGGGACCAAACAGGAGGGAAAAATGCTGAGATAATTCCAAGAGATGGGATTGTGAAGATGTAAAAATGTCGAAATAATAAAATGGTTTTCTTCAAGCTGTTAACCAGGAGTGTCCAATCACAGCCCTCGGTGAGAGCCTGCAGCTTCAGTTTTATAATGTATTAGTTATGTGTCGTCATGTGTCACGCCCATTAGCTCAGCTGGTAAGGAGTTGTGCATTAAAACCAGAGTCTCTGATTTGTTATGTTATTTGACTCCAGATGTGGAAAGAAAGGCAATTTTTCTTTTCATTTTCTTAGATTTGGTTATATTCCCATTTCAAAATGATAATTGTGACAATGACAATGTCATTTTTATGAAACAGTGCATTTGTGCGTAAATGTTTCTGTTAAAAAAAAAGGACCATTGGCCCCCAGAAATCTTCACATTATCAAATATGACCCTCGTTAATAAAAAGTTTGGACACCCTCACGCTGACCTTAACCATCACAACTAAATGCATAACCCTAACCCTAAACCTATCCATAATACTGACACTAAAAAAAAAGAAGTCTTAAGCCATAAACATCTATTTTGATCAGTGATGGAATGTGACTACCAGCTACACACACACACATCCTATAATCCCTCACTTAAACCCAGGTCTTGTAAATCCTGGCACTTCTGTCAAAAGTATTTCTTCAGTAATGAAGTCATGTGGCTCAGTGTCAGATCCATAATGAAAAATGTCTTGTCTTGTTATCTGTGTGATGACAAAACTGAATTTATAACCAGTTTAATTTCAGTGAAATGTCGTATTTCCTTTATTGTTGTGCGCGCTCAGGAGTGTACTCTGTACTCATGTGACTTTCCACATCAGTGAAGAGCTGATTCTCTGATGCTCAATGTTAACGTGATAGTTTGTACACCTGTTTAAATCTATGACATCTAAAGAAGACGTTCGCTTTCAATTTCAAACACACAAGTCACAAAATAACACATTTGGACTGCTTTTTCCATGTGACCCATTTCCAAAAATCGTTAGTAACTACCATATTTTGACAGAGTATTTGTCTTTTAACCTTTCATGTCATGTTACACCACTCAGCCAAAAATCTCAGTGAACTGTGATGAGCATTTATAGGAAAGAGCAGACGTAGACAGCAGAGAATTTTCATTAAAACAAGAGCAAATACGATAAATAAATAAAATGAAATAAAAATAAATACAATAAAAATAGAACTATATAATTTCATTTACTTTAAAATTAATCCTAAATTTATTTTAGGATTCAATAAATGTAATCTCAAGTGCTTTATGTTTAAATCTTACTCATGAGAAAAGAGCTTTTATTTTCTATAATCAATGTGATATGTATATAACATCATCATTTCTCTGAAATGAAAGTCAGCACTGACACACGTGTGTATTAATGTCATTATTGTGGACCTTCTCCTGTGGATCATCACAACTTCATCACTCTTATCAGAATGAAAATATGAAACTATGAAACTATGCCTTTAAAAAAAGTTTTCCAAAGTACACTCACCACTCAAAGTCGGCCTCTGTGCATTCACAGGCGCCCGACGTCATCGACACCGCGAAGATCTTTCCCATGACGCACCTGGATATGGGCTTCAGTTTCCGGTAGATTCTCTTCACTCCCATGAGGCACGGCTCGCCCTGTGAGCACAGAATAAAGTCACATTTTATTTTTTCCATATATTTTCTTTATTTTAGGGAGCTGTTTCTGTTTCACTTGCCGGTATAAATAATTTACACCGCGCAGCCAGCCATGTTGTGTGAGAAAAGCACTGCTGCCGCGCTTTTCTTCCGCTCGCTATATGCATTATTCCTCCTTCACTTTGTGGTGAGCTAAACCCAACAACTGTTCGTCACACTGGAGGATGTGCTGCTTGAGTTCTTCTGTGTCTGTGTGTAATACTGGGATGAATGCTTAAGAAGGAGCTTCAGTCAGAGCGTTGCCATCACAAAATCCATTTTTAGCCTTGAATCTATAATCTATTGAGTATAGGAAGTGCATATCAAATCAGCTGCAGTAGAAAAAGACACCACCCTGTTTTACTCCATCCTCCAGTTAACGCTGCTGGCTGTGAACATTCTCTCTTTGTACATTAGGTGTCAGTAGAGAGATGCTTTAAACTAAATCTGCCTGTGACCAGAAATAAACTCCATAAAATGCCCTTAATTTTCCAGTGGCTTAAGGAAAGAAGCCTGTACTCCGTCTGCAGATGGTTTTTCATGAACGTTTGGCCAGGTTAGGCCTGTAATTGGCTTGGACTCTTGTCGTCTTACATGCTGTATAGATTTTAATCATCAGTCTGCTCTTGACCATACGGTCATCTAAACCAATTACAGGACTGGTCCTTGAATAAAGGCACACTCAAGCATCAGGCCTGACCACGTTTATCATAAACTAACGCTAACCTCCAAACTTTATGAAGCAGCACTGCAGAGAAGACAGACCTCTGTAGATTATATCATTATTCCCATCTCATTATGGAACAACAGCTCATTAGGTTGAAAGTGTTCATGATGAAGGTGGCGCCCATGAGCAGCGCTGACATCACCATGTACAGTGCGTGCTACACTTCCCTCTGTTCATCTTCTGTGAGGGCTGTTGCTGATTTATGTGGAAACCAGTGCACATTTATACGCACAGAGTTTGACAGTTATTTATAATGCTGCACTCACACATGTACAGCGCTCGTTTACTGGGAAAGTCACGGCGTCACACATTGTGGATCTGTTGCTTCACTTGGCGCGAGCGGCATTTAAAATTGATATATGTTCAACTTTCCACGTAGCAGTGCAGGCATCATGTATATGTATTGTGGTGAGTGAGGCAGTCACGTGTTTGTATAACTGGAGGTTTTTCAACATTTGCACCAATTAACATAAACAAAAGTGACATTTAAAAATGTGATTCATTATTGGCATCGATGGTGATTTGACCAATATATCATTGCATTAATTTAAAATACAGCTTACGTATACTGTAGTTTTTATAACAAGTGAAGAAAACATATAGACCAATGTTTATTAGTGTACCTGGTTGTGCAGGTGCCACGTCTGATAATCTGCATCCGTGCATCTCCTGTTGAAGATGGACCTGAAGTCTATTTTCACCAGCTGCCACTCTGAGCGATGACTGACGTGGCCGAATATCCTGGAAAATAGCAGTAACACAAAACATGATATAAAGACCAGGCACACAAAAGACTAGAAACAACAATGAACTAACTCCCTCCATAGAGTAGGGTACAATACATCATTATAATAAATGACTATTATATAAAAATAATTGGACCCCCATTTGAGAAGCAAGAGTATCAAAATGCAGTTCGGTACAGTAAAACACAGTACAGTATAGTATAGTGTTCACAGAATAATAAAGTATAGTTTAGTACAGTATACTAGTATCATTTTTATAATTAATAATATCAATATTATTATATAAATTATAATTTATAATTTGTTATTGTTTAGCACAGTACAATGTACTGTAGTGTAGAAGTATAGTAATATTGTACAATACTGTATACTATATGGTATAATAGTAGTTATATATAATATACTATAGTTTGTCTACATTATACTCTACTAGTATAATATAGAAAAACTATAGTATATTAAAGTTCAGAACAGTGTAGTGTAGTAGTATATTAGAGTATGGTTTAATATAGTACCGTATAGCTTACTACTGTATAGCGCAGAACATTATAATTTAGTACTCATCTTGGCAAATATATATTTTTTTTTCATATGTGGCCCTAATACTCTGTCGTAGTTAAGTAAAGCACAGTATAATATATATACAGTATACCTGTAAAGTACATTATATTATAGTATGTTTAGTACAGTATAGTTTATGAGAGTACTGTATAATACAATACACCTTATTTTATAACATTAAGTATAGCATAGCATAGCATAGTATAGTATCGTATAGTATAGTTTTGTGTAGTATAGTATAGTTTCGTATAGTAGAGTTGTATGTCTCAGTCTTGGTCTCGAGACTAGTCTCATGTATACGACAGTATAGTATCGTATACTATAGTATACGATACTATACTATACTATGCTATGCTATGCTATACGAGTCTATACTATGCAAAACTATACTAAACTATACAAACTCTACTTTTCAGAACTATACTATAGTACAATATAGTACAGTATAGTATTGTATACTATAGTATAATTAAGTACAGTAAAGTATCATATACTATAGAATAGTATACAATAGTATAGTATGCTATACTATCGTATACGGTGGTATGGTATAGTATAATATCGTATAGTAGGTTAGGGTATGTTATGGTATGGTACGGTATGGTATGGTATAGTATAGTATCATATTGTATAGTAGGGTATAGCATCGTATCGTAGCGTAGGGTAGGGTATGGTATAGTATAGTATTGTATAGGGGGGTAGGGTATGGTATGGTATTGTATGGTATAGTATAGTATAGTATAGTATAGTATAGTATAGTATAGTGTAGCATAGTATAGTAAAGTATAGTACCAGCACTGTAGATACCGGTCATTTTGATGAACATGGAATCTCGGTGCTGTTATAAAATGCGTCTGTCTGTCAGAAGGAAGGAGCTGATTGCTGGGTCTGTGTTATTTCCAGGCTGCTAACTGTTTGGTCAGTGAGTCTCATTTGTTCCAGCGTGTGATGGCTGCTCAGCTCTGACAGTGACAGTGTGGAACGTGGTGTTGCAGTCCAGTTCCTCCCTCTCTGTAAAAGCCAGGCATACAGTGGCTGTAAATGGTCCCACTGCCACTGTGGCCTTATAATGAGCTTCTGCTCTTTTCTTCATGTGAGGCAACCATGTCTGAAGGTTTCATACGAACAAAACTGCACAAAACCCAACAACTGACACCACACACACACACACACACACATATCACACGGACATGTTGCTATCATTAAAGCTGGAGTAGGCAACACATTTTTTTCACAATTCATTAATAATGAGAGAATACTAGGCTTACATCTCGTCTAATTTGCTGCTGTCATTATTCCAGAATCAAAAAACTTTTAAATTTGAACAATTATTATTATTTTTGATTTGTTTGTATGCTGAAAATGAGAGTTTTGAACTAAAATAGCCACAGACGGAGTCAGTTAGAGATAATAAGCTGCTTGATCATGACAGTGTTGTTTGAAATGCAGAGGAGGGGCTTTTACAGAGGGGGAGGGTGACAAATATTTGCTTGCTTTTGCTCACTTTACTTTGTCACCTGCAGACAGCTGACCAATCGCAGCTCAGAGACGGAGTCAGATTACAGATGAGAGAGTGATGAATGTGACAGAAGAGAACACATTGTTGCTTAAGGTATTTATCTTTTCCATGTCTATTATTTTTGGCACATTCAAAACGAGAGAATTATCACATACTCCTTTTTAAAAGGGATATTTTCAGCACATAATCAGCACTGACTCTGCTTTGTGGACAAAGCTGTTTCTAGGCTCCTGGTGGTAATGAGATCTGGTGTCATTGCTGTGAGGCTGTAGCCCCTTTTCAACTTGGGGCCATAGGCAATTGCCTAGTTTGTCTACCCCATTATTATGGCTTTGTGTGTGGACCCCGCATGAAGAAGCAGCCTGAGAAAGAGAACATGGCTGCCTTTTCCAGCTGGGAAAGCCGAGTTTATAAACAGCTCACACATCCACACCAAAGTCCCCAGAGAAAAATTCTTGTTTATTTTGATCTTTTAGACTTTTGCGTCAGTGGAACCACAAAATGAACTGTCCGTTCAAATCTAAACTTCCCTTATTTTTTGTGTGTGCAGTCGACTTGAACTGATGTTATTGAAAAACGCATTTCCTCTAATAAAACCAATAAGATTCAATGTCAATATTTGAACGTTTGGAAAAGACCGGCCGAGGTTATGAGACGAAACAGATAAATATTCCATCGCCAGCTAAATTGAGTGGGTGTGTTGTTCTGCACTGAGCACCACACACACACACACACAGCGCCACCATTCAAACAATATATTTATCACAATCAATCTGCCAATTAGCTGCAGAGGCACTGGACTATGACAGGCACTTACAGTAAAAATGAGTACAAATTGATACGAAAACAGTGCATGATTGTCTTATGAAAACTAATGGCGTGTCTGCCAGCTGAGAGACCTGCCACTGTCGCCTTTGCACCGCCCCGCTCCCTCCCTGCTCGCTGAGAGCGCCGCTGTGTGTTTGTCCCCTGTCCTCCCTGTCTGATCCAGCTGTGTCCGCTCACTCTCATGTAAAGCTACACAGACGACTGTCAGTCAGTCTGTCATTCATGTCATCAAACATTGATGTAATGGCTTTTGGAAACCCTTTGGTACAGTGCTAAGTCTCTCCTGCAATTAGGACGCGATGCCGAGTCATACCCTCATGCGCACACTTCAGCTTTGGGAGCTCTTCTAAAAATAAGTGAAGGACACCAAAAAAGGAATCTTCAGAATCCTCAGATATGTGAGGACGTGCCAAATCGCACTCATTGCTCCTCTTGCACTTTCTGATGCTGTTTAAACTTTCTCAAAGTTTCTTTCTTTTTTTATCATTCTCCTTCATGGACAGTTCTGTTGTTGCCAGCTGCCAGAGCACTGGTGTCCTGTAGTTCTAATGTGGAGATACACAGTTTTGTTGTTGGTTACATCCTTATTTTTTTATTCATGAAAAGGAAAACAGGCAGTCGGGAGTGCTGAGCTGAGATGTAGATGTAAGCAGCACAGACACACACACACACACACACTCACAGACCCCATCTGTCAGTAGCTACTGTATACATGTGCCAAAAGTCTTTGTTCTGATTGAAATTTACAATTCTATCATTTACTTGGATGCAAAATTAAACAACTGGATTGTGGTGTGCGCACACATGCATCAAGCGTTGAGTCAGAATGGACAATTTTGACATGCTCGTCCACTCACTGTCCACTCTGATTCTCCTCCTCTTCGGCATCTGTGACATTTGTGTGTGTTCATGTTTCTTTTTGGAATGGAAATACAGCAGTAACATAACGGATATACTGTCGCTCTCGCTTGGATCAGACAGGTGATAGCACCAAACCAAGGAAGTTTTGGATTGGCATGTTTACATGTCATTTTCGTACAAATCCGGCTTTTATTCTCATTACTTGTGTCCATGTCAAGATAGCTAGTGATGCCGACACACGTTTGCCACTCACGTCATGATGAGAGTCTCTTCCCCCGGCTCTCCCAGCACGCCGTCCACAAACAGAGGCGTGCTCGTGAAGCTGTACTTGTTCCACTGGCGACCTTCATCGAAGCTCAACCTGGGAACACAAACAGCGGTTGCACAGGGGAGCCAGCGCTAATCCCCCCCCCCCCCCTCCCCTCCCCACTGTGGGCACAAGCTAATGACCCTGAGAGTTGTTTAACAACTTTATTTCATATTCAGTGCAGGAATGGAGCACTCATCTCCCCTCATTACTGCTTCAAACTCAAAGAGGTGAAACGGAATGACAGTCGTGACAAGCACAGTTTTACCCACGGGTCATGTGTGTGTTCGTAACCACAGTAATATTATAACACCAGCTCGAAAAAGAACCTTTGTCTGACTGACTTAGCTTCCTCCCAGGGCAATTAATCGTGCTGTGACAAATTGCGCCTCCATTATAATGACTCACCACAGGTGTCGGATGGGAAGTGGAGTGTGTCTTATTGCAACCAAGGCGCCTCCCTTGTTGAGATAGAGCACTGCATACTCCTCATCAAAGATCTGCAAGGACAGAAACAAAGGGAACACTCACTCCACCTGTGTGCACACACGGTTGTATTTAATTAGAAACAAGTCCTGTAAAGCTGGCAATGGCAGATGTGTTATGATGTCATTTCATCATCAAAATTAAAAAAAAATAAAAACAATAACACAAAGGCTGCATGACTAGATCAGAGGGGGAGTTAATTATCATAATCTGTCATTTTTTTTTTTAGATTAGACCAGTTTTATTTGTGTAACTCTCAGATCACACCAACATTGTAGGATCATCCATGTACAGGTGCACTTTATTGTGAAGGGTAGCGAAAGACAGACACGGTAAACACAGTGAACACATTGCTAGCAACAACCTTCCAGCACAATTTATTTCCTAGAATTCCACACCTCACTTCTTACAAGGCTTCTTAAAGGGACATTGAGAACATTGAGGTAATAATTTCAGTCACACCAATGAATTGAATTGTAGAAAGGTGGCCAACAGCGCATCACAGGCTGAAACACAAGAAAAATTTGGCCACAACAAAGGAGTGAAAGACAAAGGAACAGACACACATCAGGGGAGCACTCAAAACCTGCGGTTACCAAAACTGGACCTTCTTCAAGACCTCCAAAAGGAAAACATCTGACAAAGAAGACAGCAATAGATAGATTGCTGGAGTTTCTGAGAAACTCAGGAGGATCATCAACAAACACACACATCCCCCATCACACCTTGTCTCAGGTGAAACCAGCAAGCTAAAACTGGGCCAGTGGGGTGAACGATGATGACTAGATGACTGAAAACCTTCACCGACAACATGACAATGAACTTTTTCACCATATTAGAATCAAGAATTAGAATAGTTAAGAACCAGAATTAATAAGCAAAAATTGAAATAAGGACCAGAATTAATCAAATCAAATGATATCCTAACCTACCACGTTCCTTTTGCCTGTGACCCCAAACTTCCATGTAAAGAAAACGTACAATGATGTCAGCCTAGAATACACTAATTATGTAAAATCATTAGGCCCAGGATTGTATCACTGCCTCCTGCTGTTTGAAACTGATGTATTTGGTCTTTGCGAATAGAAATGATGTTCTTTTTTGCTTATAGAGTTGAGAAGCAATTGATCACCAAACATCTCTCCGAGTTTAAAAGTACATTATGTAGGAAATGTATGAGAGTCTGAGACCTCTGATAGCCACTGACAATCAAACTCTGGTCCACTTGAAAGAGGTGGTCTTGGATCACTAGCAAGTGAACTCTATCCACAGCTTTCACTTACTGCTACAGGCTCAGTGTTGTCATGTGGAGAACCGTGAAGAGAGCCAGTGGCAGACAGAAATGAGAACATCCATCCCCCGTGTCTGGCAGGTCACAGGATATATATATATATATATATATATATATATGTTTTTATACCTCCTCTCATCATGTGATATTTCTCCACCGCTGTGACTCTGCCGCTACACAGAGCAGAGACACTGTCACTTTATAGCTCAGCCTGTTGTTGTGCATGTGTGTGGACACAGTGTAACACCAGGTGTAAATGCAACTCCTTTTTTTCCATTGTTTTGGAAACTTTCTGTGGCCAACAACAATCTACAATGTTTTTTTTTCCCACTTGGGTTTGCACTGACTGACCGTTTTGACCCCATGAAGGTGTGTTGCTTTCAGAAAACCCTTTTAAATCCTCTTATGGGAAGTTACTGCAGTCAAAAAAAAAGAGTTTGCTCACCTGTCTCCATGTGTTCCCTGCATCCGAGGTGATGTACACGCTGACATTGCTGCTTGTCAACTCTGAGCCAAATGAGCCTGGAGGTGCGACAGAGAGAACAGACAGGTGACAAACTGCAGTGAGGTTTTATATCCCCCCCCTTTTTGAAGATATAGGGAAGCTTCAAAATGTGGGAAACAGGAAATGAGTAATGTTTGACAGCAAATGAAACGCAAATGTTTATAAAGAGCCTTTAGACGGGTAGTGGTGAAACATACAGCAGGGGGCTCCAGGCCGCAGCTGCAGACTGTGGCTGTAATTCAAAGCTCCGGAAGATCTACAGCGCAGTGACATTTGCCCACACTCCTAAATTAACCAATAAATCCAGACGGCTATATTCATCTTTCACTGTTTCTGACTACCTTAACACAGGCTTTCTGAATGCTGTATATACTGCTGATATGCGTTCCTTTTCCTGGCACTTTGCCTGTATTTATTACAGGTTGCGTTTCTAGGTTTTATTGTCTGTGAACACTTTTTGAAACCGTAGTCAGAGTAAGTCATGAGATCCGAGATTGTGACGACAATAAGAAGGTGTGTCCGTATGAACTCTTCTCGTAGACACAGTACAGAGGGGGTAAGGCCTATCCTGTCCAATACATACTGTACCTGTTAATTCTGTGCAGTGCAAATGACAACTGGCAGATACAGTTGCTATAACACAACGGACGACACGACGACAACAGTACAACAGACAACAACGGAGCAGCTCATTTCTTCTGCTAAGTGAAGGAGAGGAGGGAGCAGTGCAGGGGGCGTGGTCTGGTAGTCAAATCTGGCGCTGAGTTGCAGCGATATGGAAAATCGCCATTGCTAAATAAAAAAACGAAAACTGCTAGATGTCATCGACACGTAAACCCCGCCTCTAGTGTCATGCCAGATGTACATTTCATTCACGGCAATCAGAATTACATATTGTGAGTGCTCTGTATATCAGCCTGTAACTACACAGGAACACTGATACACTGAGGACTCAACCATAAGGACTAAATATAGATTTTGTTGCCCTGACTTTGTGCTGTCCTGTCAGTCCGCCTTGTTTGAAGGTGAGGTGACACACGCATATTGTCAGACGCCTGTGGGAGTTGTGTACTGATGCAGACCAGGGACAAACAACAACTGAGGACAAGACTTGCAAGACTTAAAAAAAAAAAAAAAGATGCATGTGCATTGGCTACTACAGACTTTGAGAGCTGCAGCACCCGAATATGTTGAGTGCCAAGATCTCCAGCTAACTCAAAGAGGCAGATTTCTTTTCTTCTTTGTCAGTCTAAGTGATTTTCATGGTCTTTGTCTCTTTGAGTTAGCATAACATTATCTAACGCAGCCATGAATGAGGAGCGCAGACACAAAAGGGATACACTGGATTGTGAGGGGCCAGTTTTTGAAAGAATGACCAGGAGAACAGGAGCCGGGTCTTTTCATTGTCTCTACTGTTTGCTTTGTGATGAACAACATTTTAACAGTCAATATAATTCTGAATTCTTTTAGTCATCTTAATCAATTGCATTCATATATGTGGCTATCTATGGCTGGGCAACATGATCATATGGCTATTTCTTTAGGGCTAGGTCTTGATATGTGGGACATGTCTTGATATAAATCTGGACATAAGCTGTTTTCATGTCAGACGCCTGTGCTTCCTCACAGGTCAGTGACAATAGATCGTAATTACTGAAAAAAAAAATATATTATTATACTCAAAAAAATACAGTGTGTACGATCTGGTTTTATCATGTGTGCAAGAAACACTGAAATTGTGAAATTCTGCTATAACACACACACAGAAACATTATTCAATTAGTTTTCTTATATAATTTCATGTCAATTCCAGGTATTTTAAAATCTGTAATTTCATATCAATATCATGATAATATTGAGGATATGATGATAGTGATATCCAAAATCTATCTACGATATCACCCCTCCATGTCACAATATTGATATAATTGTGATATATTGCCCAGTCCTATGGTCACATGATACTCCTTTTGATTAGTGTAAAATAAAAAAAAAAGGGGTTGTTAAAAAACACACACGAAAAGTTCAGAAGAACAAGAAGGCAGAAAGAAAGTAGAGAGACATGTCACGCCTTTCACCCACCTGATGCGACAATGATCCCCGGCGCAGAGTCCCTGCTGGCGATGTTTCCAGATGTGTAGGGATTGGCAGACACGTGCAGATGGAGATGCAACGAGCAGTACGGCTGCAGGAGAGAAATCACAGCACTCAATTATCCAAACTATCAAACTGAGCACAACACTTCTGAACAAAAACCGCTGTGGCATCGACTTGGATCCACAACCCTCCCAAGTCATAAGTTTTATCACAGACAGCATTCCCCCCATTGGCTGGGCTCACCATTAATTTTGATTGGGTTAACCTTTACCGACACAAATTCTCATTACAAGCCGGCAAAATGTCAGTGGTGCAGGCCGTGATGTGCAGGCTGTTTAGGGGTTTATTAAGTCTCTGACATTTCTTGACAAATGACTGTGTAATATGGGTGGAAGGCGAGCCATGCCACTGAATGACTAATTGGTTTATCAAAATAGGTTGATTATTGCTTGATTATTTTTTATATATGGGCCATTCTACCCAATTAGCTTCCATGTCTTTCCCACAAATAAAATGTATGTAAACTGTGTGACAGTGCACATTCATATTCAATACACAAAGAAGTTATACACTGACTCTCCTGCACCCGAATCCACAGGCAAAATCAGTGTTTTAACACAGGAGCTCCTGCTGAGGTTAAAGGGTTTCAAACACACAATTCCCTAAACAACACATTTGAACTTAGCGATGGAGGCAGCAGTGGATCAACAACTGCAGGGATGTAAAACTGTGGGAGAGTGAGAGCTTTACAGAGCAATGCAATTACCTGCTGGAAAAGACTGAGAGATAACGTGATGAGCATATTCTGAACATACTAAAGACTTCAGCTCGAGTAGATTCTATTAGGCTAAGAATGTTTTTCCTCGTGTTTCCACTTTGTACCACACAGCAGTGACACAACAGCAGCAACACAACCACACAGCAGTGACACAACCACACAGCAGTGACACAACAGCAGCAACACAACCACACAGCAGTGACACAACAGCAGCGACACTACCACACAGCAGTGACACAACCACACAGCAGTGACACAACAGCAGCAACACTACCACATAGCAGTGACACAACCACACAACCAAACAGCAGTGAAACAACCACACAACAGCAACACAACCACACAGCAGTGACACAACCAAACAGCAGTGACAGCAGTGACACAACAACACATCAGTGACACAACTACACAACCACACAGTAGTGACACAACAGCAGACACAACAACAGTGACACAAGCACACACCAGCGACACAACCACACAACAGCAACACAACCACACAGCAGTGACACAACCACACAGCAGGAACACAACCACACAGCAGCAACACAACCACACAGCAGTGACACAACCAAACAGCAGTGATACAACTACACAGCAGTGACATAACCACACAGTAGTGACACAACTACACAGCAGTGACACAACCACACAGTAGTGACACAACAGCAGTGACACAACCACACAGCAGTGACACAACTACGCAACCACACAACAGTGACACAACCACACAACAGTGACACAAGCACACACCAGCGACACAACCACACAACAGTGACACAACCACACAGCAGTGACACAACCACACAGCAGTGACACAACCAAACAGCAGCGACACAACACAAGCACACAGCAGTAACACAAGCACACAGCAGTGACACAAGCCCACAGCAGTGACACAACTACACAAGCACACAGCAGTAACACAAGCCCACAGCAGTGACACAACAGCAGCGACACAGCCAAACAGTGACACAACCACACAGCAGCGACACAACCACACAGCAGTGACACAACTACACAACCACACAACAGCAGCAACACAACACAAGCACACAGCAGTGACACAACCACACATCAGTGACACAACAGCAGTGACACAACCACACATCTATGCTTTCATCTAAGTCGGGCTGCTTTTTGTGTGTATCATATGTTGTTAGACGTTTACACACTTAAGATTCCTTGTGAGAATCTCACAGACTTAAGTGAGACTTTCACAGAGAGACAGATGATAAAAAGGAGCATCGTCTTTTCCGCATGTCACATCTTCCTCTCCATGTTTCTTAAATGAGAGGTCAGCTTGTTGGACCGAATCACAATGGCTGACCTTTCAGCTTGGCAGCCTCAGAGCACTCAGCTTTGACGGGCGCTGCTCTTTTTGAGCTGCGGCCTCTCATTGCTGCGTGGATCAGTCAGCTCTTGTCAAGGCCTCTCTTTTGATGGAAGCGCACATTTACAAAAGTAAGGAAAAAAAAAAATAGCAAACAAGCATGAGCTGAGACACTTACTAGCACACAGTGAATGCTGTTGCCCCTCAGGTCTCTGCTCGGGGCCTGCAGCAGCCTCCAGTCTCTGCCTCTGTTGTAGGTGATGTGTGTCTTCACTTGGTTGTCCATCTTTTTGTTGGCTAAGAACATCCCTTTAATTCCTGCCACCTGGGATATAAGGAAAAGTGAAGCTTTTAGCTACAGATGTCAAAAACTGATTTGCAGAGACTAATCAATACTAAAAGTGTTTCATTTGCAGTTAACACTGCAATAGAGTCATCTTCAGAAATGTTGGGTGACATCATGACTGTCATTGATTTTTTTTTTGTCTTTCCTCAATCTTCGTGGCATCAAAAACATATGAATTATTGAGTATTTTCTTGGGCATCAGTGTTTTAAGTATAAAGTAACACAAAGTAGGATTTGCTCTCTGGGTCCCCCTACAGCTGGTGAACAGTATTGTTTGTTACAACTGTACAAAACTTTATATTACATGTGGATTTGTAGACAACAGAACAGACAACAACCATGTCTTCACACCAGATATAGCAGCACATGTCATAGCATTTTCTTACAAATATGATGACATTGTATTGTTTTTACAAATTTGCCACAGCAGTTAGGGTTCTGCCTCTATCTTGCCCTGTCCCTCGTGTCCTCTTCTGTTTCACCAACAGTCCTCATGTCCTCCCTCACAACATCCTAATATTTCATATTAGAGACTAAAACTAACCCTCGAGACGTATGCCTTAAAGCAGAATTTTGTAGCACGGACTAGAAACAGAGGTGTCATTTCACCCTGTTTTAAGTTGATATTGAAGACATGATTTGAAGGTTGAAATCCGACATTGTGTTGCTTTAAAATTCTAATATTTTGACAGCTTTAAAGTCTAAAACAGAAGCAGACACCACATAGTAGTGTAGTACAGTATTTTCAAGTTACTTTGCAGAAAAAAAACAACAACTAAATAAATAAAATTCAATGCACCGCTAAGAGAATCACATACATGCCCTTGGGGAAATAGGAGCCTGCGTGCCACCCTCGTCTGTATTCCCAACAAATCCACACACAGTCACAAACCCTGAGTGAGAAATGATCTACTTTCTGGGAACTTGTGAGTAATCAATGTGCGTCTTAAATGATTGTGACTCGTCGCTGGCGGCTCGTACAGAACAGAAGAGCTCAGGGAAGCTGAACTGACTTAGTGACGGCTGCATCAAGCAAAGTAACTCCACTTTAGTCATTGACAGATACTTCAATCTTCCCTGGAGGAGCAATTTTAGCATATCCCACATTTTTTGGGTGGTGACCCCAATCAAGACAGTGGATTTGATTCCACCACTGAGGCCACGGCGAGACACTAGCAGCATCACCAAGTGATTCATTACCTGATACAGAGATATACAGCAGCTTGTGTCTGGAATCACTCACACAGTCCCTCCTCCTCACTCTGTGTCTAAGGATTTATTTGTAGAGGATTTGAATGTGAGCTCGAGAAAAAGATGTCTGCACCAGATTTCACAAAATGAAAACATGTCACATCATTGGTTATGAAAACAAATTCTATTTGATTCATAAACACACAAACTGACCACAGTGTGGAGGCTTGAACTACAAGGCTGAACATTCACTCGTGTTATGTGCAGCAGAACCTCTGATAAAAACGTCCGGTTTTCAGGTTTTTATGGTATTACTGATCCCAAATAATACTGTACCTTTAACTCACACCTGAGAACGTTCATATTATTCTCTTAAACTTTGTGTTATATTCTATTCATTTGTCATACGTACATTTATAGCAATTTCAAACAGATATCTGTTGACATAGACTTAAAATAAATAAGTATTTGTCAAAATATGCCTGCTTAATTATTTTCATTTTCATTTTACAGTATAAGTGCAATGCATGACATACTGTGGAATACTTTGATTGCACTACAGGGTATATAATAATATAACATATACACAGCATATATACACAGTAGCTTCATCTTATCCTTTTAGCACACATTTAGTTATTGATTTACTTATTTTTTCTTTTTGAATTAGATGCATTTTGTGAGGTAATATCTGCATTTATTCATCAAAGAGGAAAAAATAATAATCTCAGCCTCCAAAAAAAAAAAATATAATAATAATCTATATCCCTGGCACAATCCCCACCTCGCCTTTGTGGATGTCAGCACTTTGAAGCTGCTTGCGTATTCACACGCTGTGCTGTAGAAACTGTAGAGACAGTAGTCATACAGCAGTGGGGGTTTGTTTCCAAAATAACAAAAGAAGTATTTTTCATCATCTCTGAAATATTGATCAGTCAGGGCTGAGAATATCTCTCATCAAGCAGCTCCTTTATTAGATGCTGTTATTAAAAGACGAAACATGATGTGGCCAAAACAATGAATGCAGATTTTATTTGACTTCTTATTTTAAGAGAATATCAGTGACATTTCATTTCTGTTATGAAATAAGCTGAAGTGTATCAGTGTGTATCATTAGTGTATGTACTTAGCCCACAGACCTGTTCTTTAATAGAGCATTCAAGTAGTAAGAAGGTTTTAATCCACACCATGTTTGTCATTTCAGTCTTTTCAATAAAACTGATACTTTTTGCAATGCTTGACTTTGTATCGTAGTCCTACAAACAGATTATGAACTCCCTGCATCATTCACTTCACACCAGAGAACATTCTCTCTCTTCTTGCCCCCTTTGAGCAGCTAACTAAAGAGATCAGCTGATCTGACGCACCCGTGGCAGACGTTATTCCCTTAATTGCAGCACTAAAGCGTCTTCTGCACAAAGGTTGAGACGGACCACGGAGTGAAAACAGTGAGTCTGTCCGCCAGCGATGAAAATAAAGCACCTCAAACCTCTTATTAACCTTCTGTCTTCTTTATGGGGTGAGTTTTCATTATCGTCGTTAATCTACGTTACGTTAGTGTTCATTCAGAGTCACATACAGGGATTAAAAATGTTTTTTTCATGCTAGACGCCGTCTTTTTATAATCCACTGTGCTTTTCAGAACGTTATTGTTATTAGCTAGCTCAGTATTGTCCTTTTAAAATGCAAATGTTACGCACATGGGAACTTGTGTTGGATCACATGACCGTATTATAAGCTGTAACAGGAGCGTGTGAGCGTCTGCTATTGAATAATGTGTGAATGTGTAGTGACTGTGATGCTAATGATTTAGCAACTAGCTGAGAGTTAGCACATCATCATCTTTTAGCTCATTAAGCAACAGAATGATCCATCCACACTACAACATAGAGCAACTTAAATATATTTTATTTTATTTGATATTAGAAATATGTATTTGGCGGGATTGTTGATCCTTCTAGTCTTGAAGGTGACATAGACCGGAAGCTCCAATTAACGCTGCGTTTGTGTGTGTATCTGCGTCATTACCTCGTTTATGAAACCCTGAATTTTCAGAACAAACAGTTCAGCCACTGCTGAGAAAATAGTGTTGTATTGTTTTCCTGGGCTCTGCGAAGCGGATCGACACTTCCTTAATTTGATGTCGTCATCAGAAATCCTCACCACTCCTCTCACCACCGTAGCGCCTCCCGGTGCGGGCACTAGTCCGGGCACATCCGGTTGCGTACATTCAACCGCAGAAGAAGAAGAACTACTCTCGTTGTAGCTGCTGAGATGCAGAGCATCCACCGTGCCAGAGGGGGAGCTGTGTATCTGAGAGCTGGCCTATCTATTACGTCACTTCCAGGTACCTGGCCAA
Source organism: Solea solea (assembly GCF_958295425.1). Classification (NCBI taxonomy): domain Eukaryota; kingdom Metazoa; phylum Chordata; class Actinopteri; order Pleuronectiformes; family Soleidae; genus Solea; species Solea solea. Next base: position 11,210,572 of record NC_081143.1, on the reverse strand, counting down.
TCACAGGACAGTTGTAAAGCTCTCGTTGGCTGGCCAATCACAGCAACTGTTTGGTCTGAAACAGCGCGGCTGACAAGAGCGTCAGTGAGGAGATATTTTGATCGGCTCGTTTGCAGCGATTAGGAGGTTTTTAATCATGAAAACATGTTAATATATGTAAGTAGACCTCCATAACTAACATATATGTGTGATACAAGCATTCGATGTCACCTTTAAGCATATTATCTTTCTTGTTTTGTTAGCTTGTAGGTAGCCAGTCATGCTAGAAGTGTTTACTTGGAGCCACTGTGTTAGCCTGTGTTGCCCCTTATGTTTTATTTTATTATGTATTTGTCACTCATGACTTTCATGTCTTTTGCTGCATGTTTTGTCACTGAAGCCCAAACACACAGGGAACCAAACAACATGAACTGTTCTTACTGTTACCATTGTTGCATACTGTGCATTCGGGGGATGTAAGTAAACTTGTGTATATTTTTGTAATGACTTAATGCATAGAGCACATGTTACTGCATACTTAGTTGATTACTTTGGGAGAAGTTTGCTCATTCACTGCTTTCAATCTCTTTTCTTTTTCTCCGTACAGTCAAATCCAGTTAAATGTTGCTTTCATGTTGCATATTTGTCTTATTGTTGTCTTTTGTACTTTTAGTGTGATCATTTTTTATTGTCTTTTTTGTACTTGTTACTGACACTTGTTGTGGCTGACCATATTGTTTTTTAAAGTGCATTAAGAATAAAGTGGATTGCATTACATTGGAATCAAAGTAATATGATGCATTTTAAAGTGAAAGCAACAATTGCAGGTATATAGGAAAATACTGAAAAATAATAGTAATCTAATGCACCTGAACTGTAATTACAGTAAAATACAACTAAATCAATGTCATTTACAAGACAAGCAAATGAGATACTTCTAAACCACAATACTGTGTGATTCCCAAAGTGGGCTGTGATGGTACTGCAGGTGACCCGTTAAAGGTCATTAAGTATAAATAAGTAGGTTTTTAATTTTCGGTTTTGTATTTCATAATTATATTGCTGCTAAATACGTACATCAGAATTACTTGTGAGGAATAAAACAAAGCCATGGCATTACCTTTCGTAAATTGTTTATATTGATAGTAATTAAAATAATTAGAATTTATCATTTATTTATAATAATTGAATGCATTGTTTGTTTACCTCATAAAGATCGACCATAACATTGCCCTCGGGGCCCATGCTGCTGACCACGTTCTCCAGGGCCAGGGTGTAGAAGACGCCCGTGGTGTCCGACACGTACAGGTTGTACGTTTCATTCTGGTTCCACTCCTGCACGGCTGCCACCACACGGTTCTCATCTGTGCTGATCACATGCAGGTTCTGGCAGGGACATAAAGGCAAAGCTGGTTATTCCAAAGAAAGGCCTTTTAAAATCAGATTCTGGCTAATGTAATGAGTGTAATCCTCATTAGCAACTTCTTAACTGTGCCTAGTGACAGTAACCTGGTCCTGTTTGGTTCCAGTGGAAAACAAAGTAACTGTGCTGTTTGTGCTCCATTTTCAGGAAACACTTAATATCAGTAACTGCCTCAGTTAAGCAGAATATCAATTTGTTACAATATTTTAATAAAATAATCTGAGATTCATAATGAAAAAGTGACAGCGTTTCATATTAGAAGACACGAGGGTTTGTATTTGCAGTGAAAAATACAGAAACATGTCATGATAAAATGAAAAATGTCTTGTTACATTCAAAAGGAAACATTGTTATGAAGATAAAAATGAATAACTATGTTGTCATCAAGACCTCACTAACACAGAAAACACATGTTAGGAGCAACAGGTCCCAGAGTGAGAGAATCTCAAAACGCCACCTATATTGTATTTCCCATATACTGTGGGAAAATGAGGAAGTCATAATGAAGTCATAATCCCATCTCTCTATTGCGCTTGTATTCAGGCAGTGTTGCTTATCCTCATTGTCGTTGTCTCCCTCCTTTAGTGTTTGTTCTGTTTGCGTTATAACTGTTATTTTCTTCATTCTGTCTCTGTTTATGTGACTGTAGATGTAGTAATGCATGTTTATCCATTTTTAAGTTAAGTTAAGTTAATTAAGTTAAGTTAAGTTAAGTTAAGCACACATGCTTCATGTAGATGCTCATTGTCTTGTTCTCTGGTTTTGGTGTACTTCTGCAGCAGCACAACAGTGCCACAAACATGCAGTCTTGTATAAAGTACTTGAAAGCGATACTTGAGTATCTTACCAGAAAATTACTTTGGTAGAAGTTAAAGTCACCTTTCAGAATATTACTTGAGTGAAAAGTACCTGACATTTACTGTACTTAAGTATCAAAAGTACTTTTCTGAAATAAAATATACTTAAGTATTAGAAGTAAAAGTATTTAAACAAATACAATTTTGAATATGACATTTATTGTGGCTTCATAACCATAAAAGCATAATGGGTACAGGCAAACAACTTCAAACAACATTAAAATGTTTGAAACTTTTGGAGTTTGTGGAGCTTTTGGAGTCTCTTTCTGACCTCATGCCTTAATGTGTGTTGGAATGACAATAAAGAAATCTTGAATCTTGAAATCTTGAATCTTGAATCTCAACTTCTCGCTAGCTCACCGGTTGGCTGCTCAACTGAGAGCTGAAACAGCTGAAAGCTGAATCCCGGCGTCCGGAGTGTACAACAGAAACCCAGAGACAGGCGACCAGAAACCCGGAGACCAGAGCCTCGGTGTCGGACATGGTAAACAACGAGCCGCTGGAGTGTTTTAAGTCCACTTGGAGCCGAAAATCTACTTTAAAACATTAACATTGTTGTAACTTGTTGGGAGTTTTGAGACACTTACACTAATTTATTTGGCAGCAATGCTCAGTAGTTTGTGAACAAAAGCTTCTCAAGCACACTTTGGAGGATAATGACAAACGGACAAATGGATTTTGGTTCATATTCAACAGACAAAACATACAAAAACCATAGCAGTTTTAAATGAATTGGCATTTAACATGAACACCCCCTGATAATATTATTATTATTATCATCAGTAATTAGCATTTGTGAAAAGCTTTTATCCGTCTAAATGCTCTCTTTATGTGGTGATAAGGACTTTAACTTCCATATTGTGTACTGCTCTTCAGCACCTACTGAGCTTAATCACATTAAATAATCAGGAGAACAACATATTTTAACCAAGAGGATACAGCAGTCATTAAAAGTACACCAGGCTTTCCAGGCAGGCAGAGATTATGCAGCAGAGAACATGCTGCTCGGTTCTGTGCTTCATCTGCCTCTTGCTGTGCCAACAGCACCTCAGAGTGAGGGGGAGAGAGGGGGAGAGAGGGGCGGGGGCTTGATTGAATAAAACATGTTTTAATTGTCAACGGAGCTGCGTGACAGGCACAGTCGTGCGCACGCAGAGCGGCACGGAATAACAACTCCGCGAGCACCATGGAGAGTTACCTTTGGCCTTGAGTTAGCCCATAAATAACAGGAAGTGCTGTCGGAGCTTTACTGCAACTCAAATACACGTTCACTCCAACCCTCGTGTAGCTTTAATGACTACAATTCATTCTCCTGCAGTCATTTAGAGGTGTGTTTAAGCTGAACGCAGGTATATTACTTACCTGGGGAAGGGTGTACTTCGGCAGCTTCATTGGAGTAAAGACGTCTCTTTTAGCCGACACGTAGTAGATTGGTTTTCCCGCGGTTGACACCTTGAGGTGATGGAGAATTTGAGTGAGACTCACACGGAGTAAGCACGTGAAGCTTTTTCTACACAACAGGGAAACACAAAGCACCTACAGTACATGCTCTAGTTGTCATGTAAGGAATCACACAGATGGTCCCAGTTAAAGCCGACCACTGTGTGCTTTACATCATAATAATAATTATAACACTTTTAAGTTTGTTACAGGGCTTCTGCGTTACTACTGATGCGGATACAATTCTGCATTGCAATCATTTATCTGAGGGTGAATGTTGAACATCTATTAAATCCCCATTGGACAAAAAAAAACATTGGATGAGGTGTTTAAAGTCATTTTTAGAGAATGACCTTGAAGAACTTCCTAAAAACACTTCCTTGTTCTGGTGATTTTCACTCAGCAAACTGGTCAATGAATGAATGAATGAATGAATGAATGAATGAATGAATTACCCACCTGGACAAACACGTACTCATCCTGCACCACCAGAGAATTGGGGTCAATGAAGCCGGGGAATGGTTTGCCCTTGTTGGCATCTGTGCAGTTCTGCAGCTTGCAGGTGACATAGAGTGCTTCTGCTCACACACACACACACACACACACACACACGTCAGGCCAATGAAGAAAGACAGCCTTCACCCACAGCTAAGCAGCCACTTTTAGGCTTCCTGCATTACTCGCGTCAATAAAGTGATTCCAGTATATGGGAGGAGCCGAGCAGCGGTGAAGACAGACGACCACGGAGGCCAATTGCTTTCTTTGCTTCCAATCGCAGAGCTGGAAGAGAGCTGTCCCCGTGCATTAGCCTCTGCCAAAGAAGTGTCGGCCTCCTCCGTGTGCACATGATCAATAGTGATAGTCTCTGGCTCTGTAACTGTAACATCCGCCACGAGTGATGTTTGCTGCGTGTGTGTTTGCACGACTGCCTTCTCTCTGTTGTGTCCGTCTCAAAGAGGGACCTTTGACAGAAAGATGGCACCGACGCTTTGAGGGCTTTTCTGAAAAAGCAGCCAAATCAAACTGACGCAGTATTTATTAAGTATTAAAGGGGCACTCCATCAACTTCTTGTTGCTGTTGTTGTTGTTGTTGTTAGGAGTCTCACAGGAGACGGATGGAAAGAAGAAAGGTTGGAATCGCTAGGACGTATAGATTTTCAGTCCTTGATGTGCGTCCAACTTTAAAAACACTGCGTCCGGAATTTGTCATAATGCACCTGATGAAGATCAGACTGAAGCTGCATTGAATGGGTCCTCACATTAGGAGGACGTATGCTGCCTTGGTTGTCATAGCTACTGTGGTGTCGAAGTTTCTTTATCTTTATCTTTACATGAAGGGGGGACACTGTGTGAGTAAATAGACACAAAGTTGAATGGAACGAATGGAACTGGGTTTGTGATTATTGGGCAAAGTTTTGGTTTTGAGGTTTCCTGCATGATCAAGAAGTTTCAAGATTTTCAAGAGAAAATTATAATCTTAAAAAAAAACCCTCAGGACCTTCACACCAGTCACTGCTTGGTGCTCCACAATATATTTCACTTGTCTTTTCAGGCTGATTAGCACTCCCCAAATCCAAAAATGTGGCCAAATAACACACTTTTAATAATTAAAAACTTGAGTGGGAAAAATAATTGACGACCTTTTGCTTTGAATCAAGTTCATTTCTATATATTGTCTCACATACACTACACTATAGTGTTCATTGTCATTCAGGAGAATAAGTGACATTTCTTTTTTTTTTTTACCTGCAAGCAAAAACCTGCCACTGAGCGAAATCACTTGCTTTTAAAAGCACTGTAATATATGCATTACTTTTCTCTCCTTTGTCATTGTGTGTGTCCCCAGACTTGGCCATTTAAGTTGTCCACTTGCGTTACGCGTCAGCAGAATTGTCCACGCGACTCCTGAATCCTCTCCACTCGGGGAACAATGTTCACAGTACAGTACAAAGACACCAGCAAATGGAGAGCTGAACTCAGAATTCAATTACTCACGTCCTTCAGAGATGCTGGTCTCCAGGTGAATCAGGCCCGGCTCTTTGTCCAAACCCATTTTGGACCTGAAAGGCAGACAAATGTGTTTCAGGGACACAACTGCTGGTCTTTGTGCCTCTGGGCAGATGCCACCTACTGCGTGGACGCTGCACTGACCACGAGTGAGAGAGAGTCATTGTACACATCAGCAGGCATTACCACGCCCGTGTCTTTAATGTCAGAGGCATTTTGAAGTGCAAGGAGAGGCAGACCCCGGGTTTAACCCCCCCAACAGAAAGATGGAGGAGGATGTTTCCTGACATCATTAGAGAGGAAAGGCCATTGACTTTCTCACTACAGTTGGGATGCCCACAGATGGAATAGCATATAATCATTACCACATTAAATATGTATTAAAAAGACTGGGGGATCAGAGGAGAAGCAAAGGCAGAACACACATGGAGGGTATGAGTGTGTGTGTGTGTGTGTGGTGGTGGGGGGGGTGAGAGAATGTGTCGACAGGTAGCACACACACATAAATGGAGAGGGAAATAAAAAGAGTGAGGGGAATGTGTGAAGAGAATGAGAAGCACAGAGAGGGAGAGAGATAGAGACCACCATAGCTTCTAATCATATCATTATTGGTAGTATTGGTGATTTCCCAGATGAAACACAACTGTGAATATGACGGCCTACTTATGTAAGCCTCACATTTCCATTTTTATCTGAATAATCCATCCAGGTGCTCGGGAACAGGCAGTGGAGAGAAAAAGTCTTTGAGTTAGTGGCGAGCGCTGCATGGTTTGTTGAAACTTTGGAGGGAAAAGTCAGCTTTTTAGTCTCAGCATGTGTGTGGCTGTTGGACAGTCCTGCGCTCTTTGTGCTGTCCAAAGTGGGAAAAGAGCTGCACTTAGGCCCGGCTCACATGTTGATGGCTACTATTTAAAAAAATATATATATATTATCTTATCCCACTAAAACTCATTAAAACTTACTTTCAAAAGCATGACAAGGCAACAGGTGGCGCTAGAGCTGTAAGTAGTGGTCACCAATAGGCAGACCATGGTCCAGATCTGGACCCAAGCGCTGTCCTATCCAGCCCCAAACCTATTTCAAAAAAATCTTTGCTAACTACCATATATTTGTTTTAACTGGCACTGCTTTTCCAACCTTTGCGGTGCCAGAGGTCCAGGAAAAGTGCTGTAAATGACCATGTGACGACTCTTAGCCAATCATATCAATGAATTAAGATCACTGCATCACTGAATACGATTACGTCTGACTGAAGTAAGAAAGCCATTACTAAGAAATCGCTTAATCTTAACTCCTCAGGTAAGGAGAAATCTTTGTCATGGGAAACCTGCCTTACATCTTGAGAGACAGAATCAATTTATTTGAAAGGAAATTGAATATTTACGTGATACTGACAAAATAGATGCCAGATGCCAAACTATTTCCTGTTATACGTGTAATTCACTTTCTGTTCATCGTATCCCGCCCAGCACTAGTGTTCTCAAAATAGTCTGTTCCATCCTTTTGTAGTTGGAACTCAAAATACCCAGGTGTCTTCAACACGAACACCTCCAACTCAGATTTCAAACTGAGAAACTCGATGCAACCTCACCAACCCTGACATAGGATTCAAACGCTGCAGCACGTCTGTCTTATTTGCCTCACAGTGAATTAGTCGCATGTGTCTGGCTTCATTTTGACTGCTATTGCTAACATGGGCTAGCTCAAGATATGTTTGCATCCATGTTCCAACTCCCACTTCTCTGGAACTGGAAGGTGACGTGACTCCCAGTTCAGACTTCCCATGTAAAGGGAATACAGCATATTTGGGAACACTGGAACATGGAGTAAGTTTGCAAACTTTACCTGACAGCAGTGACAAACAGGTACTTACATATTGTGAATGTGCACCGTTTGCAATGTTTTGATGTGTCCTGGCTGCAAACGCACTGAGCTCACGAGCTGATTGTGGCTGAATATAAAATGTAAATTGTTGTTTATCCAAAGAGCGAGTGGTGCCGCGCGGACGCGCAGCACTCAGACCAAGCGGTTCACGAATAATAAGCCTACACTCCTCACTTTCCTCACATGTTGGACGGCCACATGTGCAGCAGACACGAGCTCCCTCTGCAGCCTCATTACCGGGGCTACCACCACACCTACTGCACAGCGTGCATCCCAAAATAGAACTCTGACAGCTTCTGCAGCACCAGCCCTCCAGGCTGTCTACAGTCCCAGCTGCCCAGCTTGTTACTACACTGACAGTTCCTCCACAGTTTGCGGAGGTAAAAGCCGGTCGGATTGGACAGCACCTGCGCGCTGGTAAAAATCATTTAGCTCGAGCAAAATATGGAAGACCAGGTAACAGAGATGCTGAATGTGATAAGTGAAGATACGTAAGGGCCTGACAGGTTGCAAATAAAACAGTGTACAGGCTCCAAGAGCACATAGACTCTATACATATTCTGCCCCGGGGCCACAAACCTGATTTTATTCTTTTGGAGGTGGAATGTGAGTTAACGTCAAAATATTAATGTGAGACAAATGAGGAGACAATGCTCAGGGTCTGTGGAGCACGACAGGAAGTGACTGCAAATACAGACCAAACAATTCAGTTCTGCATCTTCACATTAAAAGCATTTAACTAGTGAAATACAGCCAGACTTTTACTTTGAAATAATTACATAAAAAGTATCCCTGAGGTTATATGTCACAGCTTTTTTAAAGCATCTTTACTTTTACAATACTTTTTTTATAGAGATGCAGTGAAAACTGGGCCACCGAAACCTATTCTGGACAAAAAATTGCCAAAAAATGCTTTTTCGGTTTTCGGCTGAAAGACTTTTATCACCGAAAAACAGGATGTCGTGATGCGACAACTGCAGCACGCACCTGTCTATTCCCGCTTAGAGTCTGTCTAAGATCAGTTTGGAACACCAATAAAATGGTTCCAACAAGATGTGAGTACACGGTGGAACAGCACCTATTAAATGCTGGAAAGTTTCTTTGCGCAAAAGTGAAAGTTGGCTGCATGCAGCGCAGATTATGAACTCCCTGCGACATTTACTTCACACCAGAGAACATTCTCTCTCCCTCTTTATCTCTCTCTCTTTCGCATGAATATTAATATATATAATTGCAATGCCTTGACATTAATGAGGTAAGTACACACAGCCCCAGCCATAACAACAAAATTAGATTAAAAAACAAAACACAATGGTACAGAATTGGCATAGTCATTTTTTTTGTTTCCTGATTTTCGGTTTTGGATATTGCAAATAAAATGGTTCATGGAAATGATTTCTTTAACACCTTTTATTTGTGGCCATTTGCTTCTTCATTTATGTCAGTGTGGCCCTCTGAAATAATAAAACTAAATGTTTCCCACACCTGCTATAGATGAAGTTCTATAGCTGTGACTGTGTTACAGATCTCTGTCACTCACAGGCTGCTGCTGTGGCTGCTTCCACCCACCAAACCTCCCACCATGTTTCAAAGAAATCATTAACTTCCTAGTTAAGACATGATTAAATGAAGCTGCATATATTACAGCTATAAATAATTTGGATGTAACACTGTCAGTCATATAAGGTAAGTGTCTGTCTGTCGCTTGAAGGAAAAAAATCATCCAGGATAAACAGAGTCAGAGCAGCTGTTGCTTTGATTTACCAACTCTGATATTATTATATAACTTATTTTAGCACATTTAGTTTGACTTGTTTTGACACAGCTCAGTTACTCAGACTCTGTATGACTTGTGAAGCTGTGAAACTGGGTGTTTCACGTTGTCTTTGCTCGATTTGTACCTGAATGGTTCCGCACATGTGCAGAGTATGGTAAGTTCAAGGATTTTAAATAAAATAATGTTATATTATGTTCTTATAACTTTGATATATTCTATAAAACAAATGCACTGATACACTGCGGAGGATCCTTGCATGAACCAGCACAATTTTTTCTTCTTCAAACACAATAGTCATTCTCCCAATCTTACATAGCACCACTTCCTTTCAACCTGGCTTTCAACATAAGAGCCACTGACTTTACTACTTCTTATATAAAACTTTTGCCACAAACGCTGAACAATAATAATAGCTACAATAAGTATCTTGTAAAATAAAATATGTAAGAATAAAACTTTCAAAATAAGTTGTTATGATACCTTTCATTCAATGAATGAACTCTGTCAAATAAAATGTTTATGTTTTATTTTTACATTTAGAGTCGTTGGCAGTAACATGAAGTCGTCAGTCACAGTTTGTGCATAACAAATCAAATGGCAATAAATAGAGCTTACATTATTGATTGTTAAAAATATAATACACCTTTCTGTTGTATCTTTCAATGTATTAATTCATTTTTATAAAATAAAATACATGTTGTAATACAGTAACAGGAAGTAGTCACACAATGACGGGACAGGTATCTGTGCTGACATCACAGCTCTGTTGGACAGTTAAGCAATTAATGGACAAAGAGACGCTCCTTTCATCAAGAGATGGATAAATATTTGAAGATATTCAATTATTTATCAGAGAGGCAAGAAAAACATGACTGTACTCACCAGTAGAAACGGTTGGGAGCCACTCTCTCGTGCACCAGTTGCCACCTCCTCCCAAACTCCACGGAGCTGTAGAGCTGCAGACAGATAGACAGACATAATTCATCTTAACAGACAATAACAATCACCACAAGACACTCTACACTAAAGCTGTGCAGTGTAAACAACTATACGTCCTGTGAGTTTTTCATTGTCTTCAGGTCAACTTTCATTTAATGATTTAAAGATTTGAGCTTCAATAAATAAAATGGAGGGGTTGAGAGGCACGCATTGGAAAAACTGACAATTACTGTAGATCTGTGATGATAACTGAAGGTGGCGCTGTGCTGACATATAAACCACAGTGAATTAAGTTAAACAGAATCTGGTTTATTGCCAGGTATAGCAAAAAAAAAACAAAAAACCCTAATAAATATTAGAGCAAAAATAAAAATAAAATACAGAAAATAAAGAGTTGAGTGCAGTCGTTGACATTTTATTATTTTCCACTGTTTTTTCCCCTTTGATATGATGATATGTTGATTGATGTCATGATTTGTTTGTTTTCACACTGAATAATTTAATACCTCAGGTATTATGGGACATACGTCTCTATGTGAACACATGTGGTCTCCAATGTTTTCATTTGTGTCTATGAAATCATATTTGTTCTATAGTTTCAGCGAGGGTTTGCCTTTTGTTCACAGATGACCTGAGGACCAATAGGAAACAACCAGGAAGTAAATGTTGAGGTGTATCCTCCCCCACAGAAATGAGGTTCATTAATTAGTCCAAAGTAAATTCAACAACTTCAAGTAAAATGAACACAATTATATATATATATATATATATATATATATATATAAATGAAATAACTGATTTTAATGCTCCCACTATGTTTTTTAAAATTACAGTCATGGATATTTTTATTTGAACAAATATAATAAAGTCAAACAAGATAATCAGCAGAGCCTCCTTTCTACACAGGTGAAGTTTCTGGTCAGTCCACTGTCATTCAAGCAGAATGTAATTAATGCAATTACACTTTCTTCTGTAGAATGGGGCAAAAGGTATTGTGTGCACTGTGCTAAATACAATAAATCAAGTGAAATGCACGGTGTCAGTGAACACCTTTAGCAGAGTGAAACACCCACTGAAGCTCTTTTGTCTTCTCTCACGCTGCTCAATGACAAATGCGTTTACTCTGTAGCTTAAAACTGGAATTTAATGAGGCGTCAAACTTATTTTTACTGTTTCTCCCCGAACATTTTTCCATTTCACACATGGGCGATCATGTGTGGTGTGTCAACAAGCATTTATTAGCAGATAAGAAAAATAATGTGACTCTGTTTGTTTATATTCATTTATTTTCTAATTGTATGCAGTCACTCTCTCCTGAAGGACGACGAGTAAGCTTTTCAAACGCGTCCTGTAAAGATCATCACCGCTGCTGTCAAATCAGTGTCTCCTCTCTTTGGAAAAATGAGCATTAGCATAATTTAAAGGGATAGTACATCCACACAGAGGCGGAGCCAGAGAGAAAATGGCTGCCAGCAGGGATTAAACAAAAGGGATTTTAGCCACAAATACATGTGGGCCTACTTAAAGTTGCAGTGTGTAACTTTGTTGTTGTCTGTGAATATTCTGCCTCTGTTTGGTCTTCATGAACAGAAAGGATTTGTACACTGTGTCAAGACATCAGACCTGACTGAGGGAGAATTTGTGTGTATACAGCAGCAGCACGGTGGTGGGCGGGGACAAGAAGCATTTACCTTGTCAAACTGCTAAATGAGTGGCATTTTCTCAAACTATACATGGGTGCTTTTTAAGTCATGGTCCAACCTGTTTGCAGTTATCTCTCACTTATTTTGGATTATAAAATCTCACTGTGTGAGAGCCAGTGGAGGGAGGTCAGAGTGAGGGAGATGGGCTCACACCTGTGCATTCTTGTTACAAGGTGAGCAGCAGCATTTTGGACAAGTTGTACACAAGAAAGGCAGGCTTGGTTAACCCCAACAAAAAAATACACTACAATAGTCCAGACGAGCTGAAATACAAGTTTCTCAAAGTCCTGGCTGGACAGAACAGACCAGAAAAAATAAACTTTTATAAGAACAGAGCCGAGTCACAGTTTAATTACATATATTACAGTGTTTAAAGACAAACTGTAAACAGTTGGGTTTGAAAACGTCTTCTCTATCTTCTTTATTTACTTGAAATATTAAATAGTTCTTCATGCTTTTGATTATTCTTGCCATTTAGTTCCATGTGTGTTTGTGTGCAGGTGTGCGCGTGTGTGTATTCACACTGACTATTGTGCCTCATGTGTGCATATTCTGATGAGATTTCCATGACTCCCATGCCAAGCTGTGCTAGGCAGATACACGCTGGTTGGGGGGTAAGATGGGGAGGGAGGGTGAGAAGAGGGAGAGGGCAGCAGAAAATCACTTTGACTAATTATCCTCCCACTGCAACTTAGCATGAAGCCAAGCAAGTGACAGTGAAGAGGTGGGGAGCGGGAGCGGGAGCAGGAGCAGGAGCAGGAGCAGGAGCAGGAGCAGGAGCAGGAGCAGGAGGAGGTGGTGGGTGCGGTGGATGCAGCCTTTACAGCCTGCAATGGTCTCTCAATCAACAAATGCAGCAGTGCTGCCAAAGGGGGAGGCGAGGAAATTGAAAGAGAAGCAGTTTTGTTGGCGGAGGTGACGCGTGTGAGTCAGGGCAGGGGTGAGGGGAGGGAGGGAGGGAGGGAGGGAGGGGTGAGGAGGACGAGAGCGGGTGAGCAAGACGGCACCTGGCACTCACGGCCGGTGACCAAATTTCAAACAATTAGAGATGCACGATCCATCCCTGTGCATTATGTCGGTGAAGGAAAGGCTTGAAACCAACAAGATGCACTCCATATGCACCAAAGTCCATATAGAGAATTACAAATTTTACATCATGGCAAACAGCGGTAGCTGAGCCACTGCTGCCTCATCAGTGACTTCAAATGTGTCAGAAATGTACCTCTGTGAGAAACTTACAACAGTAGACGAACAGCTAAAAATGTTGATTTTGTCTAACGGCGAGGAAAAGAAACAAAGATATTAAGATACCGTAGATTTAATGGGGCATAGATGCTTATGTTTATGTTTTCTCTACATCACCAGCATCAGTGTGTCAGGCTGGTTCTATTAGCACTGATATGTGTCTGTACCTCACACAAAAAAACTTTTTTAAAAGACTGAACTGTCTCTCTAATTAACAAATGAATGATTTTGACTATGGCTTATCTTCAACTCATCACACACCCATACATGTATGGTTAAGGTGTGCATCCATGATAAACTCTGCACTATCAAAGTGGGATGTTCCTAGAATGGAACTCTCTCTCTCTCTCTCTCTCTCTCTCTCTCTCTCTCTCTCTCTCTCTCCCTCCCTCCCTCCGTCTGTCATTTCCACACAGCAAAGACGAATACCTTCATTATTCATCACAACTGAAACATTACACCCAAATGGGGCCGAGCTGAAAGAGAAGCATTTTATTAATGCAAACGGTCATTTTAGAATGCCTATAAATTGCACCTCTCTCTTCTTTCTGGCTGTTCCCCCGCATAAAATGATTTCTCACCCACACGTGGCCTTCTTATATGAGATGATTCTTTCTCTTTATAGCACTGTCTAATTCTGAGAGTGTAGTTTACAACGAGTCATTCCACTGAGATTCAGTTGCATCAGGGATTCACATGTCTGCTTCTAGTGCACACAATCAGTGTGATACAATCTAATTCATGCTTTTTTATGTAAATGTGAACACGTTTTTCTTGAAGCCCGAAGTCTTAAAATGGATAGAAATACAAGAATCCCCACAATAGCCTTTAAGCATAACATAATGTTAATCAAGTTATCTGAGAGAGAACAACATTTCTGCACATTTCTCTAGGCTTGAAAGAATCTGTCACAGGAGGCTTTGACCAATCTGAGATCAGGTGTCTCTGCTATCACAGCACCAGCAATAATTGTCTACAATGCAAAGAAACAATATCTGTCAAACTACTGTGACCCAAATCACAATGGAAATCATGCCAAGAGCTCATTAATTCACAATGAAGTAACTCACTTACACCTATCCTTTTGAATTGGTAAATCAGTTCCAAAAGATGCTTGGTTAATCAATTTCAACTTGATTTTATGACATTTAAAACACCAATTTTAACTTAAAGATTGGTTAAATTGGGCAAATCTTTAAGGGGCCCCAGTGAAACCCATCTGTGGGTCCTAACCCAGTCTTTGGGAACCACTGCTAGAAACGATCAGCTGGTGAAGACAATAACTATAACTAACTTAGTAGAACCACGAGAAGCAGTGGGAGTGGTGTGAGAACGAAGATGGCAGCTAGATTGATCATCTACTAATCATTTACTTCTGTTTTTCACCAAAGTCAACTTGTTACTTTACTAGTAGGAACGGTCCTCTCTGCATTATCCCATCCACTACAAGGAATCTTTCAGGAAACATGTTCACCTCACTGAGGAGGCAGAGAGCAACAGGCAGGGCCTAGAGCTTTAATCCAGCGCCTTAGACCACTTAATTATGCTACCAGTAACCCAGAAAGTATTAAAATCATTCAAGCCATAAAGGCTTAGACAATGCTGGACATGAAGAAGAAATGTGAAGACTGACATTGAAAAACACGCTTTAATACTAAAAAATATCTAAATAAATGATAGGTTTTCTTTTTAAATGGAACACGTTTCAGTGCCAATCCTTGTTTTATTGTCAATACAACTTTTTCTACAATGTCAGTGTCCTGGCTTCATAGTACCACAGCTTTAAAATAGAACACAACAGCAACAACTGCCATAAACATCAGGGCGAAAGACAGGTCACCCGTCCATCACCTATGGTTAATTTAGAGTGTCCAATTAATCTTCAATTAATGTTTTTGGACTGGGAGGAAACCGTGCTTATGTGTCTTGTGCAGTGTGTTTTCATGTTTTGAACCTCCTTCTGTCATCCTCTCTGATTCATGCCCTAAGTTGTTTCTTTTGACTGTCTCTCTTTCGTCTGACTTTCATAACCACACTGAAACACAAAGCACACATCAGATCAAGTGAACAACACGCTCTGTCATCATGTAACCACTCAAAGTTGCAACATGAAACACCCATACATATTGTACACAGGCAATCGGGCTCCACGTCTTCCACCGCATAAATAAATAACAAGCCAATGTTTGTCTTTTACAAGAAACACACATTTGTGAAATTCTCATGAATTAAAAACAACAAACATGTCTTCTCCATCCCATTTTAACTCCAGCAATTCTACAGCACGAAAACCTTCTCTTTTACTCATAAAGACACCATTTGTCTCCCCAATTATGACTGGAGAAGATTTTAAAACAGCCATTAACCCATGAGTGGGTTAAAGGTCACAACCACACTCAAATATCACACACAGAAATACATCCTACTTGTATACGTCACCTGGAATATTATAAAATAACCACCAGGTGGTGATTTAATACCTCAATTCTTGATGATCCTGACTTTGACATAGATAAAAATGTGACAGTGACTATTCCTGCTTGAAAGTGATGATTCAAAAGAAACACTATAGTCCAGACAAATGAAGAGAGAGTGAAAATGAAAAGGGGAAATAACTAACAATAACTAACTTAATAATTAAATAAGTGTTATTTCAGTACATGAATACATGTGCAAAATATCTAGACAATCAAATCAAACAAAACAAAAGAGCAAAATTTCAATGATGATGGACTTACCTGAAGAAATCAACACAACCTTTCACAACAAAAATGAACCTGGTGCTGGACTCAAGCTGTCAGCGTTCACTGCAGCTTCAAATCCACAGAGATCAATGGATATATCGCAAAACTTGACAGATGTTTTGATTAGAAGCAGGTGGAGAGGACATTATTCCAGACCTGCAGTTTCCTGAAATCTTACTCCAGAGACTCACTGACAGTTTACAAGAGTCTGGAGGGAAACTAATGGACACAATCTGGCTTTGTGACAAACACTCAACCCAGGAGTCTCCTAGCTAAAGATAGCTTTGCTCTTGGCAAATCTAGTCTGAGTCCATGATTTACCAAGAGTTAATCACAAAGTTCTTTGCTTGTGTTAGTTCCCACCACTCACTGTGAGCAAACACATCTGTGGGGATCGGGTAAAAATCCTGTCTCTGACTGTTTTTGCACAACATCTACCCACTATCTTCACTTTTATATCTATAGAGGTGAACAGTGTTGTGTACCATAGTTGTGTGACGTCAGCTACAGGACCTCCACACCGACCTGTACTCACAAACCAACCACCCAAGCAACACAAGCAACCGAAGCACACACTGACACAGAGGTACAGATAGAGTAAGTAGAGGTAATTGACTCTATCACAACTCACCCAAGACCATATAACCTTACTTGATGAAGCACTCACAATAACAGAACTCCATATAGCGCTCCAATTCATGTCAACAATAAATCACCAGGTCATGACGGCTTACCGCCGAGTTCTACGCACATGGAATGTTTTTATCAGATGAATGAATTCATCAGAAATCACAAACTCAAACCTCAGATATCAACACTGCTGCAGTCTCTCTTCTACTCAACCTCTAGATCTTACACCAACACTAACAGTTTCATTAGATACAGAAAAACCTATTCAATAGAGTTAACTGGCGTTTTCTGTTTTCAAAATAAAAACATTTTGGTTTTGGCTGAACCATTTATTCATAGTTGTTAAAAACAGCGTGACATGAGACCATGTGTGTAAAAGATCACAGTTATAAAGTAGATATTTGTTTCTTATCAAGTTGTATGTTAAAGTTGTGTGTGATTTATATTTTAAGTTTCTACATCTGTCTGATTTCCCCTGTCCGCATGAGTGGGTGTGTTTATGGGTGTGTCTGCTCGTCTTTTTCCCTGCCGGCTGGCTGGAGAAACCCCTTTACCTGGTTTCCCTCAAACTCACCTGCTGCAGAGTACTCTGATTGCCACCACTTGCTCGCTCGCTCGCTCACTCATTCATTCACTCACTCACTCGCTCATTGTTGTTTTTTCACTGTTAACACTCAGCCTTCATACTTCTGCTTTTCATTTTATGTCCTAGCCTTTGATTTCGTTATCCAGGTCTTGCTGTTGTTTTTGGACTGACAATTAAAGATTTTGTTGATTTTACTTTGGACTCTTTTTGTGTCTGCATTTGAGATTCTGCTAACACCTATAACACTTGCTGTCACCTCATGAACAAGTCATTTTTCTTTTTTTAAATTTAACCTCCCTTTATAATTAATCACTTCACTTGAATACTGATAGAAAATCAAACTTTAGATTCAGCTCCTCAGGGCTTTCAATTCTGAAAATCAAAGCATTTATTCCTTTTTATTATTGGCCTATTCTGTGTGAGTGACTGTGGAACTACCTAAGTTATGCAACCCATGCTTATCCACCTTTCTTTCACATGAACTTCATGAACTCTGTCTAGGCGCTCCGAGCCAAACTCTTGTGTAACAGGATCTCACATTTATCCATCTTGCTCTGAGGCACTGCATCCCAAGGCTGTTGCTGCTCCATCTGACTTAACACTCAGCTCCTTTTGATGCCTTGCTATAATGGGCCGCTGCACTCTCGCCCTGCCTGTTCTCTAACCTTTTGGTCGTGGCTGTAGGCCAGAATCCAGTCCTCCTGCTCGGGATGGAAGAGCAGGCTGAGGATGTAGAAGTTGAGTCGGTACTTCTGGTAGGTTGCTCCTTCATCCGAGCTGATCAGCAGGCTGCTCTCCACCTCCGGATCAGTCAGCAGCATGATCTGGACACAGCAGAAGGGTGACAAATGAGGTCATTGTAAACTGGAATTCAGCACTTAACAGAACAAAGCCACATTGATTTTCAGGCTGCACATAAAAAAAAACAGGAGTTACAGTGCTGGGAAATGTGTATGTAAAAATATTAGACATAGAGCTATAAACTGCTGCAGTGTACAACTACTCCTGAATTTCA